>NW_005841923.1:2724743-2730994 GCF_000455745.1 Alligator sinensis
AGGTTGAAATATATGAGGAAGCTTTTGAAATTCCTGCAGCAGATGACATACATGGAGAATTAGAGGATGAAATACTAGAAGTAATTGAAACAACGGAACCAATTCAGGAAGGTATCTGTACCACTAGCACAAATAAAACCTAAAATAAAATAGTACATCCTAGAAGTAAATACATATCCTAAATTTTGATTCATTCTTTATATTTAGCAAATATTACAATTTTGCAAACACTACTGAGCAATCAAATTTTATAAAACTGAATAGGATTTTAACACATTTTAGAGCTACAATATTAGCTAGTATCTTGTTTTGAAAATATACCTTGTGTGATTTATTTTTATTGCCATAAGCTTTCTTCTTTCTACTTTAGACATTTTTATTCTTTCCTGAACTGTTTGCTCAGCCAAGATCTGTTGGGAAATTTTACTCCTTCATTGTATATTTTTAATTTAAAAAATAATTTTTGCTTCTCAGACTATCAAGTGGATGAACCTGATGAAAATCAGGCGGACGAACCTGAAGTACAAGAGCCTGAAACAGTTGAGATTCCTGGTATGACTAGTTATTCTTAATGGTGGAATGCTGCTTTTGTTGCCTAATGCTAGATAAAACCATAGAAGCTAAAGACCAATAATTAAGTCAGAGTTGATTTAATATCCGTAATAGTATCTTTAGGAACCTCACAACCATCCTGTGAAAAGAAAGTTGCTTTACAGATACTCAGTTTCTAGAATTATTTGTGGGACTGTCATATCATAATAGCTCATCAGCATGATTATGTTCTAATGCAGTTATCCCAGTGTTAGGTTTAATCCTGACATCGATGTAAAATCGCGATGATGTGATAAATCACAAAAGTGGCAGCTTTACTTTTTAGTGTCTGAAGGTAAAGTTATTATAAGGTAATACACTGAATACAAACAAATGAGAGCAAAAATATGTAATACTGAATTTTAAAATGATAATAAAGAAAGCAGAACAGTGAGTGTTCATTCACCATCTTATTATTATTTCAGAAAACATGTGCACGACATCTTAACTATTTATGTAATAGTGCCTAAATTCTACAGTCAAGTTCAGGCCCCATTTTAACAGGTGATTGAAAAATACAGGTCTGAAAGACACCCCTAGCCCTAAATAGCTTATGATCTAATTTACTAATATGTGGCAAAAAGCTGTGGATAAAGCATGCAGAAATAGTGGAGAATCTAAAAACAAAAACAGTAAGCATGCATTAATGAATGTTAGACTAGATTCCTTGAGGATCTTTCCAGGTATCAAGGTCAGGATCACCAGCCCAACCTTCCTCTTCCCTTAAAGATCGGCGCTATCATCCTTTTCTGCATCATCCATAACTTAAGTTGCTTTCTGCATTCTGTAAAGGGCTTATGGTTTCTTTCATCTTCCTCTTACTTTTGACATACTTGTAAAATCCCTTTTATATACATTGCCATTTTAATCTCAAATCATGCCTTGGTCCTTATAATTTCCTCCCTGCATGCCTCTCTGATGTTTGTACACTCTTCCTTAGTATTGTGACCAAGTTCTACTTTTTCTAGGATCCCTTTTTGCATTTCAGTTCATTGGAGAGAGAGCTATTTAGGCAGACTAGTTTCCTGTTGCATTTCCTGTTTTATTTTTTGTCATATCAGGATAGTTTGCTCTTGCACCCTTAATCTATAAAGCTCAACCAGCTCTCCTGAACTCCTGTTCTCCCCCAGACTTGCCTTCCAGGAGACCCTACCCACTACTACCCTGAGTTTGTTGAAGTCTGCTTTTCTGTAGCCCATTGTCTTTATTCTGCTGCCCTACAAAAAGTGGAAACTTCCTTCCTCCCCTTAGGATTTTAAACTTTGTCATTTTGTGGTCACTGTAACCCAGGTTACCTTTCACCTTCACATTCTCAACTATTTCCTGTTTGTGAGCAATAAGTCAAGAGCTTTCCTCCTAGTTGGATTCTATACCATCTGTATCAAAAAGTTATCTTCAGCACACTCCAGAAATTTGTGAGGCTGCTTGTGCATTATTGTGTTTCTCACCCAGCAAATGTCCTACTAATTAAAATTCCCCATTAAAACCAGGTCTTGTGATTTGGAAACTCCTGTTATTTGTTCAAAGTAGGCCTTATCCACCTCCTTCTGGTTTGTGACATATAGCAGACAATGAAATATCCCCTCCTATTGCTCTGCCCTCTGACTTTTAGCTAGAGGCTTTCAGCAGGCCTATCTTGCACTTCGTACTATACCTCAGAACACATGTACATCTCCTTTTACATACAGGACAACACCTTTTCGTTTTTTCCACTACCTGTCCTTCCTGAGCAAGCTGTACCTGTCCATGACAGTGATCCAGTCATGTGATGATCTACCATGTCTCCATAATTACATTATGATTCTTTGATTGTGCTAGGACTTCTAGTTCTTCCTGTTTATTCCCCATATTTCTTGCATTAGTGTATGCACATTTTGGGTATTTAAGTGATTGTCCTATCTTCTCCCTAAGAACATTGCTAAGGCTTCTGTTATTGTTTCCCCATACTAAGTTTTCATCCTGGTTCCTTGGCTCTTTACTTAAGTCTGAGGTTTTGTCACGTTCCCTTGATGAACCTTGTTTAAAACCTTCCTCTCCAGGTTGGCAAGCCCTTTCACAAAGTAGACCTGTTCCCTCTCTTTGGCAGGTGAACTCTGTCTCTTCCCAGCAGTCCTTGGAATACTGCCCCATGGTAGAAGCCAAACACTTGGTGGTGACCCCATCTATGCAGCCGCATGTTGGTCTCCAAGATGCATCTACTTCTAGCTGGGCAGACAAAAACTATATATACAGTAGAACCTGGATACTTTTCCAGGTTCCTAACACCCTGTCAAGATGAAGTTATGCAGAGTCATAGCAAACAGCAGCACATATCTGCTGAGGTACTTGCCGAGCTACTCCTATTTGCTGTGGCTATATTTCGAAGAGTACCGCTTCTCTGATCAGCAGGTTCAGGACTGCTAACGAGCTCCAACGGAGTGGAGTAGTAGTACCCTTTGAAGCAGCTGAGTGACTCAGCAAGCAGCTCCAACTTAAGCAGGTTGCAAATGACCTAAAAACAAATGATTTGCACTCTACTGAGGTAGATGTATTTATATGGCTTATACAAATATTGACTGATACCTATACGTTGTAATGGCTTACTCCTGTTACCTTGTTTCATTCAGGATTAAAGTTGATAGTGATTTGGCTCATTGGCATTGCTATAACATGGGGTGAGCAATTATTTTGGCTAGCAGGCTATTTAACAAATGTTGGCAAGCTGTCAAGGGCCACACAATCTTTCAGAAGCTGTCATTTTAATAAATTATAGATAAAAAAACAAATTGTATACTACAAATCAAACATCTGCTGTAACCTATTTTAACTTCATTTTTTGTCACTTAAAATATTTTGTCCTGATTTGTTTTGTTGAGTAGTGTATTCAAAATAATAAATTATGACTCTTGTATATTGTGTGTGGGGGTGGGGGGTGTGCAGGGGGCAGCTCACACTCTAGGTCCCAGGAGATGGCCAGGGGTAGGGGGAGAGAGGGATGGGGGACAGGGGGCACGTGCAGCTCAGTTGAGGTACAGGTGCGGTCTGCCTCTTTCCCCCCCCTGCCCCCTCCCCCCTCCAATTCAGTCCATGGCTGCCCTCACAGTGTGGAGCCACTCCACTCACTCCTACCAGCACCCACTCCATGCCCACAGATGTTACTGCCTTGGCTCTTGCTCCGATTCCAGCCAGCATGCACAACTTCCTGTTAGGACTGCTGCTCCTGCAGCTGCCTGGGTACTGCTCAGTTCCCTCCGCCTCCAGCAGTGGCTCCTCCTCTTGCCCCTGCTACCTGCTGCCCAGAGCAGCATAGCATGGGGAAGTGGCAGTGGCTGTGGGGGCATGTGATGGGCACCACATACCCAGCCATGCTGGGGGGAAGCTGTAGGTGGGTGGCTTCTGCCCCAGCTCACAGGGCTCCAGCTCCCAGCTGCCTTCTATCTACTCTGCCTGCCCAGTGCAATGAGCAGGTGGCTGAGTGGGTGGAAGGCAGCTGTGTACACTGGCTGGGGTGGTGCCATCAGCTGGGTGTGCAGGCAGGAGTGTAACACTTGGATTATCTGTCTCAAGTTGTTACAGTTTAATATTACATTTTCTTGAACTGGTTTTCGTGTACTTCAGCAACAAGTGCTAGAAAAGAAAACAATGATGAAATAATTTTTCTATACTGTTTGGTTTCGGTGGTTGTCTACAAATATTTACTGACCAATGCTAGTAAAAGTTGGAGGAAGAGGAAGTGCAGTGACTTTTGAATGGCAGTATCTTTGTCGGCATCTTCTTATGTGGAGGTACCAGAAGTTTGGTATCCACTGACTATCAGATATTTTTTCTGAATATTATGTTTTCTTCTCATGATTGTTCTTACCTTGAATACTACATTTGAAATGTAGGCCCTAATAATTCAGTCTTTGTGGGTCTGTGAGTCCTAATTGTAGAGTTCTAGTTGCATATCTTTAATTTGTTTATTCTCAACCAGTTTTTCTTCTCCACATGGAGAGACTGAAGGCTGCCTGCATGCAGCAGTTGAGGATGAAAATATAATTACGTTAACATATCAGAACACTAAAAAAAATCACCTGTTTTTTGAATTTACAGTTTCATATAAACATGACCTGGTTCTGGAAAAGGCAACAAATGAGCCTGAAGTTTCAGGTTGGTACCCTATTTTAAAAGTATTGAAAGATTTGTATGCAAATTTTTATGCACTGCTGTTCTTCTGTTTTTAAATAGTTTGGTATATTTAAATAGCTTGTCATGTTTGTTGTAATATTAGATATGAGTATTATCCCAATTTGGGTTGCCTTTAGTTTTCAAAAAAGTCACTGTTTTACCAGAACAAAATAGGTTAGACTTCCATGGGTGAAATTCTCTTAGTGAAATCAGTGGCAAAGATTCCATTTACTTTGGAGGTGAAGAAAGGGGATGAGTGGGTGTCAGGATTTTATTGTATCCAGTGATGGTTCTTTTTCAAGTTTTAACCTCTAGAAAACATTTGTTTCCTGTGCTTACTTGTGACTCTGAAATAACCAATTAATAGAGCTTAAGACTGAAATGAACCACTGTTAGAACTCCTTCATAATGCAAACCTTAGTAGTTCACCTGTAATTGTGCATTAAACTAAATAACTATAGCAGTATCTTTAAGAGATCTCCAATCCTGATTTTAATTTTTTGTAAGAAAGTCTGCTGAATCCCCCAGTAAGTTTGTTCTAATAACTAATTGCCAAAACTGTTAAATTTTAACTGTTTACTGTTTGAATTTGTCTAGCTTCAAATTGCAATCAGTGGCTCTTTTTCTGATTGCTTGCTTGATATAAAAAATTGTACCATTGAAAATCTTATTATGTAGATTATGATCGAGTTAGCATTATGATTTAGTTGGCTCTTAATCTTCCTTTGGACCTAAATCAGGGGTGGGTAATTATTTTGGGTGAAGGGCCGCTTACTGAGTTTTGGCAAGCCATTGAGGGCCGCATGACAGGCAGCCGGGGCAGATAAATATTAATTTTCTAAATTTTTAGGTGCCCCGTGGGCTGGATAGAATGGCCTGGCAAGCCACATCTAGCCTGCGGGCCACATTTTGCCCATCCCTGACCTGAATAGATTGAACTACTTTAGTCTCTCACTCTAACACAGGTTTTTCAAAGCTTGAAACATTCTTATATTTTTCCCAAATCATCCTGTCTTTAAACTTTCTTTTTAATGTATGAAAACCATGATCTCATGTTAATTAAATACAAATATATGGATGTAATAACATTTCTTTATACAATCAAGGACTGAATGCTGGGAGTTCATGCTGAGCTGGTCATCTGTGGCACCTTCCTCCCTGCCTTGCCTAACTCCATAATCTATAGTGGATTTTCCATACAGCTTCTTTTCTTTGAGCTTGACCTACATTCTTTATTCCTAGGTGTGTGATGTTGCACTTCAGTATAGTAAAAGCTACTTGTTTGGCAGTGTCCATTTACTAGACCAGGAGTAGCCAAGCTGTGTCATGTGTGCCATGAGGGACACGGGGAGCCTCTGTGTATGGTGCACAGCAAGGAAGGGAAGGCAGTAGAATGGCAGGTGCATCAAGGAGCAGAAAGCAGAGAAGCAGATTAGGCAGAGAAAGGGCATAGAAGTGGCACTTAGGGTGAGCATAGTACTTTTACCACTTTTTCTCAGATATAACACACACTC
>NW_005841923.1:2731004-2736578 GCF_000455745.1 Alligator sinensis
CTCTCCAAAATTGAGTGTTTTAAGCAGCAAAACTCTTTTCTTTGCAAAAAAAGAGATGCGGTGCATGCCACGCTGCTACCAAGATGGCTGCCACTTACATGGCTTGGCAAACTAAATAGGCAGAGTCTTGTGTTAATCCTCACAGCCATAACTACTGAGGTGCAGACAGCGCAGTTCCCCATTGCAACTCAGCACTTTGCAAGCAGCGCTATGAGTTGCAATGATCCCCTGGACCCAGCAGAAGTTTGCTGATGGGTCCAGGAGTTGGGGATTCTGGATGCTTGCTGCTGTGAACCTACAGCCTGGTCTCCATAGCAAAGCCACTCGCCCTCCCAGCCCAGACACTGGTTTCAGAATGGGAGTGGGGCAAGGGAGGCAGAGGGAGTTCATTCGTGGTTTTTCCCAGAAGGCACTGGAAGGTGGGGTGGGTGGATTCGAGCCCTTCCTGCCCCGCCCCCCTCAGGTGCTGGCTGAAAAAAACCCAGACCAACCTCCTCCTGCTCCCTTTCCCCCGTCCATTCTGAAAACAGCGACAGGCTGGGAGCTCTGCAGATACAATGCACGCTGTTTTGGACCATGTTCATTTGAATCCTCATGCAATGAGGGTTCAGATTTTTGCAGGATTGAGCCCTTTTAAAGCAGTCTGCAGACATGCATTTCTGTTTGGTCATGGCTGTAAATGGCTTTCTGGCACCTAGTGAACATAGTTACTTCTGTCTGCACCCTTGGCTGATCATTGTAGCTTGTGCCTAAAGTAGCAAGTGAGCTGTTGGTTATTGATGAGGCTTGTAATGTGGAAGCAACAGTTTGTTTACAGGAACTTATATAAATAATTATTTACAGTAAAGAAGTAACTGTCTTTCCGTTGTTCTTTGTGAGGGCCTGGGGCCTAACCTTGTGTGACAAAAATCAGTCCTAGAAATGGGACGCGTCTAGAAGTCTGCCATACCAGGAAATTCATAACGCTCCATTTCCTGGAAACACTATGTTCCCAAGAGGACTCACTCTGTCACAGTCAGCCACGAATCAGTAAAAAATATGTTCTTTGTACATTCTGCTTCCAAAAACAATGTTTGTGTTTTTGTGGGGGGGCATTGTGTGAGAAAATATGGTATGTTCTAGCATGCTTGTGTGTGCCCTTGTTGCCAAGAAGGCTAACAACGTACTGTGCTGCATTAGTAGGAGCATTAGCAGCAGATTGAGGGAAATAATTCTTCTTCTCCTCTGTTCGGCACTGGTAAGGACACCCCTGGAAGTACTGTGTTCAGTGTTAGGCCCCCCACTACTGAAAGGATGTGGACAAGTTGGAGAGAGTCCAACAGAGGGCAGTGAAAATGTTTTGAGGGCTGGGGTGTATGACTTCTGAAGGCAGGCTGAGGGAACTGGGCTTATGCTGCAGAAGAGAAGACTGAGAGGGGATTTGATAGCAGCCTTTAACTACCTGAAAGGTGGTGGTTCCCAAGAGGATGGAGCTAGACTGTTCTCAGTGGTGGCAGATGACAAAACAAGGACCAATGGTCTCAAGTTGCAGCAAGGGAAGTTTTGGTTGAATATTAGGAAAAACTTTCTTACTAGGAGCGTGGTGAAGCACTAGAACTGGTAACCTAGAGAGGTGGTCGAATCTCCCTCCTTGGAGTTTTTTTAAGGCCCAGCTCAACAAAGCCCTGGCTGGAAAGATCTGGTTGGGGAGTTGGACCAGAGGTTTCTTCCAACCTTAGTTTTCTATGATTCTGTGACTTGCTAAAAAGGTTGGCCTCCCACTGTGTTAGAGAATCTTAGTTACTTGATATAAATAACTTGTCTTCATTTCACCAGTCCACTAGTCTGTGTTTAATTAGTAAAGATTATATTTCTTCCATGCTATTGTCATTAAATGATGCTGGCATTATTTATAAGAACAGTTCATGCAAGGCTCCCCTAGGAGTGTCCTCCTTTGAATTCCAGTTAACAATTATATTTTAAAATATGTGAGCCGGTTTTTAATGTTTAATATACACTACAGTGTTTTTATATTCATCAGAATGGTACTGCATACTATACATAAGTTAAGTCAACACACTGTTAACCAAAATTATAGTCTCATTTAAAAAAAACAAAAAAAAACCCTTCACTTCATTAGTCTAACTGTCCTTGTCTTGCAGTAATTCTTACCTTGTTTCAAGCATCTCAGAAGAAAAGGAAAACATTTAGCATTATTTTAAATTGTTTTTTTTCCCCCTTATTATCATGTGCGGTATATGTCAAAACAATATTTTGATCAAAAGTAAAAATTGTGTGCATGTATTCTCTTAGTTTTTCAAATGCTCTTTGCTTTGCAGTTGCATTTAAAACTCTCTGAGGATTGTATGTGCCCTTGTTGAAAATATGTGCTTAATTTTACTTAGGTGACTAATTCAACTAGCCTCAGTGAGACAGGCATGTTTTTTTATTTTAAGTATGTGCATAAGTAACGGGTTGAGGACTCATGGGGGTATGTCTAGATAAGCAGGGATGTTTGTTTCCCTGGGGACAAGTAGCAGCAGCACATGTTGTGCCAGTGCTGCTTGTCCCTGGGGAACGCCTGTGCCACGTGGCCTCTCGTGTGCAGCAATTTACCCTGGGTGGGTAGGGGAGACTAGGGCCAGCAATTTATGTTGGCCCCAACAGCCTCACCCAGGGGCTGGGGAAGCTGCAGCCTTGTTGATCCTGCAGCGTGGAGTCTGGCTGACAGCTGGAGTGTGGCTCTGGCGGGCCAGACTCTGCTTTTAGGTGGCACACATTGCTGCCACATGCACCACTCCACTTTTTTTCCACACAGGTTTTTTTGATCCTAGGATCTCCCACGGTCAAAAAATCCTCCCGTGCTGCAAGGTAGCAGTACAGGAAATGCCTGAACGTGCACGTGTGTGGTGCTGCCAAATGGCTGTGCTCATCATGGATGGATGCGACCATGATGTATATTCTGGATTTTTTTATAATTCAGTAGTCATTGTTAAGCAGCATATTCAATTGTTCTTATAAATATTGATATACTAGATGATGTGGTTACACCTGCGTTCCTGAGCTATTTAACAACTCATTAATCAAAATACAGCATGCTAAAAGTACTTCTTTTTTTAGATGACATTGAATCATTTATAGAAGAGAATATTGAATATCCCCCAGGTACTGTCTAATTTTTTTTTGTTTGTTTTACACATTGGGTTTAAAAAGCTGGGTTTTGGTTATGTGTGGGGCTCTTTTTTTTTTAATACACAAGTGAAAGGTTGTTATAGCTTTACATAATGTATTACACTTTATTTTGATGAAGTAGTTATAAACCTAAACCTGAATTAGGCAGACAAAGTTCTTTGGGTATGTCTGATATCTTTTATTAGACCAAGTAAAATATGCTCCCTCTGCCTGAAGTAAGGTGTTTGTTAGGGCTGTGTGAGGCTTTGGACCATGCTTCAAATCCAGAGAAGCTTCAGATGCTTCAGCATCCGAAGCAACATGTCCGGATTGAAGCACTGACTTTGTTAGGCTTTCCAAAGCAGTTTGGAGCTTCCGAAGCGCTTTGGAAAAGCTTCGGAGCCACTTCGAAGATCCGGCCATAGGGTATAATGGGGAATCAATGAAACATCTATAACTTTGTTGTTTTTTGTCTAATTTGGATAAAATTTGCAGGGGTGGTAACCTGCTGAGAGCATGAAGCCTGCCAAGTTTCAATAAGATCAATGCAGGGGTTCGGGGGGAACGGCACCCCAAATTCTTGAAAGAACTCATGTCACGTCTGTGTCACGTCCAGCACAGGGGAGTGAAAACTGCAGGTGTGGTAGCCCCTGGTGAGGCCACAAAGCCTGCCAAGTTTCAAGCAGATCGGTGAAGGGGTTTGGGGAGAACTGCACCTCAAGCTGTGGACAAACAAAACTCGTGACATGGGTGACATTGTGTGCGTGTTAAGGTGCAGCAGGATGAAAGCTGCAGGGATGGTAGCCCCTGCTGTGGCCGGATCTCTGAGGTGGCTCCAAAGCTTCGGAGCCAATTCAGCCAGATCAAAGCGGAAACCCAGTCCGTTGCTCCGGATCGGATCCCTGGCATCCGAAGCCAGATCGAATAGCTGCCTACTTGCACAGGCCTAGTGTTTGTACCTGAAAGCTTGCAAAAAAGAATTTTTCCAACTATTTTAGTTGGTCTAATAAAAGATATCAGATTTACCCAAAGAACTTTGTCTGCCCCATGTCCTTTAGACCAACATGGCTACAACCAACACCCCTAAGCCTGAATTAGGTTCTCAATAATACTTTTAAAGCATTTATGAATTTTATTTTTGAATAAATCATGTTGATCTTGGATACTTTCTTGGATTATTTTTAGTTGTTTTGTTACCCCTAAAATTCTGACTTGAACATTCATTTAATTTTTACAGAAGACATGATACAGGAAGACTACAATGAAGAACATGGTATAACAGCCATCATCTTTATTGAAAATATTGGTCATAATAAAGATTACATTTTCTGTCATGTTAATAATTCACTGTTTTTTATAAGCCCATTTTCCCTCTCAAAAGGTATCTTTTGAAAATGTAATTTTAATGGTGTTGCTCAATTGAAATATATTATTTGAGTTTTGCACATACTTACATATTTATTACAAGGAAATTACAAAAAAAAATGGGTGCTAACAACATAATTTTCAAGAGTAAGAACTAACTTAAATTGTTCTATTCAAATTGCTGTTTCCTTATTTAAAAATAAATACTTACATTTAGGAGGGCGCTTGGGTGTTGCATCTAATCTTCAGGCACTTAGGCTGCTTGCAGATGTGAAAAAAACAAACATACTGCACTTAACTTTGAATTTGGCATGCTCCTGTACCAAGCCCAGCTCAAGTTCAGAAATTAATGCATTATTTCAACCTGGCGCTGCAGCATCTGTATAGATCAAGTGCTTTAGTAGGGCTTTTTTGGAGCTTTTATCTGGTAGCCAAAAAGTACTGCTGAAGCTCCTGATCTATACAGACACTGCAGAGTTGGGTCTTAGTAATGTGCTGCTGTTTTCAGTAAAGCAGTCTCTCTCTTCCACCCTCTCCACCCTGCTCCCCCCAATGTCTGCAAGCAGCCTTAATTTATAGAATTGAATTCACAAAACCAAAGAGCTGAAGGGGGAATTAGACACCTCCAAATAGGTTTTACAGTAACCAGCCTGCTGAGTCATGGGAGATACCCAAGATAGCCAATAAGGAAAGCCTTAAATATGTCTAAAACGCCACTAATATCTAGCATTTTAAATACCTGTTTTTCAGTACTGAGTTAGGCATTTATGGGGTGCTAGGAATCATAGAGCTGAACCCTCTCCACCAATTAGGTACTTTAAATCATCCCTTGGATGTAGAAAACTAGTTTACTCTTCCAAAACTTGGCTGCAGAAGTAGGTTAAGATGATCTTTAACTTATTTTATAATAGCTTAGTGATTGAAGCAAGCAACAAGGATTACTGGAATACTCTCAGCTTGAAGAATGGATGACTGGGTTCAAATCCTCATATTTTACCTCCCTTGAGACTGCCTTTTAATACTGAGCTAATGGCTAAAATGAAGATATAGCACTCTTTC
>NW_005841923.1:2736609-2744370 GCF_000455745.1 Alligator sinensis
CCTTCCCTGTCTCCCTAGGCTGTTATGTAGCAAAATGCAAGATTTGAGCCAGCCAGCAAGCAAGGGAACCTAACTCAGTAGCCAGTGATTCAGGCTATCACTGTGGGGAAGGGGAGGCTGAGTTCAAGTCCTTGCTCCTAACACTATTTATGTCTTTTATCCAATCACTTTTTAATACAAAATGCATAAGCAGACCCAAACCTTCTCTCCTCTTTTCATATATATGTCCTTATCTCATGTTCATTCTTATTCTCTTTTTCTGGTCCCGTGAATCTTGCATTTGTTTCTGCGTAGTGATAGAGCTTCAGTAGAGGCCAGAGAAAGCTGCTTGTTCCTTCATCCTAGTCTCTAGCCTGGTGCCTACAGCACTCTCTTGGGAGGTAGGGCATGTGGATTTGAAGCTCCTTTGACTGAGGAAATCCTATACACTGTATTATGTATAAGGTGGACAATGGTAGGTCTTCCTTTATCTGAGCTGTTTTTCGTGAGAGTGGCTATTGCCCCTGTGTTTTATGCTTAACTCTGCTCACTACTGCTCCTTACTGAACCCTCTTATTCTAATGCTTTTTGGATGCAAAAGCATCCCTGTGGAATTTCCACTGACTCTTATAAGAGCTTTGTTTGTGCAGAATTGCTACATGGTCAGTACCCAGAACTGTACTAAAGAAGACATTTGAACGGTATTATACTGACTGCCAGAGGAATGAACTAAATGAATTTAGAGTGGGTTTCCACCTGTAACATTATACATTTATGATACTTTTGGCAAATCAAGCCTCCAACTCTTTTGAATATTATTTTCCATCGTTTTTAGAACCAAAACATGAAGAAGAGACTGAGATACAGGATCCAGGTACAGATGATATTGATACAACAGGTACATGTTGAAAGATGCCTCAATTTAGACAAATGTTTAAAAAAGTTAAGACTGAGTAAATTGTAATTTAATTGAGATGTAGTTAATACAAATAATTTAACATTAGGTAATTCTTAGGTAAGGCAGTGCAAATGATCATAATTCCAGTTTATCATCTTAGGTATATTATGGAGTATTCAAAAGTTGAATCATGCTATTACTATATATAAAACAGCATTAATTTTTTAACTATGTATTAAGATGGTTTTGGCAGGTGGGGTTCCTTGAGGCAGTTAGCACACTAATTTAATATGGCCTCTTTTCACCTCTTGGTTGTGTGTTGACCTCTGCTTCAAACTGAGTGTATATTGTCAGCAGTTAAGCAAGGAGCATCCTGCAGAAGATGCATTCACATTTTAGAAACTACCAAATTGACTACTTTGACTTGTTGCTCTTTTTAGATTCTATGTTGTTCTGGAATATCGCCTAATTAAATAACAATCTACAGATGAAAAGATACAACTGAAAGTCTGTTTGTTTTGGTTTCACTTAACATTATAAAATAGCAAACCAAGATATACCATTAGATTGAGGAACTGGCTGTCTTGCATGCCATAAAATTAGCAAGATTCAGAAAGCAATTGGGCTTATATCTGGATAACAAGGCTACCTAAGAATTCTAATAGCCTACCAGAAAGCAATTGGGCTTATATCTGGATAACAAGGCTACCTAAGAATTCTAATAATGGTAACAAATATTAGAACAGATTTTAAGCTTCATATTTTTGTATTTAAACCAGTCTGTAACTGTAAAGAGACTGAGACAATCTAAAGTTGTGGTCAGGGTATCCCACACTTACCAAAAATAACCTTCCTTTTTTCTTTGTTTGACCCCGTGGCTCTAACCACTGATGAGAATGGGATATTGAATTTAATGGACTGTTGATATGATTTCATCTGGCAATTCCTATCCTCACATTAAAATACTGTGTAAGAAACCCTATAGACATAAATGAGGAGAAAAAAAAGTGGTTGGAGCTATGATAAGTCAGGTACAAAGGAAAGAGAAAGAAAGTAAAGAGGAAGCTAAGTTTGTCTTCTAGGTTATTAAATCTAATGCTGCATTTTATGTTATCGTCCAGTTTAAACAACCTCCCCCTCCCCCCCCCAAAAAAACCCAAACCAAACCCTGTTCTTTAAATGTTTTTCATATTGTCACTCTTTAACAAATAATTGAAAGATAAGCTTTTTACCCCTTTAGTGTATGCAGAATCAGAGACTGCAGAAAAAGAATACATTACAGGTAACTCACTTCAGCATACTGACTTTCCTCAATTGCTTTACTGTGTACTGCATTAAAAGAATAAATACTTTTTAAGTAAGGTCTTCAGTGGGGCTAGGAGTGGAGAAGAGTCTGCTCCTTCTCTTCCTTTAAGTCTCTCTCTCTCTCTCTCTCTCTCTCTCAATCTTTTTCGGCCAGCCTGGAACGAAATAGATTAAAAAAGGGGTGAACTGCCGTTTGTGTGTCCAAATGTGTGCAATAATTAACAAGGTTCCATTCTATTTACAAACTCATTTATGCCAGGAATATTATAAATAAAGTGTCTTGATCCTACTTCTGCTAGAGTTTTTCAGTTAACTTAAAATGTCAATCTGAGAATCTTTGAGGGTATGTTTCACAATGAATATTTACTGTATTTACTTGAATACAAGTTAAATCCCTCCCTGCCCCAATCATCGTGCAGGGAAAAGCCATATCGGGCAACTTAACATTAGAATAGGTTAGTGTAGACCGCCTGAATAAGATATATGGTAGTGCCCACTTTGCACAGTCACCCCTTCCCCGCCCCCAATGCCAACTCTTTCTCAAGTCATGGTGAGCCATGAATACATTTTGATTACCTCTTCACTCCCATAGCTTAGCTGCGGCTTTCTTTCCCATTTCCAGTAGTCCTGTTTATTTACCAGCTTTAAGTACCTGGCAAATGGAGCCCCAAACAGTTCACCCAGAATCGATCTGTTGCCCCCTTCCTCAGTCCACATTCCATGAGGTGGAGTCAGACCAGGTTGTCTTGCCCCTCATCTGAGTATACATTTATGAAGGATCCCAGGACTCATGACAAGAACATGAGTTGCATTTAGTTTTTCTCTTCAGCATCTGCTGTCTGCCGGGGGGTTGCATAGATTTCAGCCTACAGGAGGGGCTGCGTTGCAAGCAGTGGCCTGCAGCAGCAAAAGGTTGCCAATCTCTGTTATAATGCTTATGGATGCATTTAAAATTTGAAGTGGAAATTTTGGAGATGCTTTGACTTAAGTTGCCTGCAAATGAATGGACAGTTCAGTGGCTCAAAAGAAGCCCTCCAGTTGTATGTTCCTAATAAGATATATACTTATAGATGGAATGTTCTTTTTCATCATAAAAGGATATATTTTTAGACTATTTATATTTTATGAACAGTTCTTTTGACCTTTAACTTTGATAATGGACATGTATCTCTAAAAATAAACTTCTGTTCCTGCTTTTATACATCCAACAGGAATGGCTGATGTGGAAGATGAAAGTAAGTGTATTCAGCTGTGGGTATCTCTAAAAGGAAGCTTTAAAGACTGTTTTTTAACAAATTACTTTATTTCCATAATATAACTATCTATTTGTTTAAAATATACCTGCTTAAAATAACTTAATCTGTTGCTTGTTGTAGTTTAAAGTGAATTCTAGTGGGGAAAGTTTGAAAACAAAAAAATTCTTCCAGGTATACCGAAGTAGCAAATGTTTATTCTTAACATTTTTACTGCTTACAGTAAAATTGTTAATAGTTTATAGATCTCAGATCTCTGGAGTAGAATATGAAATGTACTGTTATTCAAACTTACCTCTGTTCTGTCTGTTCATTAACCGTTTTATGCTTCATTCGCATCAGTATTTTAGGATTTGACTCAATTAATTATCTTTAAATCTCTGAGTTTTAGGCCCCTGTGCAGAAAGCATCAGCTGTTGAGCTTCCTGCACACCTGGACCTAAAGCTGTGGTGTAGCTCAATGCCAAACATGCCACACATTAACTGTTTATATTGAGCTTTAATTTGAATGTGGAACATCTTTGGAGGTGATTGGCTATTTTATTGTGCCATAAATTGATCGAACATGTGGCATGTTACAATTTATCATGCAATTAACACATTAGTTATGTGGTAAATATAATATCTGCCCTAGCCCTTAGTTTCCACTCATGCCATAAGACCTGTTTGCAAGTAGTGGTTGCACATCTTTAAATTTGAGGCATATACTAAAACAAGAGAATTGAAAACTGATAGTTGTAAATCAACATAAATATCCAGTGTCAACAGAAGATGCTTCCTGTTAAACATCCATTTAATTTGGTGTATTTGTTAAAACTAGTTTCCATTAATTAATTCAAGTCTTAGATTTTCCTTCTTCAAAACATATTTTGCCTAGTGCAGGGCTGTCCAGCTTCTAAGTGGCTGGGGGCCACGTGGCCCACTGGCTGCACCAGTGAGGGTTGCAGTGCTGCAGATGCTCTGGCTTGCATCCTCAGCTCCCTGTCAGTGGGTTCCCCTCTTTTGCTGTGCTGCGCTGCACTGTACTGCACTATAAGGAGCACCTTAGGCCCTGCCAGTACTGTCATTTGTAGTCACTGCTGTAAATTTTGTATCTTAACTACAGGGGCCCTTCCGGAGCCAGTAAATGAAGCTACAGAGCCAGGTATGTTTTTGAAACTGTAGCTTTAAAGCACATAAATATACCTGTTTGGAGTAGTTAACACTAAAGCTGTTTAATTATATTTTTGTGAATCTTGCATTGTAGGTGAAATTCCTGAAGATGTGGAAATAAATGAAAAGCCATTAGGTATGAGTGTTTACTTTTTTTTTTAATCGGTTTTGCAAAGGACTGTTTAATTTTTCATGCAGCATGTACAACAAATATTTGATACTTTAATTCTACAAAGACAGATTCTTGTTTCTTTACCTATGCAAAATTATATAGGTTTCTCATTCTGAAGACTGCTTGAAAAGACTTGGTTAAAAAAAATCCATTTGTATCTTTGTCTTTAATGTCACCAGGAACCATTGCAATTTAAGAAGGTTTTGAATCAAACATAATACAAAGCAGTGTTCCAAAAAGGGCAAGTTAATGTCTATCAGTTCATAACAAAAAACATCTTTCAAGCCTTACTGGGTGTGTCTCTAGAATAATAGATAATACTATGCTGTGATGGTACTGCCTGACAATTCCCTGAACCAGAAATAGTATAGCTGCCTTGCTGTGGTGCAATGCATACACCTATCACTTCTGCATTAAAGTAGCTATACTACTTCAATTTTAAGTGATGGCATGTATGGAGCAAGTGTAGGATGTTTCTCTATAACCACTTCTTGGTTCAGGCAATACTTCAAAAGAACTGAATGACAATTTTGTCTGAGGATTTGTTCCTATATGAATCATAACATTTGTTCTGAAAATTCTTGTTTTAATCTAGCTATTTATACTGTTGATATTTTACTGTGAAATATTTTTGCTTCTTTAATATGTGGTTCATTCTGTAATGGAAATACATTAAACTTGCATGTAGTAATTTGTTGCACTTGGCTAGTGTTTTATTGACCAGTTAGTTTGTCTATATTTAACTCTTGCATATTTTCTGATACTGAATGTTGGGAGAGGAACAAATTCAAACATATACTGAATATAACCTTTTAAATTTCCTTCAAACAGAAGTAAAGCATACAGAAGACCAAGTGGTTGCTGAACCTCATGAAACAGGTTTGTATAGTGTCTTTTTGCTCTGAATCTCTGTGCTTCTATTTTTTAATTAATGTGAAATGACACATTATTGCTTCTATTTTTTAAATATTTTACATAATATGACAATTAGACTCCTGGCAGATACTCATGTAACTGTGCCATGGGACCTGGAATGATTCTGGGATTGGGGATTGTGCAGGCCGGGAGCGATCCGGGCCCTTTTTGTGCCATTCTTAGGCAGAATGGTAAGTGCATACTGTACAATTTTTGGTTTCAGTGGAGAATAGTGTAAAGCGCTTGAGATGCTCATGGGTAATATGGGCAGTTTTTTAAATGGGGAAAATGGATTTGCCAGATCCCATTTACTTCAACATTAAAAGCACCATTTAAACTGGATTAATTGTGCTAGCTCAGAGGTGCTCAACCCTTGGCCCACAAGCCAAATCTGGCCCACCGAACCTTGGTATCCAGCCTGCAGGGATCCCCAGGGGTCAGAAGATTTGATGGCAGGGAAGTGGTGGAATCTCTGGCTAGATCCAGCAGTGCCCAGGCCATTGCAGCACAGCAGAATCAGGACAGGGCCAGTCCACCTGCACCACCAGATCAGGGCTGGGCTGCTCCCCCTTTCCTGCCACCATGCACATGCAGATTGGGATCAGGCTGCTCTACACCTGTCCCTGCACTTGTCCACCCCATTCTTACCCAACTGCTGTTGCTGGATTGGAGCCACCCTGTTCCACCCCTGCCCCACCCACTACAGCTGGATCACATGCCCCCTGCCCCATCTGCATGTCCAGATCAGGGCCAGGCTCCCCTCTACCTTCCCCCTCCGCCCCGCCCCCACATGGCCAATTGAGCCAGGCTGTACCCCTCCTCCTCCTCCTCCTCCTCCTCCTCCTTCTGGGGAGGGGTTGGATCCCGGCTGTACCTGCCCCGCTTGCTGGATCAAACCCACTGGCACTGCCTATCTGGCTCACAAGGTGAAAAATTGGAGCACCACTTTGCTAGCTAATTCATAAATAAGTAGTGTACTTGGCTGTTCACACCTTATTGCGGATTGTTACTTTGTTATTCAGAGCCTGTTATGCTCCTGGACTTTCCTACCTCATTTTGAAACTGTTTTGCTTCTAAATGATTTGTGGTCTGTTTATAAACAATACTTTTTATCTTGTGAATTGTTAATGTGAGAATCAGAATCCCTCAATTAATTATATTCTAACCAGGCTTTTGGAGTCTTTTCAGTTGATTTTGAGCAACAGAAATTTTACAAAAAACAATAAATAAAATGTTTTCATTTTTAAATGTCTGCCAACTTCTGATTTACAGAAATTCCTGTTCAAGCAGAAGATTTCCTACGTGATGATCTAGTAGGTAAGTTAATTTTAAATGTTTTAATTTATTGGAAAAAAAATAACCCTTCACAGTTAGCTGGAAAGTTTAGATAAAAATCTTTAAAAAAACACAACAAAAAAACAAAACAGAAATTCATGCATTAGTAAGGCTGGAAGGGACCTCAAGAGACCATCTAGTTGAACCTGCAACCTTGGTATTATTAGCACCACTCTATAACCAACTGAGCTGAAGAACCAGTATTTGAACATTATAATTGGAAGTTGTGTTTGAAGTAATAGGCTTAATTAACAATGTCAGCTACAAAATAGCACTTTTAAATGCATTTTTTTAAACGTTTTGAATCAAATTTTAAATGAATCATGACAAAATGTCAAAAATGGATAATAGGTTATTTTGCTGCTGAATTGGTGAAAGAAAAAAGGAAATACTTTGTCTCAATTTGCCAATTGCACCCTGATAGCTTGTTTGAATTCTTGCTGGAAATGATACGAATCACTTCTATAGTAATCAAAATATGGGTCATGTTAACTTTTATATCCAACACTTTATTTATTTCAGTTACTAGGAGTAGGTCTGGGACAGAGACTTTTTCTCCCTGATGCATTAACTGTGTGTATTTATTTTTTTACATAAACCGGATATCCACAATATTTACAGTTCTCCCAAATGAACAGTGAAATAGTGTTTGCCAGTTCAGTGCTCAGAACTAATACTTTCTAAGATTGGCATCTTCAAACAAGAACAAGGGTCTCTTATCTTCCTCATGTTTTAAAAATATATTTCCCTAC
>NW_005841923.1:2744401-2750541 GCF_000455745.1 Alligator sinensis
ACTTTCAGAGTTCAACTGTATACGTTTCTCATCTTTTATAGTAATTCAGACATGTTGGGTGAGAGTCTATATTTTCCTCAGGAGCAAAGCACAGAATTTGCAGCTCATGGAGATTTCATAGATTTCATAGACATTAGGGCTGGAAGGAACCCCGTGAGATTATTGGGTCCAGCCCCCTGTCCAGGGGGTAGGAAGTCAGCTAGGGTCAGATCACACCAGCAAGAGAGGCATCCAAGCGTTTCCTAAAGGTATCCAGAGTAGATCCTTGCGCAACTTCTGTGGGGGTGGGAATCTATTCCAGACCCTGGAGACTCTAACTGTAAAGTTGTTCCTTATGTCCAGTCTAAAATGGTCTTCTAGCAGTTTCTGACCATTAGGCCTTGTCTTCTCTTATGGTGCCCTGGTGAACAGACATTCTCCCAGTTCCTGATGCACACCCCTTACATACTTATAGGCTGCCACCACGTCACCTTTTGCTTCTTCAGGATGAAGAGTCCCATGTCCCTCTGCCTCTCTCGTAAGGCTTGCTCTCTTGCCCTTTGATCATGCGGGTGGCTCTCCTTTGGACTCTCTCAAGCTGCTGTACATCCTTTCTGAAGTGTGGAGCCCAGAATTGAATGCAGTACTCCAGCTGTGGCCTCACCAAGGCTGAGTAAAGCAGGAAGATGACTTCTCGGATCTTGCTTGAGATGCATAGGTAGATGCAAGCCAGAATTTTATTTGCTTTGTCGGCTGCCACATAGCATTGGTGGCTCATGTTCATCTTGTGGTCAATCATGACCCCTAAGTCTCTTTGGTCATGGTGCTAGTGCTAGTGAATGTAGCAGAGCCGAGCCTACGTGGGTTTTTTTCCTAAGGTGGAGCACCTTGCATTTCTCTGTGTTGAATATTGTCGGGTTTTGATCCTCCAACCTTGCAAGCCAGTCCAGATCGGCCTGAATTGCCAGGCTTTCCTCAAGCATAACTGCATTTCCCCGTAATTTGGTGTAGTCTGTGAACTTTAAAGATCCCTGGGGATCTTTAAGAAGAGGCTGGATACTTACCTGGCTGGACTCATTTGAGTCCCGTTTTTGTTTTTAGGGTGAGTGGTTTTTTTTTTTTTGGGTTGTTCTCCCGCCCTGGCGGGGGGTCGGGCTAGAAGATCTATTAGGTCCCTTCCGACCCTGAAACTATGAAACTATGAAACTTAGCCAGTCTGCTTCTGACACCTGAATCCAAATTTATGAATATATTAAAGAGTACTGGTCTGAGTACTGAGCCCTGGGGGACACCACTGGTCACCCTGCACCATGTTAATTCGGTTTCATTGGCAGTCACTCTCTGGGTCCGACCACGGAGCCAGTTCCCTAGCTATCGGACTGTAAAGTTGTTGAAGCCACAGTCCCCCAATTTTACCATGAGGATATCATGGGAGACCAAATCAAAGGCTTTTTTGAAACCTAAATATATGACATAAACCTCTTCTCCTTTGTCCAGGTGATGCATCACCTGGTCGTAGAAGGAAATGAGGTTGGTCAGGCAAGACCTACCCTCAACACAGAAATATCGGTTGTCTCTCAAAATGTTGCCCGCAGTTAGCCTGTTCTTGATGGTTTCTTTGATTTTTCTACAAAATCTTTCCAGGGATTAAGGTCAAACTGATTGGCCTGTAGTTTCCTGGATCTTCCTTCCTTCCTTTCTTAAAGATAGGCACCACATTGGGACACATTGAGAGTGTCAGGTAAGGTGCTTGAATCCATCTTTGTTTCCTTCAGATTCTAATTCTGTGCAATTTTAAACAACCTTTGGATGAGGAATCTTCTGGGCTGCCCAGAATCCCTACAGTGCTTTGTATTGGTGTTCTGTCCCTGGTCTGACCTTTTATGAGAGCTTACAAGGTCTTTCTCAAAAGGCAACTTGATGCCTGTCTCTCACAAGATCTGTGCCTAGGGGAGATGCTCCAGAATATAACCAGATAAAAGAAGCTGTTACAGAACCAATCAGAAGCCCTAAATGAGATAGGGACTCCATTGTCAGAAACTCCATCCACCCTGCCCTGAAGAGTTTCATCTGAAACAAAATAGACAGAATCAGGGATTGACTTTTAGTCTCCTGAATACTGGTCAAATGTCCTAACAAATCATTCTTCACGTCAACATTTCTTCAGTGTTTTCTTTCATCTCTTTTCATTTTCCTCGTCTTGCATCTCAGAATTTCAGAAGTCTGAGATGAATAATTTATCAACTTGTATAATGAATCTGGACTCAGAGCATCCAAAATGCAAGTATTTGTGCATAATTCCATGTTGTCTATGAGATTTATCTAACAAATACAGTTAACCGGCATAGTGTATGGTAATATTTATGCCAGGTAGAAGTATTGTTATGACACTTATGGAAATAGGCAATTTATTTAACTGCTTGTATTTAACTGTTTTTATAAAAGTTTATAAAAGGGATAAGAAAATATATTTTTGACAATAGGAGGTCTGGCAAACATGGTATCCAGATTTAGTTTGAGGATACAACCTTAGTGGAAGGAAAGACAATATATGTCAGACGTAATTTCTAAGAAATGTGGGGGGGTTTTTCTACTGAAAAATAAGTTGAAAGTGTGTGGCTATTACAACATTTTTAAAAGCAAAATTTTTTCCCACTTAGATAATGTACAAGATGTAGTGAGACTACCTTGAATGTGGCTTTTGCACTGTATTAATGATCAATTTAAATTCTAAGCCTTAATGCTATTTCTGTTAACTTTTATTTTTGTAGGCCATGTGCCTGTAATTCAGGATGATCTTTGCTGTGATTTCTGCCCCATAGTCACGCGGCAGTTCGCACTTCCTTTATTTGCTCAATGTACATTTTTGCGTATATTAGTAGAGGCTTCCTTGTGTTATCTGTACCTTAGGAGTGTAGGGCAGATAGCAGTTCAAATATATTATGATGGCAGAATTGGATCCCAACTGTGTTTGTGTGCTTTTTTTTCTGTTCATTGTAGTTCAGTTAATCCCTCAAGATGGTGTAGTTTATAAATACTGTTATAGCCAATTATAGTTTTAATACATTTCAGTACAAGTTGTTCATAAGCCATGTATACAATTCTTCATGTGTAGCATTTGCTGTGATATGGATTCTGCCAATGTGGCTACTGTCCAGAAAAGCTGGCTGTCTTTATAATGTTTCAAAGCAGCAGTATTTTGAAAGTGTTAAGTTGCTGCTACAGTTAGACTTCCCAGTGTTAGCCAGGATTAGTACTGCATTTTTATTTTTTTCAAGGTGCTCTTTAAAATATGATAGTACTTTACCGTCTCATGCCAGTAGTAAATATGATTAATTATTTTAGCATAACATTAATTTTTATTGCCTAGTGGAGTTAATACCTTTGTATGTTGTTTGTTTCTTTTATATTTTTATAGATTACAGCAGGGCTGTCCAGTTGGGTGGTCCACAGGTTGCTTTCAGCAGCGGTTTCCCCCCATTGCTCTGGCTGCAAGGGGGGAGTAATGGTGCAGTGTAGTGTGCAGTCCACAGTGCTGGGGGAACCTGAAGGGTATAGTGCAGCATTGTGCCAGGCAGGCAGTGCAGGGTGAGTGAGGGAGGGTCCTGGTACACACTACAGTGGGCACTGGGACACATGGTGCAGCAGGAAGAAGCACTGATGCATGTAGTGTAGCATGAGTGGGGGAGCGCTGCAGTGCCTCGTACATTGCAGGAAAGGGTAGCACCAGAGTGTGGTACAGTGGTGGGGATTGGGGAATATGTGGTGCAGCGTGTTGCGGGGGCACCAGGAGGCGCTGTTCCAGGAGGGGCAAGTAGTGTGTGGCACCCACTGGTGTGACCCCCAGCTGCTAAGATGTTGGGCAGGCCTGCATTACATTAATGAAAGTATGAAGCATAGTTGAGATGTGTGAAAGGCATTTCTCTTAAGGTAATGAATCTACATACAAGATTTAAGAAATCGCATACAAGTAGAAAGATCCAAATTCTTAAGTACTATAAATTTCCTAAACATTATTTGCTTGGCAATTTTTTAGGATTTTTTGTATCTTTAATTGGCATGCTTAAGGCAGTTCTCAAATTGTAAGGCTAGTTGTCTGGGTGGTGGTAGGTCTTCTGCAAACTGAACATGGGGAAAACGGATGGAAAATGGCTTTGAGGAAATAAGTATATTTTTCTCTTTTTGTGGGACTTAGCATAGGTTAGAAGCTGTTGTATTACCATATTCTTTGCAGATTGCTTCAACCCATACCTAGTCAAGGATTCCTCCTTTGTGGAAAACATCATGATGGTCAACTGAGCAAAAAAGCAACAAGCTGTTACCCTGGGCATATGTTATATACACGAGAAACATCTTAAGTATTTTTCTGCGTGTATTTAAGAGACTCCGGTAAAGGTAGAGGACTATTACTCTAATTGCATAATGCTTATTTAACTAAATACCTATTTTAAATATAATATTTTAATTATCAGCCTACAACATTACAAGGTTAAATTTAAGAAAAATTCTGAAAACTTTAAGCATAACCAGTAAGTAAGGGCCAAATTATGTTAGCTCATAGTGAATATAAAGATGCCTGGGGGACTGGTTGAGAAATGTAATTTGTTAACAGAAATATGGTGCATGCCAGCAGAAACAGATTTTGTGTTTGTGGCAGTTGTGAAGAACTAGCTTGTTGCAAAGGGATTTGCTTGTAGATAGGTAGATGAAAGGGCCTAATTTGACTGCCATCTGTTTCCACGTTTCTTTTAAACGCAACCAGTTTTCCCTGTTTTTATATCCACTTCACCCCTGCCCCCAATTTACCCTTGTTTTGTACTTTGTGCTCCCTGCTGTTTAGTGCTTCCACTTGACACTGGATTATTTCTTGTGCTTCAGACATCCTGCCCTTCCATCTTTCATGTACTTCCCTCACCCTTGCTTTTGAGTGGCAGTTTTCTCATCATGAGGAAGGAGCGGTAGTCTTTACAAATTAATAACTGGAAAAGTAAATTTTGCTCAGATAGGTGGTTTGCTACTTCTTTAAGGTGCTAGCTTTCACCCAGGAGAAGAAATTCTTGCCTGCCTTTCCCCCTCTTAAAATATAAAATTCACTCCTGTCAATTCACTGGAACAATTTGTTTTGGTTGACTGCATATTCCTCCTTTGATGCCATAAAATTCTTTCTTTGTTAGGTAGGTAAACTGAAATTAAATGATTACTTTGAATAAATTGGGGGACTTAGCATAGTTCAACTGAAGTGTTCTAATTTTTTTTGCTACCCACTGCTAATGCACATTAAGTGCCAGAGGCAAGGATTTTTGTGATATCTTTTCCTAAATCAACTGTATAGTTGGGAGAGCCATTGGACAAGCTTTCAGGCATCAAGTGCCCTGTTCAGGTTTGGGAGGGAAGCAGCCACAGGCTGGGCAAAATATCAAAGAAAAGACTCCATGCCCATGTGGCGTGTTCTCTAATATTTTGTGCAGCCTGTGTCTGCTTCTCTATAGCCTGAAGAAAGGCATTTGATGCTTGAAAGCTTGTGCACTATCTTTCTCAATTATACTGTTGGTCCAGTAAAAGGTATCATAAAAACTCTTGCCACACAGATGTTTCTTGGTACACAACACTCTAGCCCTACCACAGTAAGCGTAATAAACTAGTAACAAATTTACCTCTGAATTAAATGAGGAGGTACATTGCTGTGGACAGACAGATTAGTTACTACAATCTTGTTCAAACTGTGATAAAGTCTCCAGTTCCTTTTAAAGAGGTATAGTTGCTTTGTTTATCCACAGACCCAGTGTGAAAATTCTCTATTTTTTAGTACACTATTTAGGTTAATTCATACCAGAAATAGCCATTCGGTTCAATATAGTAGTTGCTTTTGGTGCTTTAACTCTTTTGGGGAAGGTACGTTGTTCACACACTAAATATGAATTAAATTCTGGAAAATTGAGAGATTCCAGAGGTTTTACTAACATATTTCAGTACCGGTAATTTGGCCTGCAGATGTAGGTGCCATGTTATCAGTTGTGGTAAATCAGTGTAGTTCCATTAAGGTCAGTGGAGTTGCACCAAATTGCACCAGCCAGAGAAGCTGCTTCATTATGGGGGGTGAGGAGGTGGGAGGAGGAGCATTATAAATGTTGGAAGCATGCTAGAAAGTAGGATTCAGCAGG
>NW_005841923.1:2750572-2772681 GCF_000455745.1 Alligator sinensis
GGAAACTATATCAAATAATTTTTTATGGATATCCATTATAACAAAGCCAATAATTGACATAAAGTTCATTGAGTAATTAATAAACATTTTTTAAATTTGATGGGAAACTGCTTGAAGGACGCAATCTTCCTGAGATTCGATACAGCAGCGTTTCCCAATCTGTGATACAGGTACCACCAGTGGTACACAGACCACCTGTCAGTGGTACATGTTAACAGATTTACTTTATATGACAAAAGTTTGCTGGTGGTACTTAAGGTTGTATAATTAAAATTTGATGGTGCACAAACTGTCACGGTTTGGGAACCGCTGCTATGCAGAATTAAAAACCTGCATGTACTGTACAAGTTCAGCGACTACATGATACATAGCCTCAGTAAACTGTACCATATTTAACTGCATGATATATTCACATTGCTGCAGACTGTCTACCTAGAAATCCTTTTTTAACAGTTGCACCAGGTACCTATCCTAGCCATTTTCTCATAAATCATTTGTTCAATTAGCGGGCATTTGCAGCTGTGCATATATTTATGCTCTTGTTTCTCATATTTAATGAATAAGTAGTACCAATATGAACATCAATATAGTAGTATAACTCTGTCCACAGTAAGGGCTCAGTAGCTGTTATAATATGATACTTGACAAAGGCCTTGGACACACATTACATCTCTGGTCCTATATGTAACCTGTTAGTGATACAGAAAGTTAGCATGCATACCCCCCTCCCCGCCTAGAGCATGTTCAGACAAGCATGGTCATGCAGTATGTGGTACCGCAAACACATTTGTGGCACCACATACTGCACAGTCCAGTGTTCTCTGGGCTGCAAGGGCTGCACGAGCGTGCGGTGCTCCATTTTTTGTTTGTTGTTTTTTTTTCCTCGTGGGATTTTTTGATATCCAGGGGGTCGGAAAAAAAAAAAAAGTGGTAAAAAAACCTGCCGAAAAGTGGAGCCAGGCTTCCAGAGCTGCTGGCCGGACACAGCTACTTGTCACCAGGGAACTAAACCTCCACACGCATCTAGATGTGCCTCTAGTGTTCAAGGTGACTCGAAGTTCCTTTCGGAAACAAATTTCTCCATAGCACTATGTTTTTTAGCACTACACATAACTTGCAAAGAGTGATGTAGTGCTGCAGGGGGCCTCTTTATACCCCAACGTCCCAGAGTACTCCTCTCCTTTCTTCGTTCCCCCCCTCAATCACATTTCCCAAGGGGGAAAGGATGAGAGAGTCTGACTCCCTTGACAGCTTGTGGGAAATATTGCTGCAGCCCTGCCAGGACCTGGTGCTGTGGCCTTGCTTACTTCAGCAAGCTGTCTCAGAGCCTCTGCTGTCTTGATAGCTGCTGCTCCCAGTCTGGGTCCTGAAACAGCAGCTGTCAAATACAGCCTGCCTTGTACCCTGCCAAGAGCATCAGCAGCTGTCAAACACAGTCCTCCCCCCAACCTCCCACCCTGCCTGCACAGGTGGCAGGGAGTGAGAAGAGCAGCATCTTTTGGGAGGCTGGGGAGGAGGAGTGTTGTCTTTGGCTGCTTCTCTGCTTTGGGAGTAGCAGACTGGAACTGCTGATCACTGACAACCTGTCCCAGTTTCCAATTGCAGGAGAGGGCAGGCTATCAATGATTGGGCTTACTGACAGCCTCCCCTGGGGGCAGAGGGAGCAAAGGAACAGCACTTGTCACCCCCTGTCTGGAGAGTATGCCTTTACGGAGATTTTGTAGTGTTACAGCCAGAGGGCTCTGCACATGTGTATACCTCCAAAGCCTCTGTTGTTTCTTGTAGGGCTGCAAATGAACACATGTCCAAGACCAAAGACCTAGTAGTGTTTCAAGGCAGGGTTCAGTGGAGACAGTGATTGTATTTTGGGGTACCATTGTTGTGAATTTCTACCTGTGCTAAACCTCCTTGCGTTTTCCAGATCTTAATATTCCATCTGATTTTAAAATATATATATATTCTTCTGTGGTGGGTGTCATGTTTATAGATTCAGATTCAGCATAATGAATGGTTCAAATCCTATGTGCATACAGAATCTTTTGTTCCGGACTTCCTTTGGTACCCAGTTCTATTCTTCCATTCTTGTATTTGTGATGTGACCCTGGTTCCCATGACCAGTTACTTTAAATACCATATACTCAAAGTATATACTGTTTATATTAGCATGAAAATTTTCTATTTCCTATCTCCCACAGCAACTTTGTGTTTATTCTTTAAGTACATTCCCAGAAATGGTAGCTTTCTCCAAATTAGCTAGTCTTTTACAAAGTTGCCTTTTTTAGCATTTAAAGTTGATTTTTTTTTTTTTTTTTTTTTTTTTTTTAAAGGAATGTGTCTTGGTTGGTCCTTTAATATAGATTTCCCCTTATTTTTTCAGATACATAAAGCTTCAAAAAGACTCTTCCTACATCAGGAGGACCAGCCCTAATCAATACGCTACACAAGGGGAGCAGATGGTTGTACTAGATCTCATGATGAAATTATTGAGCAGTTCAGGATTTTGGGGGATGAACACTAAGATATTGTAAATGGATTGTAGCCAATGGTCATTTTAGTACACTTTTTAACACTTAGATGTTTTGAATTTACATTCTTGTCAAGTGTAGTACATTCATTGGTTTTATTTCTCTTTCTTCCCTGTTTGTGACAGAACTATGCATTTGACCTACATTTTACATGTCCTTTCCAAGCAATTTGTTAAGGTATTTGTTATGTAGATACAATTGTTTTTTTCAGATTATAATAATATATATCTTTATGTTGTGGGTATATAAAGTTTGGGAGCAATTTGGGCAAACAAAATATAGAAATATGACCATGAACTTTAAACTTTTTGTTACTGTTAATGTAACGTGAACTTTTGTTGCATTTTAGAAACACTAATCGGAGGCATTGAGCTATGACGTTTGAGTTGCATCTGTCTGCACTGATACTATGTCAAACAGTTACACTACATGAGTTTCAAATCACTTAAAATAATTTTACAGTTTATAAAACATTTAATTTAATTCTTAGCTATATTCAGACAGGTTACTAAATTACTTTTCTACAAGTCTTTTATGTGCAAATTAGTGTTGCTTATTTTATGCACATTTGGTTTTTAAAACAAGGAAAACTGAAGACTTCATAACAACCTGTCGGGAAGACTCAGTGTCAACAGGCACATAGCTATGTAATTGGAATCAGTTTTGGGCTTACTAAGGCACACTTTTATTTTCCCCAAAGGACTGATCTTATCATACTTGGAATTAGTATATTGAATTAGAATTCACACAGTAAACTGTTGGAAACAGCAATTCTACGTAAATACGTGCTTCATAAATGAAGCCAGAATAAGATTAAATGCATCTAAAAATACACGTTAAAATGTAAAAATATTGCAACTCTAAGAATATTTTAAAATAGTCAAATTATTTTAATTTAGTTTTTTTAATTACTTTGATTTTTAATATAGCAGGTATTTTGTCTACCTGTTGCATGCTGCTGATACAATTATAGAGACATCTTCTTACTCTTAGGCTTTTTTGTGTTCCTTTTTGGCTCAGGAATAGTTGCTGTGATTTAAAAAAAAACCTGCAAAGTCTGATAAAGGAGCTAGAAAAAAGAAAATATACTTTCTTTTAAAGAGAGGCATCAAAGTAACCCTAACAGTGGTTGCATCTTAGTTGACAGGGACATTTTTTAAAATACCTTTAATACTGTTTTGAGACTAGGATTTTACTTGCATACACTTACAATGAAAGGGACATATTAGGTGCTTGTTTCTTGTTTGGA
The DNA here is from genome assembly GCF_000455745.1 of Alligator sinensis. Taxonomy (NCBI): domain Eukaryota; kingdom Metazoa; phylum Chordata; order Crocodylia; family Alligatoridae; genus Alligator; species Alligator sinensis. The sequence goes on from NW_005841923.1 coordinate 2,754,347, forward strand.
ATTCCAGCTCACAAGGCTGAGAATTCCATGTGCAGAACAAGGGTAACATATGCCCCAAAGTGGTTTCTTTACACTTTACAGGAGAGCAATAATCCTCTTAAACTGTGATGTAGGTTGAGGCAGAATATGGTATGTTTTTTTGGTGTAAAATTACTTCTGATTGTGAATTGCAGAGCAATACTTTTTTACAAAGCCATATTTTATAGGGAAGCTTGGGAGAAAAAATTAAAACTGGTGAAAGGAGGATATAAACTTCACTGCGTTTTTGTACGAAGTGGCAGTCTATTTATAGAATTATGGGACTGTGAGGTTGCGTTATGCTGTGATCAAATTTTAAACTCTTTGTAATTAAGTATGTGATTTTATGAGCTTCATGTTTACAAAATTGTGCCAAGCTGGGCAAAGACAAGGGGATTTAAAAATAATGTATATTTAATCCGTTTTAATGTTTGGCTGCAATAAAAAACAGAAGAATATCTTTGTCCTGATGGTGTCATTATTTTCTACTTACTGAGTGTAGAAATATGGTATCTATAGGAGCAAATGAGTTTCTCTGCTTATCCTCCACCAATTAATATCACCAATCTGAAGTGTTGTGCTGCTGTAACTCTTCAATATACAATGACGACATTCTAGTGGAGCAAAAATGATCTGTTATTTCATTGGAGGAGCTGTTATTTCTATGGGCCAGTTATCAGCATGTTGCTAAATGTTACTGCTTTTGGATTATATGTCTGCTCTTCTGGAACCAGTTATGTAGTTGTCAGGCTCTGTGATTTCTTTATGACCTTGAGGGAATGGTATTTATCCACAGGTCAGATTTAGTAGGAAGTTACTGTAGTTTATATGGAAGAAAATTTTGCCTAGTGATCCAGTGGCAAGTATTAAGTGGGCGCTTCATCTGCATGATACTGAGTTTAACAAACCCATCTGCAATTGCTTATGCCCCTGATTTATTCTGATGATCTTGTATCCAAAGGGAAACTGGAATATGGCTGGGTGAAAGGTGGTAACCAATCTTCACCCCTCCCTGAACCTTACAGTGCCTGTTTCGCTGTAGCTGATGGAATCTGTGGAATTTTGTATTTGTCTACTTTTCGGAACATTTAAAGAAAATATACCAATGAAGAAAAACAGTATACGAGTAAAGTGAAATGGATCAATAAAATACATTTTCAGTGTGGAAAAATTATGCCACCTCAACTGTGCCTCTGTATATGGGTATAGGCCAATTATTTTTATGACAAAACTGATTTGCAAATAGGTACTCTGAAATAAGATATCATTTCTAGCAACATACTTTTTAAAACACAATCTAAACTTGATGCATTTATTCACTATATATATTGTAAAAGTAAAACAGGGTAACCACTGCTATTTACATTATGCTGGAATTTTATAGCGTGCATTTAGCTTGCTTATACTTTTAAATAATATTTGCAAGGTAATTGCATTTTAATGGTGATATTTTAACATGACTTGAATCGTAAATTTATTACTTCTTGGTGCACCGAGAACTAAACTTTAATGGGATTGGTGTGTTACCGGCTCCAGGTGTTGCTGTCTCTGCTAGAGAATCAGCTCACTGGTAGGGAGAATACCTATGGAGTTCTCACTGCTCACTGCAGCTGGCTGTGACATAGCCATCCCATTCTTCCTCCCTTTTCTAAGGGGGGAAAGAGAGAGGGAGGGAGAGTGGAGGGGTGTGGGAAGCTTGAGGGTCCAAGTAACTGGCCAGATTTTAAAATTGTCATGGGATGCTTCTGTTCACAAGGCTACTTTTTCAACAAGCAACTTCTTTGCAGTGGCGTTGCTATTCTGCTTTGTCAGTCTTCACAACAAGCAATAACAGGGTTGTAGGCCTGAATGATGGGATGAAAATGCTTTACAGCACCAGGAACTTTAAATTTTAATAGTGCTCCTGCTTTGCCAGTACCTACTGCTGCTTCTACAGCAATAGCTATTACCAGTGCTGTAGCAGTGGTGGTGCCAGTTGGTAGTGCAGCACCAGCAAGGTCTGATCACATGGTGGAGACCTTCTCATCAGCCCAAAACTTTTAAAGGGTGTCTTTACACATGCTCCAGGGATAAGAGGGGGCACTTTAATTATAGCGACTCTTGGGAGCCACTTTAATTAAAGCAGCCACACCATCTCATGTATTCAGCATCCCTTGCTTCAAAATGGTGGTGGGGGCCCTTTAACTAAAGCTTGTTCAAGAAGCTTTACTTTTAAAGTGCCTCTACTGCCATTTTGAAGCACAGACAGGCTGAATACATGAGATGCCACCAACAGACTTGATTGATTGAGTCTGCTCCAATGTGCTATAATGACATTGTGTCAGAGTAGGTGTCCCACAAGTCTGCAGACACTTTAAAAGCCCCTAGGGCAGTCCTGGTTTCCATCAGCTGTTTCCATGGCAGCAACAGCTGATCATGCAAGCATGTTGGTGAGCCTCAAGGGTGGAGGAAACCAAAAAGTAGTCTCCTATCACCCCCCTGACCGAAAACTGTGCCTTTGTGGCAAATTTGTCATACTCCATCCAAAGGGCTTTGAATGTGTAGCTACCCATATCACTTTTTTTTTGGTGTGGTTCTACAGATTTCATAGCATTACAGAAATAATATCTGTCACTGGCCCTTATGTGGCACATTCAGTCATATGCAGAAGGGAAATTTGGGTAAATGGGAATGGAGATTTTTAGGCTGGAGGAGGAGGAAGGTTATGTGGTTCAGTACTTCATGGTTAACTACACATTCCTGCCTTTGAATCTGTCCTGTGTTCTATGAGTGGAGTTGGGGTGAGAAGGTAAATTCTACAGTGTCAAAGAAATAGAAGTCATGCACACAACTGTGTGTGTCTAGAGAATGAAATGCTATCTTGCTTTAGAAACAGTGTGTTATGGACCTGTATTAGAGGTGTATATATAGCTTATTGCAGTTGCTCATGCAAACAACGTAAAAGGTCTCAACTCTTTGAGAGAACCACATGCGTTTGTGCACTATAGTGAATGTATCCAGTGAATCTGTAGATTTGAATATTCCAATGTCTCTCTTTCAGTTCCTGGATTGCAAGATACCTTATTTACTTGAATAGAAGTCAGTGTTTTCCCTTGCTCCCCAATCAGCATGGGGAGAAAAGCCCCTTGTCTTCTATTCACATACATGGAACCCTCATTAAATACATTGTCTATCATTAAACTGCTGCTGTGCTCAGCAACAGAAACCAGCTATCAAATTGATTAAATGCAGCCAGCACTGACCATGAGTATAAAATGTATGGCCCATATTGGGTAAACACTGGGAACCTATCACAAGGATAAGGTAGTGCAACCCATCTGAATAACCCATTGTGTGCAGTCCCCCTCAGTGCCAACTCTTTCGCAAGTCATAGTGAGCCACTACACTTAATACATTTTTACTTCCTCTTCACTCCCACAGCTGAGTTGTGCCTTTTGTTTCCCATTTCGAATGAGTGCCATTTATTCAAAGTAGCTGGCAAACCTCACCAAACAGTTCATCCAGAATATCTCAGTTTCCCCCGCTCTCAGCCTGATATATATAGTTAGTGGTCCCCATCCTCCATGAGGTGGAGCCAGACCAGGTTGTCCTGCACCGCATCTGTACATACATTTTTTGGAGGATCCCAGGATTAATGACAAGAACACCTGGATCCAGTTACGAGTAGGGAACTAATTAACACACAGTTCCTTTTGGAGGTAGGGGTGGGGGGTTCTGGAGTATACACTCATACTGAACAGCACTGAGCTGTAGGATCACCATGGCTTAAAATGCTGTTGACTCTGCTGGGGCCAAGCCCAATGAACTGTGCCATAGATAATGAGCTTTTTACTTTGGATTAATATGAATAGAAACCATCTATTTGAACTAGTTTGTACTATATATAAGTACAACGGTGCTGCTTTAAAGTATGCTTGTGGATGGAGTACCTGTGCTGAAATTTGCAGCAATTTCTAAAAAGGTAAAAATGCATCCATTCTGGATGAACTTAAGTCTATGGGTTCCTGTTATAATTTGCTTATATGCAAATTACACTAGGTATATTCATTTCAAGGTCAGTATTTTCAAAGTTGTCTTTTACTTCTATGTGCTCATGGAGAGCAGGGTCTGAAAGTAAGGAAGGGAAGGGGCTGCATGGGGAAGAAGTTGGGCAGGGCAGAGAGCAAGAGTGTATGTGACCCAACAGATTTATTTTCCCTGCTGTAGCAGTGGAATGGGGAGAAATTCAATGCCAACCTACAATAATTAGATTCTATGTGTCGAAAATTATAACAAATCTATACATTTTCCATATATTGAATCTAATTATGGGGGAGTTGTCTTATATTTAGGGTCATCTTACATTAGAATAAAAATGATAATTGGTAGTCCCAATTTCTAATGTAATTTAAGAGTTCTCATAATCTCATTATTTACTTAATTTAGTATTGTAACTTGGTTAGCAATGGCTTGAACCTTCTATTGTGAGTGAAAACTACAATAGTCTATAATCAAGTGGTTTTTAAGTACCAGTAAAAAGATGACAGACAGTCTCCTTAAGAATTTTACATGTAGCTCATTCCAGAACAGTGTTTCTGGGATGCTTGGTTAAAAACAAACAAGCCTCCAAAAATTAAAATGTAGTATTGTGGGAAAACTAGTACGCTTTACCAGTAAATTCTTAATTTTTTTTGGTTATTTTTTTTAATGATGTAGAAATTCATACATATTAGCTTGGATTCAGGTAAAGTTTGAATTTAAGATGACCGCCCTCCCATCATTTGATTCTAACATGGAAAATTTTTAAATTTGTTATAATTTTTCCTTATATAGAATCAAGTTATTGGAGGATTGTCTTAAATTCACTTCTTCCTCCTTCTGCCTGGTCTACTACCAGGAGCCTGAGCCCCACACCCACTTGCCCCTGCCTTCTCCACTGCCTCCCCACCTGTGCCATTTCTTACCCTCTGTTGGGAGTCCAGCTCCATTCCAGTTTGGAACACGGAGCACATGCTGGCTACAGCCCCTGCCCAACCTAGCAGCAATGGTGGTGGTGGCAGCCACAGCAACTCTGGCTCCAGCCCTGGAGCTGAAGCCAGAGCCAGGATTGCCACCACTACCACTGCTGCAGCCAAGTGAGGCAGGGGCTGGAGCCCTAACTGAGGGTAAGCAGTGGTGGCGGGATTATGCAATGGGTAAAGAGGCGGCAGGGGCAACTGGTGGCAGATGGTTGTTGCAGCTTTGACCCTGAGCTTGGGTTGGGGCAAGAGCCAGCTGCAGCAGCCATCTACTCTCCACTTTGTACTTGAATCCAAGATGTGGGGTGGGAGGGCAGATCTCATCTTGGATTTAATTAAATACGATTTTTAGTTTTGCTTTTTGTCGTCCTTGCTGAGAAATCATATCTTTTAATACTTTGGTGAGGATTAGAGTATAGGTTAGAGAGAGAAATATATAAATGTAAATTGACCTTCCTACCAGCTACTAAATTAAGAAATTGGGAGTAGGAGACCATACCAAAGTATAACGAGGTAGGGAGCTGGGAAAGTTCACCAAAAGTGTTAAAAGTGTGAGGGACTGGTGTTAAAGAAGTTTGGAGGAGAAGGGGTGAGTAGGACATGGATGGGTATTGAGGTAGTTACACCACTTTACCTGTACATGTAGGAAATGGCAGGAGAAAGATGTATGAGAGAGACAAACGATTGGCTGACAAACCTTTTCCATTAGAAGGAAAAGGAGCATAGCATAAGAGTTCCAGGTTTGGAATAAGAAAAGTTTAAAAAGGACATAAGGAATGAAAAATAGGTATGGGGAATTGAGGAAGGCTGATAAAATTGAGGTGGAATAAGTTTGAGAATTAGGATGGATAGGGAAAGGCAATAGTTCTTAAAATTCTTCATATAGATAAAAGCCTTCTCATATCCTTCATTCGTTATAGAAAGTATGACTTCTGTTGCTACCCACTACCAGGAGCCCTAGTTTGGCCATTATAAGATTTGTTAGTATTAACATTGCTTAGCTTGTGAAATGGCTATACCTCTTGAATACTTTTAGTTTTGCAGGTAGGGAGTTGCATGCTGTATAAATCAGGACCTGGATGTTAGGGGAGTTTGTGATATGCAACTTCAACCTAGGTTTTTTCCTAAGAAAATTTGTTTAATATGAAACTATTCAAAATGCTAAGTTTGGAGCATGGGTGTAATGCTCAAGCACCTAAATGACTCCAGACTTATCTGCCCCATATTCAAAATTGACTTAGAAGCCTAAGTCTTATTGAAAGTCAATGAGTATAGAGATTTTTTTTTAATATTACCTGCTCCTGCCAAGGACAAGTAAATAATTAAATCTAAGAAATGTAAACATCAGAATCCACAGGTAGAAAGGTAATAAATAATTTGTCACAAGATCCTAGAAAGGGTGTGTGTGGTAAAAGCAGAGGCCTTTTATTTTATAAATACTGGTATTAGTTACAGAACTATCATTATCATAGTCATTATTTAGACAATAGGCTACATCTAAGTTACAGGATACTCAAAATCTTTTTGATGGAAAAAAAAAAACAATGTAAAAATATGTTGTCATGAAGTTCCACAAATTTAGTTTTTATTTTAAATCTACCTCTTGGCTGTGGGTACTGACTTAATGATCCTGTGTTGCATTGCATTTTAATTGTATTGTATTTTTAACATTTCAGGGAAAAGGGAAAAAGAAACTGAACAGAAAGAGAAAGGTAAGTCTATCTGAGAAAATAACAAAATTGTATTACCAGTTTTACTTACAGGTGCATACAACATGCATCTTTCCCCAAAAATTAGTCTTCCAAAATTGAGGTGCATGCCTTCAGCAAGAACTGATTTTCTGCCCAGAATAGAAGCATGCAGATGCTGTAAGATGGCTCTTGCTTCTTTGCTTTTTCTTCTCTCCAGTTCCCACATATAGAAAGAGAAAATATCCAGCAGGGACAGATCCAAGGGAGTGCAGTAGGATGATCACACACCCCTTTGATTCCTAGTCATCTAAAATTTAAAACTGCTGCAAAAGTAGTGGCATTTCTTTTCAGGTAGCCTGACAGAAATCAACTGATTTCATGACTCATTATAGTATACGGATTTGTACTAATTGCTCCGTAGGTGTTAACAACCCTCTGTCTTTTTAATGATGATGTTCCTCTAATTAAGCTATCCTTCTGCAATTTTGCTGTCTGTTAAATACTCTTGAACTTTCTTCTTTTATGTCCAGTCTGCAGCTGCAGAAACAGTTTCAGCTTTTGGCTAAACAGCCAAGAGCTGCTGATAATTCAGATGTGAAATGGTTAAAACTGTAGTTTTTGCCTAAGTATGGAAAGGAGGGTGAGTGAACTGAAGATGAGGCTCTGTTTGTGTTCTAGGCAGCCATAACTCTGGAAAAATCTTTTCCTTTCATTCTGCCCTACCAAAACAAGGTGCATATTTTATTTTGGGAGGTGTGGTATGTGAGAGAGTACAGTATGTTGAAACCAAAAGGTAAACCTAGGGAAAAAGGCACATAATTTTCATGAAATAGACTATAATACCTGGCTCCTAGATAGATAAACTGGAGTTAAGTAAGCAAATGTTACTCATTACAAGTATGCACATAATCCAAACAGAAGCTGAGAGTTGTAATCTTGCCTATTTCACCTAGTGGTTGTTATATTTAGAATGCAAAAAGATTAATATATGTCAACACTAGGTATTGTTGCACCTGATAAGGGCAGATAGACTTGAGCAGAGTGGCATGGGAAAATTTCTGCTGCTTTCTGTTCTGTGGGTAAATAAAGAACCTGCGTCTTCAGAGCAGTCAATAAAGTAAGTTTCATAAGTGTTAACATTCAAAGGGGGAAATGTCCAAAAATAGTTAAACAAGTGACTATTTCCCATAAACTTTGATTTCAAGTATGATTTCTGTTCCCTTGCTCTCAAAGAGCTTAAAGAAATATTACATACAATTAGGGTGACTATCTTTTCAAAATGCAAAGGCGGGACACACATCGGCCTCCCCTTTCCCCGCTCCCCGCCACAGCTGGAGCAGAGCCAAGCTGAGCAGAGCAGGGGCAGATGCAAGCTAGCTGCTGCAGGTACAGGGCTTCCTGCCTTGCTGCCTTTCCCTCAGGAGCCCCACATTGGCTGTGTGCCCCCTGCCTGCCCAGCAGCAGTGGGGGCACACGTCCATGTCACTGCTGCCCCTGCTGCTGCTGGGTGGGCAGGGGGCTTGTGGCTGCCTCAGGGCTCCCAAGGGAAAGGCAGCAGGGTGGTGAGCCCGCAGCAGGCACCCCGCAACCAACCTAGCCCCATGCACAAAGATGGGGGTGGAGTATGTTCCCCCTCAGAGGGGTTGCACAGTGACAGGGAGCCACCACCCCTCCCGCTCCCCCTGCATAAGCCTGCCCATGGCTCAGTTCCATTCCCCCCCAGGCCCCATGCAGTGGCCCCAGCCCCTACCCCTACCCTACTCCATCCCTCATCATGGGGGCCTCAATCTGCATCCCCGTGCCATCCCATGCCCCTCCTCCCCCCATAGACTTACTTGCAGAGAGCTGCTCTCTGTACTGACTGGCTGTATTCCCAGCCTTGTGCACGTGTGTGGGCACGCACATGCACGTGGCACCCTTGTGTCCTGCTTCCGGCAGTCCCAAGCAGCCCCTTGCAGGTTAGTATGCTGCCAGCCTGCAAGGGGAAACCCAGATCCCTGCACGATACTGTGAATTCAAGACAAATGCTGTTCCAGAGTCATACAGCCTGGGACCAGGATTTGATGTTCCTATTCCAGGACTGTCCCGCCTAATTAGGGGATGGGTGATCACACTATTTAGAATATGTAGGCAGAATAAAAACTGTAGCCTCCTTAGAAGGGGAGCACATGTATATTTTGTATATGCCATATAGTTTTTGAAGCTGTTTTAATAATGTTCTAAAAGTAAAATGGTAAAATCTATGGAGTAAGGAACATATTTTTTTTCAGTGTTTATACAATACTTGACACAATCAGGGCCTTTTCAGACTATAGCTAGATGCTATTGTGAAGCAAATAATAAACTGTTGTTATTCGGTCTATTTTTCTGTCATTCCACCTGGAAAACCAGGCTTCCTTAGTACCATGAAGCTCATTTTTACATATCTGGGAAAGGTTTTTCTTTTCGTTTTTTTAATTAATTACAACTTCTACAAAGCTGCCTAAAGTAACATTTGTCTTTACTTAAAAAAAAAAAAAAAAAAAGCACATGGTGGTAAGAATTTTCTTCTAATGGACAAAATACTTTCAGTTCAACCCCTGAAAAGTCATGCAGTATCAACCTTTTAAATATGTTTCTTTCTCCCAATCTAGGTTCAAACAAGTGAAAGTGTAGTAAACAAATCCACATTTAAGATGTAAAGCAGGAAACATTTGCTTAAAAACAAGCTATCAAATTATCTAAAGCATCTTACAAGGTTTGATATTGGAGTGAAGGAGGGATTACTTACTAGATAGAATACACGACAGACAAGCAAAGGCACCTGGTAAAACCTCTTAACACGTGACTCTCTAGCGTAACACCACACAAGACATGCATCTTTCTGTCTAAAATCCTTTGTCAGTAACTCTAGATATTTGTCCAGCATAAAACACAGGCAGAAGTGTTGTTGGTCTGATTCATGCAATAAAATAGAGTGCAAATTAAAAGTTGTATTCTCAAAAAACTTCCAGTGTTGCTTTCAAATAAGGAAATAGAGCATATTGTTTGAAGAAACAAGTATGAGCTCTAGATGGACACCAGATGGCACTAGAAAACAACTCTACTATGTTAGGCAGACAAGGTTCTTTGGGTAAATCTGATATCTTTCATTAGAACAACTAATATAGTTGGAAAAAGTTCTTCTTTGCAAGGTTTTGGGTACAAACTCCCTTCTTCAGGCAAAGGGAGCATCTAGAGTTGTCTTGTGCTCTCCTGGATGGGATGAAAGCCAATATGCAAGAATGTGGGTCAGTGAAAATGCAAATACTTGGCAGTGAGGGTCAGAGTGGCTGAGAGAAAGGGAATGGTGTTCTGGTAATGGAGTGTAGCTGGTAAATTGTAGAGAGGTTACCTGGGGTATTGGATGGCAGGCAGGTTATAATGTGCCGTAAATCCAATGTCCATATTTTGTATATAGTTTTTTGTATCCAGTAGATTGAAGTGAAGTTTGTAGGCTTATCTGAGAGAAGTGTTTTATAAATTCCCTTTGAGGATTAGAACTGAGGTTGGAGATAGTGGTTATCTTGTGAGAAGTGTACACCCACAGGTAACTTGGTATTTCTGTCTTTGATCGATTTTCAGTGTGTGTTCATTCTGGTACTCAGTTGTTTGGTTTCTCCTACATATTTTCCATCAAAGCATTAAGTTGACTGGATGAGATATACATGTGCACCTCCAGAAATGTAATATAAGATCTAGAAATAATGATTGTTCTGTTGTGAGGTGCAGTTACTCTGGGAGTGGTGGAAATATGTTGGCCATTGACGACACATAAGGGGTGCACGCAGGTGCACATGTACCCCCTGCGATTGGCGGTGCACCCCCTGAAAAAAGCACCGCTGACACTGCTGGCGGCACCTGTGGGTGGTCACCATTCACTACTCCCCCTCCCCTGCACACCAACACCACCAGCAGCATCTCCGGGTGGTCACCAACCACTGGTCAGCACTTGCCACCCCCGCTCTTACTGCCAACACCGCTGAAGCTGCCTGCAGGAGCTCCCCACTCTCCCGTACTGCCACCGCCTCCCGTGGGCAGTTGCTGTGCCCCCTCAGCCTCCAGGGGCACGCGTAGTTCATGATGTTGACAGATGTAACATTTCTTGTCATGGCATCTTCTGCATCCATTTGATATGTTTTGGGCCATGGGAAGTGTGCTTCTGGTGATGAGGTTGGTGAGGTTTGGTGCTTGTTTAAAGTCTAGGATGGGTGGTTCTGGGAAGCTCTCTTTAAGAATTGGGTGGCCTTCTAGTATGAGTTGCAATTGTTTGAGGATTTTACCATTCTGGATAGTGATCCTCATGTCTACAAAGGAAATGTTGGTGCTGGAGTATTCAAGAGAGAGTCTGATGGAGGGGTGATGATTATTGACTTCCATCAGAAATTCAATCAGAGATAGCAGGTTTTCAGTCCAAATGATGAAAATGTCTTTTATATATCTTAAGTATAGCATGGGTTTGATGGTACAGTTCTTAAGGAATTCTTCTGCCAGGTGGCCCATAAAAAAGTTGGCATATTGTGAGGCCGTGTTGGTGCCCAGTCGTGCCCAGGGTCTGAAAGAAGTGTTGGTTATTGAAAGTGAAGTTGTTGTGTGTGAAGATGAAGTGTGTAAGTTCAGTAATATCTTTAGGTCTGTACTCTCAGTTGTAATCTTGCTCTTGTAGATATGTAAGGCAGGCTTGGATGCCATCTTGGTGTGGGATGTTGGCATATAAACTGGTAACGTCCATGGTGGCTAGGAGGATGTTGCTGGGAAGGTGGTTTATCTTTTTAAGTTTTCATAGATGGTCTATTGTGTCTTAGATAAAGCTTAATCATTGAGTGACAAGAGGTTTTAGGATGGATTCACTGAAACCTGATATTTCTTCAGGGTTCCATGGTTGGATATGATAGGTCTGCCCGGGTTCATTGTTTATGGAAATTAAGGAGCATATTAAAAGTCCCTGGATTGGGTAGTGGAGGAAATCAAGTTCTGTAGTTTTTCTTAGATGTTTAGATGGAAATGATTTGATAGTATTTTTGAGTTTTAAGGTGAAAAGGGGAGTTGGATACCCCTCTAGTTTTTTGTAGTGGGTGGTGGTAGAGAGTTGTCTGTTGGCTTCTACATTAAGTATTTATCTGAAAACAACATGTAGTCTTCATGAAAACTTATATTTGAACAAAACTTTCACCACAGCTCCATTCACCTGAGGCTATGCCCCCTGCTTTCATTCACTGCCATTTGGTAGTGTGTGTCACACAAGGGGACTCCCTCATCAGGAAGCAATTGGCTTCTAGATGCAAGAAAAAGGGCTTGCCTATCCTCTTTGGCTGTTGCACTTTTCCAGGGATACCTTTCCCCTCTCCTGCTACCTTCTCTCCCCTGTGCAGCCATAGTTTCTATGCCTTCAAACTTCTGAGTGCTTAACTGTGCTGTTAAACTTTAATGTTCTTTTATATAGTTTCCAGGGCTTTCATCTCTCAACTTTTTAAACATTTTTAAATGTAAGTACAAAGTAGTATTAAAATAAGCACAATTTTTTTTAAAAACAAAACATTACTTGACTTTTATGTGGGAAGACTAAACAAGGAGATTATAGGACAGCAAGGAGCTGCTCTTACTAGTAAAATAGACTTTGACTTTTAAGAAATGTTTATTCCAGGGAGGGTGACAAATGGGGGGCAGTAGAAGTCATGTACAAGTTGGCCCGAAGATCTGGGCCTCACGGACAAGGCCTGGGCTCATGACCTGCAAGGCCTGCCCGTACACTCTAGACAAAAAACAAGAAAACAAAGAACAAATGGAGTATTTACGTATGTATAGTTCTGCCAGTGGGGCCTCCACCTAGTCTTGAACTCACAGCCTTTGGGCCCTTAACTCCACAACCAAAACACAGAGCCACACAACAAGGCTGGCAAGTCCTGGCGGCAGGGTTAGGTACGACACACCCAAGGTGAGGGTTGACCCCACAGCCCTCAAATTAAGTTTCATCCTTTACCAACAGAGCCACTCAGGCCAGGTAAAATAGAAAAATCTATAATTTTTTCTCCAATTAGCCAAATATTTTGGACTACTTTTAACTTGAAGCAATTATCTAAAGTTATTTCAAACCGTGTTTCCAAAAATAGAAAATGATTCAAGCTGTGTCTCTTTTTATTAATCTGGATCCATGAGTGTGGTTTCTGGAGTTAATGCCATTGTGAATAGAGCATGTTGTACAAATAAGTGTTCCATTTTATTCCTGGTTTTGACCATTTGACATTAGGCAAAAATGTAGTGTTTTGCTAGCTTATTCCACCTAAAGAGGAATCAATATCATCCATATGTATGCTTATATTATCCAAGGCAAAGGATTCAGAAACCAGACTGCATGAGAGCTCGAATAGATAAACATTTGATTAAAAGCAGCAGCCTAATGTGGCAGCACTTTAAAGTTGTTTTTTTTTTTTGGGGGGGGGGAGAGGTAGATGAAGTAAAGATAAAAACAGAATCCAGAAACCAAAGCAAACAAATGCTTATAGAAAAAAAATAAACAGCAGGAGTAATTCAATTATCTGCGTATACAAAACTTTTTATAACCTCCTAGCGGAAAAACATGAGACAAAGAAAAATATCCAGATACTTTACTTTCCAGAGGATGGAGCCCTTCCCTCACATACCTTAGGATTTCTATCATTTTTTATCCTGAGCAATGAAGTGTAAGAACTTCTGTAGAATCCTGCCATACGCAGTTCAGTGTCTAAGAGCCTACTTAATGAGTGGAGGCTACTTGGAGCCTATCTCAGGGATGCATGGCTTCCAGAGTTAGAAAAGGAAGGGATGGATGTTGAATGAAATGGGGAGTGCCCATGAATTTGATAGAACTTTTGGCTATATTTATCTTTTTCCTCCTAGGCAATCTGAATTTTGGTTTAGATTAGTCCAATTAAGTATTCATATTTCTTTTTATCTGCTTGTTACAGAAGAAATGCAGTGCATTAGCAGAAAAGTAAAATGTACTGCTGAAAACCATGGAACATTCTTAATTTAAAAAATGCTTGTGTATACTGTTAAACTTTCTCCTCATGATGTGATATATTGATAATGAAGTGGGATATATTGTGTGGACCATATACTTCAAAAGCAAAACGTGTTTGGTTACAGCTGACGTGTGCATGTATAACATAAAATGAAGTTGTGAATTTGCATATGTAGATCTAGCTTGTTTGCGAGCATTGCACATGTGATTAATATGTGGCATATTGCAGAAATATATGTGTAAGTTCACATTTATTTCTTAAACTTTTGGATTTAAAAAAGGTCAAAAGTCCCTTTATAATGGTTTATTTGTCTGAAAGTAGTTAGAAAGCTCAGTGTCAGCCTCATTTGAAATACTATCTTTGTCTACTGGCAAAATTCATTGTATTTTAGTTAAGACGTGCACCTAAACTTAACTTAATTCAGATCTATAATAGTGTAAGATCTTTATGAAACTTGGTTAATATCTCATTCGCACTGTTTTTCTGAATATTATATAACTGTTATTGGGAGAGAAACTATGAAAAATTAACTTTGAAGATAGCATCCTCTGGGATAGAAATCTAATGAAAAATATTTGAGACTTAGTTTTTAGAAGACTTAATGATGTTGAATTTTTATTATTAGAGGATTTATACTCCATAAAGCAGTATATAGATGGATTTCAATAAAACCTTTTGATTGAGAGGGCATGCAGAAGAAACCAGGATCCCTGGCAAACACTCACAATAAGTGATCCTCAGTACCAAAAAGTTTTCCAATTTAATAAGGTTTTGTCATATGCTTCTTTTCCAGTTTCTGCTATCATTCCAAAACCATTTTTGAATGACCGCTTATTAGAATGAAAATTTTTAATATATTTAAAAGATGTGCAGAAGACCTAACATTTTTTACATGGATCCTGCGCTACCCTAACTCCTTGTCACTTACTGTGGTACTTCTTGCTTCTAGAAAGTGCAGAAATAAGCAAAGAGATGCAGACATCCTCCATTTCTCTTTTTTTCTTGATATCAGAGTAAGATGCAACAACAGCCTCTCCAGGTTGTTAAGACTTTCCATATATATCACTAGTTTACTCTTTTCAGACCCCTTCACCAGCCAATTCCCCTGAGATTCTTTGTGTATGTCAGCAAGCTATATGTTAGTCATGCACTAAAGGTACATGGATTACCTCTTCAATGTGAATAATAAACATATTTTGCTTCTGGTACTCCTAGACTTGCTCCTGCTGTGTTTTTGTTCTGTATAGGTATAGGAACTAACTTCAGGAAGCAAACAATGACTCTGCAAGTTAGGTTTCCTGCCCCTGCCATTAGGATCAACCACTGAATTGCAGAAACCTGTTTTGAAACCTGAAAGATCTTGTGAAAACTACTGCAGCTTAAGCTGTATTTATTTATGATGTACACATCCCTTGGTCAGTTTGAAAGAAAAGTCCTTTCTTGCCTGTCTTGAACAGTTTAACTATGGTAGCTGAGCTGTCCATAATGAATACCACATGCCTCAACATCTCTAAGCTTTGAAAAAAACTGGTATCAAATGATCCTGGCATTCCACATTCTGGTTTTGCCAAGTAATAATAATACATGTTTTTTCAAACTGAGTTTTAGAAATCTGGATACCATGTTGTCTAATACAATTTCCTATGCAGCCTATTCTTAAAGTTTGAGGTTGTAAACATAGTCTTTTAATGCTAAATATTATTGCAAATTTTATAATTTGAGTGATAGGATTAAACATGATCTGTGTAACCGGAGAATGTGGAACCTATAAATCTATAAAATGGCAAAGCTTGGTCTCTGGAATCATGAAACACATCCAAAGTAGAAGTTGTCAGAAGTAAAAACTGACATAGAATCATAGGAACGTAAAGCTGGAAGGGACCTCCAGAGGTAATCTAGCCCGCATGTGTGACATATATTGTTATTTAAAGGACATGCTGAGAGCCCAGACTTGGGAGCCACACAACAGGGTTGAATGCCCTTTTAATATGCCAGCACTAGCAGAGCCCAAGATAGAGGAGTGATCTCAGGCCCAGACCATCCCTGCTTGCTTGATCAGGATGGATCCAGTAATCATTGCTTATGGAATATGGGTGCAGTCTGAAACTCACAAGTAGTACCGCAGGCCAGATGTTGGGGCTCTATGGGCCTGTGGGCTCTATCTTTGACACCACTGCATTACATAGTTTGTGGGAGGCTTCCAAAATAAATGATGGATTTTCATTTTTTGTGTCTTTAGAAATCAACATAGATAATAATATTCTTCATGGATTCTTTCCAACAAAATGTCTAATTTAAATTTATCATAGTTGGCTTCATAACACCAAACTTAAAAGAAAAAAAAACTTCTTTATGCACATTAATACAAAATGTGTTCTGTATCAGATATTGAGAAGCTGAAGGTTGTCCTGTTTCATGAGAGGGAGAAAGTCATCACATTCTTTGTTTTTACTTTTGTCAAAAAACCTAGTAGGTTGGATAAATAGTTTAATCAGTATAGATTTCCCTCGCTTTATGCTGTACACGTGTTCCTGGAAAACAGCACATAACTTGAATTCGCATAAAGGGAACTTGCTTTACAATGTAACAAACAGGGATACGTTCCAAGACCTCAACTGTATTGACCCCCAGGCCCATTTCTACCTCTTTTACAAGACAATTTTGGTACTCACCAACAGCAGACAGTACACAAGCACAGGGTGATGGTGAATATTACCAAAATGGGGATGGCAACTACAGAAACATGTCTCAGACAACGAGTGAGGAGTACAGAGCTACATAGGATACTATATTTTGGTGCATGACCTCTACCACAATGCACCACATAGCAGCTGAACATGGGCTTCCACCACACCAGTCACATAACAGTGAAATTTCCTCGCATATAACAAATTTTTGGTATAAAAAGGGTCATTGCATAAGAGCGAATTTGCACATGCAGAACCTGCATAAAGCAAGGGAAGCCTGTAGTCATAATTAGCACAAACCAGGACACGTGCATACCTATAAAGTACCACATCTACAAAATATGCATTTAATTTTTGCTTTTTACCTCTGTTATTGTCAGGACCTCTGGCTAGTCAGGCCCAACTGGCCCAGGCTCTTGAGCTTCCACACCTTGATCCCAGGCTAATGTGATGGCTCCAGTTCTCTGCAACTGGATTGGCTGCTGAGACTGCCACTCTGCCCTTTTAAGCACACCTGCAGCCCCAGGCTGCACGCACATTTTAACAACAGCCTTAGTCTGCCCTAGCAAGCCTCACATTCACTGCTGTCTCTGGTTCTCCTGGCTCCTACCTCAGCTTTGGCTTTTCTTGACACTGATTTTGGATCTTCCCTGGAACTTGGTGTGGCGGGTCAGTAGGAGGTGCTCCTGCACTGAGCCACCCACCTCACTGTGCCTGACCACCTTCTCCAGGCTCCGAGTGCCTCCCTGGGGGCCCCTCATGTCTGGCCGACCCCCTTCCTGGAGCACCCCCGCTCACCTGGGGGTAGAGCTACCATTGCCCAGGGATGGGCTTGATTCTGGCACTGTGCCCCCTGGGAAACACAGGCCTAGTAGCCCTTGAGGGTATTTGACTCACTTCAAGAACTTGGGATGCTTCCCTCCGTCGGAAGCACAAGTAATGGTCTCCCTTAGTCAGCCAAACCAAGGGGACCCCAAGGCATAATCTAGACCCACTCCCAATAAGTCTCCCATGCTAGGTACAGAGGAGAAATTTATTGGTTACAAGGAGTAGGGTTGGAATAGGGTACAGAGTTGAGTAGTATCAGAAATCCCATAGAGCAAACAGGGTGGCTGGAGTAGCCTTTGATCATACATTTGAGTTACTGCAAGCTATATATCTAGTTAGATCTCAGGTAGCTTATTCACAAGTATCATGCAGAGGCAGGTGGAGATTCCCTCTGGAGGCAGGCAGTTCATTGATCATCAGTTTTGAGAGAGAGAGCAAGTTTCCAATGGTCCAGCTCCTATCTCTCTCTCTCTCTGAGTTTCCCTCATGGCTGCTGCCCCCTCCCTCCTAGGGAGTCCTTAACCCTTATGACCTCATTTACCTGGTCCAATGGAGGCCAGCACCTGTTGGCTGTCAGCCAACCAATTCGAAACACATCACTGGTTGCTGGGCAGACTGGCAGTCTCTTGCCCACCAGGGAGCCCAAGCCCCTCACCCAGGTATGTGATGCCAGTCACGTAGGCAGAGGGAGCAGGTTTCCCCCCTTCCTTAGGAACGTATCCAGCTCAGGTTACCTAAAGAGATAGGGTAAGGTGTGTACCCTCTGCAGGGCCCAAATTGTCACAGAGCAAAGTTTTTCTTCAGGGGAGAAACAGAGGTGGCCTTCTGCCACACTTGACACCTAGTTCTTTGATTTTCCTGGCTTCTGACCTTGGCTTGCACCCTGGACTACATCTCTCAGATCTCTGCTCTACTGCTCCAGACGCTGACCTGATGCCCTGGTAACCTGTACTCCTACCTAGGTGACCTCCTGGTTACCCTTCAGGGGCCTATCTGCAGGCCTAAGTGCCTATGTTCTGGCCAGACCCTGACAGTTATATTGTCATATAGTTTCATAGTTTCTAGGGTCGGAAGGGACCTGGGCAGATCATCTAG
>NW_005841923.1:2774568-2782774 GCF_000455745.1 Alligator sinensis
GGATGTTTTTGGTGAGCCATGGAGGCTTGTATGCTCTCCTGCCCCCTTTGATCCTCGTCGGGACTACCTTCTTTTGGGCTTGGAGGATCGTCTCCTTAAGGAGCGACTACTCCCCTAGAACACCCGGCTCTCCTCCCCTCTGAGTCTTCAGCGCTTCTCCAACTATCCTCCTTAGCTCGTTGAAGTTCACCCTCCTAAAATCTAGGGCCACAGCCTGACTGCTTGCCTTTGCCACCTTGCGCTGAATGGTGAATTCCAGCAGGCAGTGGTCACTGTCGCCCAGGGGGTCAAGCACCCGCAGCCCCCTCACCAGGTCGTCGCCTGTGGCCAACACCAAGTCCAGCAAGGCATCCCCCCTGGTGGGGCTGTGCACCTCCTGGGTTAGATGAAGGTCCTGGACTCTGTCTAAGAACCTACGGGAGCACTCAGACCTGGCTGACTGCTCCTCCCAGCAGATGTCTGGGAAGTTCAGGTCCCCCATGACTACCACATTCTTAGCCTTCGCTACCTCGGTGAGCTGACCCAAGAATTCCTGGTCAAGCTCCTCTCCTTGGTTGGGTGGTCTATAGTAAACTCCCACCGTTAGGTCCCTTTCCCCTCTTTTGCCTTGAACCCTAACCCAAAGCACTTCAGAGTGCTTCTCCCCTGACTCTCTACTAATTAGCGAGGATGTGTATTCCTCCTTGATATAGAGTGCCACTCCCCCCCCTCTCTTTCCTATCCTGTCCCTCCTGTACAGCCTATAGCCCTTGCCATTCACCGCCCAATCATGCTTGGAGTCCCACCATGTTTCCGTAATCCCCATATACGTCTAATATGTACTGATACTGTTGCCGAAAAGATGTATCAAAATGAACCGTTACTTATTGGTAATGGATGATTGTCTTCTTTCTCCTGTGGATGTTAATAGGAACTCTTAAGTAATCTTCATTTCTCCTTTTTTCTTACCATGCCTTTTGGGTTCAGTGACTCTTCCTGTGCTTTTAATGACTGTGGGTACCATTTCCAACAGGCATCCTTCAACTGAGCACCATGAGGATAAAGTACTATTTTCTCTGTAAGTGCCTCCCCAGAGGTTGAAAGGTTCTTCCCTTCCAAGGTATCAAAAAAGCTATGTAGATACAGACAAAATTATTTAAGACTGTTGGTCTGTATTGAGAATAAATAGAGCAATTAAGCTGAAACAAAATAAATCTTTTAGATAGCATTTATTCTGCAGAGGTCATTCATAGATTCATAGACATTAGGGGCTGTAAGGGACCTCGTAAGATTGAGTCTAGTCCCCCTGCCTTAGGCAGGAAGTCAGCTGGGGTCAAATGATCCCAGCAAGATAAGCATCAAAACACTTTTTGAAAGAGTTCAGAGTAGGTGCTTGCACCACCTCTAGAAAGATTTTGTTCCACACCCTGGACACTTTGACTGTAAAAAAGTCTAAATTGGCCTTCCAGAAGCTTGTGGCCATTAGACCTTGTTATCCCTTGGGGAGCCCTGGTGAACAACTGTTCTCCCAGATCCTGGTGACCACCCCCCTTATATACTTATAGGCTGCCACCAAGTGCCCCCTGAGCCTTTTCTTCTTCAGGCTGAAGAGTCCCATGTCCCTCAGCCTCTCCTCGTAAGGCTTGTTCTCTTGTCCTTTGATCATGCAGGTGGCTCTCCTTTGGAATCTCTCGAGCTTATCCACGTCCCTTCTGAAGTGCGGGGCCCAAAACTGGACACAGTACTCCAGCTGCGGCCTCACTGAGGCCAAGTAAAGCAGGAGGATGATGTCCCTGGTTTTGCTTGAGATGCATCAATGGTTTGCTTTGCTGACTACGGTATCGCATTGGTGGCTTATATTCATCTTGTGGTCAATCAGGACCCCCAACTCTTTGTCATGGTGCTAGCAAGCATAGCACTGCCGAGCCTATGAGTATGATGCTGGTTTTTCCTCCCAAGGTGGAGCATTATGTTGAATGCCATCAGGTTTTGGTCTGCCCACCTTGCAAGCCTGTCCAGGTTGACCTGTATCCCCAGTCTATCTTCCAGTGTGACCGCTTTTCCCCATAGTTTTGTCATTCGCAAACTTTACCTATCCGCATCTGACACCCGAATCCAGATCATTAATGAAGATATTGAAGAGTACTGGTCCAAGTACGGAGCCCTGAGAGACACCACCGGTCATCTTGCACCATGTTGATTTGCTTCCATCAGTTAATACTCTTTGGGTCCAACCCCAGAGCCAGTTCCCCAGCCATCAGACCATGGGATAGTCGAGGCTTCAGTTCCCCAGCTTAACCATGAGGACATCATGGGAGATCAAGCTGAAGGATTGAAATTCAGAAATATGACATCAACCTCATTTCCCTTGTCCAGGCAGGCAATGTGTCACCTGGTCATAGAAGGAGACGAGGTTGGTGAGGCAAGACCTTCCAGCAGCAAAGCCATGTTGGCTGGTACTCAGAACGTTGCCTTCTGTTAGCCTGTTGCTAACGGAACCTTTGATTTTCTCCAGGATCTTTCCAGGACAGACTGATTGGCTTGTAATTCCCTGGATCTTCCTTCCTTCCTTTCTTGAAGATTGGGACCACATTGGTTCTTTTCCAGTCTTCCAGTACTTCTCCCGAGTGCCGCAAGTTCTCAAATATCTTCAACATAGGGCATGCTATGATGTCCACCAACTCCTTCAAGACTTTCAGGTGCATTTTGTCCGGGCCTGTGAACTTATTGATGTCAAGCCTCTCAAGGTGTTCCCTCACTTGATCTATGTCAATTGTGGACCCATCCCCACCCCCTGGATGCTTTGAGTCCTGTCCAACTGGGTGACCGACTTGGGCAGGTAGAAGACCAATGCAAAGTAATTGTTTAGGAGATTGGCTTTTTCCTAAGCATCAGACGTCAGCTGCCCTATTTGATTTAGCAGGGGTCTAACGTTGCCTTTGTTCTTTCTCCAACGTCCCACATATCTGAAGAAGGACTTATTGTCCTTAATTCCTGTGGCTACCCTGAGCTTGATTTCTTGGCTTTTCTGGTCTGCTCTCTACAGGTGCGGGCTAGTGTTGTGTAGTCCTCTTTGGTGATGATTCCCATTTCCCATCTGGTGTAGGCTTCTCTCTTGAGTTTCAGGAGTTCCAAAAGTTGCCTGTTGAGCCAAGGGGGTTTCCCAGCCCACTGACCGCATTTGCTGCGGGACGAAATGGACTTTCCTTGTGCTTCGAAGATTATGTTCTTAAGGAACAACCATTCCTGGTGGATTCCCCTTTCTAAGGGGCCATGGTCTCTTAGTGCCTGACTGTCCAGTGTCCTGAGTTTGTGAAAGTCAGTCATCTAAATATATAGCAGGTGACTAAAAAAATACCTTGTATTGCCAAGGCATCACTTTCTTTTTTTCAACCTTATTCCTCTGGCTACCTAGCTTGTGTTGTGGTTTTACGTTTTTTCCCATCCCAGAGCACTGTTATACCTAGGTCTGGCTTATCAGACCACGGTCCCCATCATCTACTCCTGACATGATCAGGACCATTTTTTGTACTGTAGCTAAACAGCTTTCACTTTTGTGACCTACTATTTTATCAATTAAAATAAGTATTCTCTTTCCTAAATGTCTCTACATTTTGTGCTGTCTTTAGCAACCATGTTGTGACACGGTTTTGCTTGATTAGGGGTCACTGTGGAATCATCAGTGTCTACTTTTATGTTTGTGATTGAGTTTATTTTAATATTAATTTTACTCTGTAGTAAAGATTAAGTCCAGACAGATTGATTTAATGTGTTCTAGTTTATTAAAAATATATTGCAGCATACTAGCAAAGGCCTAAGCTACTAAAATAAGTAGCCATATGTTAAGTCCTTATCTATGTGACCACTACTAAAAGGCTTGAGCCTGATTTTATATGGGAAGTCAGTGCAGAAATTATTTCTGGCCTCCTATAAGAGATGTATATAATCGTTTTCTTTGAGTGAAGCCAAAGGCATTAAGCTGACTGGAATGATAAGTGAAGAACGAATGCAGCAAAAAAAACCAACCCAAAAAACTATCGGTCAGTAATTGTTCCTTGAGTATCAGTGTTCTAATCTACAGAAATCTGCTTTAGGAGAAAGCAGGTTCATACTGCAGTGAAAATCACTTATGTGATATCTCCTGCTAAAGATTTATTACAGTCATTAGATTCAACAGCTTTATTAGTTTCTAAAATACCTCAGCATTTATTGTCTGATTACTTCTCCAGATAAGTTAATTATAGAAGATTTCTGACTGTTAGACTAGTACAGCTTAGAAAGATCTTTAATTACTGCTGTGTAGTGGTTTTAAATTGTTTTAGTATATTTACTATCTGCTGCACATTTGTTTTTCTATCTTCTAATATTTCATTTATAGAAACCCATAAAATTAACTGCTTGTTTAGGCCACCTGTAACTTGCCAAGTGAATACCAAGCCAGCCAAAAAAACATGACTCTGATAGGAGTTTTTCATCATCATCAAATTCCCATTTTTCTAATGCCTGTTTAGAGAGCAATTTCAGAAGCCAATTTACATAATGATGCAGGCATAGGGTGAGGGAGGAAGATGATAATATTTCTTGAAAAAGTTTTGAATTTCAAATATAATAGTCTCTTAATTTGTATGCAACTCAAAGTGGTGGTACCTTTTAATTAATATATTTTCAGTCTACGTTGCAATTTTGAAAATAGGTCTGTAATGTACAGAGCATTACATCAACAGCATTAAATGGATATCACATCCCCTGCCCTTCCCTCATGCACAGAGTCTGTCACCTTTTCTTAGAAGGAAATCAGGTTGGTCAGGCATAACTTACTCCTGGTGAACCATGCTGGCTGTTTCTGATCACCTTCTCCTCTAAGTGTTTCACAATAGATCCCTCAGGCTAGGGACAGACATTACACATAAACCAGTTTAAGTGATCAGAAACTGGTTTAAACCTGTAACAGAACAGACATTCAGTGCACATAAACCAGTATAAAAATGTACAAAACCAGTTTGAGATAAACCTGATTGAATGTAGTATCAGACTTAAGTTATTTGGGTACCGGTTTATGTAATGTCTGTCCCAAACGCCTTGCTGGTTTAAGATAAGCCAGAGACCCCCAGCACTGCGGCATGCTCTCTGGGCTGGGTGGAGTTCTCTGCTCCACAGGAGGGCTGACCTTGCCTCTCTGCTCTCTAGCTAGAGCAGGGAGCAGCCCTAGCAGAGACACTGGCTGCCATGGCTCTGTTAAGGCAAAGTGGGCAGGGAAGTGGTTAATTTTTCCCTCCTCCCCTCTTTCCCCCACTGCAGCCAGGGTCAGCCTGTCTGCCTGGGGGAAGAGGGGAGGGGACTGCAGCGGAGGCCCCTGGAGCTGGCAGACCCCGGCTGCAGGGAATGGAGGAGGGAGGAATTAATCCTTCTCCTTCCCCCTTCACCTTAATGGGACCATGCTGGGTATGTTATCCTGCAGGGTTGGGAGGGGGGCTCTGTTCCATGCTGAGTGGGACTCTTCCCCCTCCTCCTCCCAGTGTGGGGAGGGGGACTCTGTGAAGCACTGGATGGGGACTCTTTCTTCTCTCCTTCCCCCCCACCACTGTGGGGCTAGGAGCAGGAGGGAGGAGCTCCATGTGATGCTGCCGAGCCCCGGGGAGGCTCTCTTCCATGCTTTGGGGAACTCTTCTCCTCCCAGAGGGGCAGTGGAAGCATGGAGCTCAGCTGGGCAGGGTGGGGTGGTGGAGGGTCTAGGGGAATCCCCCCATGGCTGCACAGACTCCCCCACGGCTGCCGCACCCACTGCCTGGCAGCAGCAGCAGGCAGGGAGGTCAGGGTGCTCGTGCCTGGCACAGGCATGGCTCCAGCCAGCACTCCACTGGGGGAGAGAGGGGAGCCTGCCTTATCTCCCACCGGGGCTCTGAGCCTGAGCTTGCAGCTCTAGCACTGGAGCCAGGTGCTTCTCCCACTCCCTGCTGTGCAGTCCTGCCCTTGCACTCTGCTGGGACTGGAGGGAGCCTTGCCCCTGCTTCCCTGCACAGTCCAGTACAGGGCTTCTCCATCAGAGAGTGAGCTGCAGGTGTAACATGGAGCCCTGAGGATAGGGGCAGCCAGGGCTGCACTGGGGGTGAGGAGCACAGCCATGCACAGCCTACCCAGCCACTTCTTTCCCCACAGCTCTGCGCTACACCTGCAGCTCGCTCTCTGACTGAGAAGCCCCGTGATGGACTCGACAGGGAAGCAGGGTCAGGGCTCCCTTCGGTCCCTTCAGAGTGCAAGTGCGGGACTGCCCAGTGGGGAGTGGTTGAAGCACCTGGCTCCAGCACTGGAGCTGCAAGCTCAGGCTCAGAGCCCTGGTGGGGTATAAGGCAGGGTCCACTCTCTCACCCAATACAGCGCTGGCTGGAGCCGTGCCTGCGCTGGGCACAAGCACCCTGAGCTCCCTGCCTGCTGCTGGTGCCAGGCAGCTGGGTCTGCTGCCATGGGTGTGTGTGTGTGTGTGTGCAGCTATGGACCCTCCACCCCACATCCCCACCCTGCCCAGCTAAGCTCTATGCTCAGGGCTGCAGCCATGGCGGGAGTGTGTGGGGGTCCCTACACCCTGCACCTGCACACCCCCACCCTGCCCAGCTGAGCTCCGTGCTCCCACTGCCCCTCTGGGGGGAGGCAGAACATGGTGCCTGGCCACACCTCCATCCTCAGCTCAGCTTCCCTGTGGAAGGAAAGGGAAAGCTGCTCTAGCGCCCCCAGCCTTCTGTCTTGAGCCACTGCAGGCATGTGGCGAATGTCTATCCACTTGTAAACCGGTTCACTCTCCGCAGGTTAGACTAACTTGCAAAGACTGAATCAATTCAGGCTCAGGCTTTTTGGATGTCTGTCCCTAGCCTCGAGGACCTGCTCCATGATCTTTCCAGGTATAGAGTTCAGGCTGACTGGTCTGTAGTTCCACAGATCCTCCTCCATCTTAAAGATGAGCATTACATTTGCCCTTTCGCATTCATCTGGAGCCTCACCCAGCCTCCATGAGTCCTCAAAGACAGCCAATGACTCTGAAATTACCTTAGCCATTTGCTTCAGCATCTCAGGTTGCATCTCACCTGGCCGTTCTGACTTTAAAACATCTAGCTTCTTTTAAGTAATTTCTAATCTTTTTTGCCACTACTCTTGTCTGTTTATCTCCTTCCCTATCTTTCCTGCCAGCTGCACTTGTCGTCTTGTAATTGCCCTTATTAGTGAAAACTGAAGTAAAAAAGGCATTAAATACTTCAGCCTCTTCTGTATTGTCCGTAAGTTGATTGCTGTCCACATTCAGTAGGGGATCTATGGTTTCTCGGGTCTTACTCTGACATATTTGTAGAATCCCTTTTTATTTTCTTTTATATTTCTTGCCAGCTGCATCTCATATTGTGCCCTTGGCCGCCTTAATTTTTTCCCTGCAAGCCTGTACAATACGCTTATACTCTTTCTTAGTACTATGACTGAGCTTCCACTTTTTATAGGATTCCTTTTTGAGTTTAAACACATTGAAGAGACTGCTATCTAGTCAGGCTGGTCTCGGTCTCCTGTTGCACTTGCCATTCTCCCATTGCATCAGGATAGCTTGCTCCTGAGCTCCTTAACATGCAGCCAGGTCCCCAGGACTCCTTTTCCCCTCAGATTTGCCTCCCAGAGGATCCTGGCCACAAGTCGCCTGAGTTTGCTAAAGTCTGCTTTTCAGAAGTCTAGTGTCCTTGTTCTGCTACTCTCCTTCCTTCCTTCCTTCCGCTCGGACGCTGCGGAGCAGGCTCGCTTGGAGCTGCGTGGGGCGATCCCGAGCGTAAGACTCCCCGGCTTCCTATCTCTTTTCTTTCTTCCCTCCCACCTGTCTAAAGGTCTCTAGCCTCTGTTTATTTCGCTTTCTGACTCTTTTCTTGCTTTTTTGCAGCTTTCTCCCCCACTTTTCTCTCCTCTCTCTTCCCTCCCCCTCTGCTTCCGGTTTCTTTGTCTGTGAGACGCGTCTCGCAGCCTTCTCTTTTTTCTGACTCTTTCCCTTTCTTTCTCTCTTTTCTGTCTGCTTCTTACGGGGAGTTACCTTTTCCATTAGCCTGCCTTCCAGAGGTGCTATTAATTACCTTCCATCCCCACTCACCCTTTAGTTTTCCTTTTCTTTTTTCTTTTTGCTGTTTTAACGCCCCCCCCCTCCTTCCCCTGCCGCTTTTTTTCCCCTTTACCCTCCTCCCCCTTTGCGGGGAGGTCTCTTATCATTTGC
>NW_005841923.1:2787506-2787935 GCF_000455745.1 Alligator sinensis
GTCTGCGCCCTTGGCTTTGACCGGGAGCTCTTTTTGTTGACACCCACGCTCCTGAACTGGGCGGTGCTTCTGGCCTTTTATCGCAGCGTGGTACGAGCCTGGCAGGCCGCCTTCTGCCTCCAGCCTCGAGCCCGGACACTGTGTTTCCCGCAGCTGCTGAGGGAACCTCTGGTGCACAACTCAGCCCTGTCGTGCCCCGTGCCGAGCCTGGCCTCTGCCAGCCTCACGGCCGCTCTCATCCAGGCGCGTGTCCTCCGCCTGCACCATCTCCTGGACCCCGCTCGGTCAGCCTGGCTCTTGCCCGAGGCGCTGGCCGCACGGCTGGGCGTGTGCTCCGTCCGCACCATGGGTCATCTCCTGCGTGACATCCGCGCCGCCCTCCCGCCGGTGGCAGCGGCCGCCTTGGCCGAACATCTCCGGGCGCGCCAG
>NW_005841923.1:2788149-2796417 GCF_000455745.1 Alligator sinensis
ACTGTGGCAACGGCGCCTGGGCCCGCCCGCTGCCCCGCCGGCCCACCCGGCGTGGCGCACATTGTATAAGCCGCTGACCGCCAAGAAGACTGGTGACCTGCACGGCATCCTAGCCACTGGCACGTTTGCGTCCCACTTTGACCCAGCCGCTTCGACGGATTGCCCCTTCTGCCCTGGGGGCGTGGAGGAGGATCTCTTCCACGCTTGGTGTGGTTTGATGGTTTTTTGCTTTCTGTACCTGATCTTTGTGAAATAAAGTTGTTAAAAGTCAAAGTCCTTCCTTCCCTTAGCTTCTTGAATGCTGTCATTTTGTGGTCGCTGTCACATAAGTTACTTTTCACCTTCACATTCTCAACAAATTCCTCCATGTTAGTGAGCAGCAAGTTGAGAAGAGCTTTTTCTTAGTGGGTCTCTTTACCATCTGTATCAAAAAGTTATACTTGACACAGTCTATGAATTTGCTGGACTGCTTGTGCACTGTTGTGTTTCCCTTCCAGCAGATGGTCCTGATAATTAAGATCCCCTACGAGAACCAAATCCTGCAATTTGGAAGCTTCCATCTGTCATTTAAAGAAAGCCTCGTCCACCTCTTCCTACTGGTTTGGAGGCATGTAGCAGGCACCCACCCTGATGCATCCGTCCTCTGTTCCTCTGACCTTTACCCCAGGGGGTTTTCAACAGGCCTACTTTCCACTTCACAGTGCACCTCAGAACACATGTACATCACCTTTAGATATAAAGAAAACACCTTATTTTCTATTTCCCTACCTGTCCTTCCTGAACAAGCTGTACCCATCCATGACTGTACTCTAGTCATGCGAACTACCTTACCACATCTTTGTAATCCCAATTACATCATAATTCTGTTCCTGTACTGGGACCTCCAATTTTTTCTGTTTGTTCCCCATGCTTCTTGCATTGGTTCATATACATTTCAGGTATCTAATTGACTGTCTCATCCTCCCCCTGACAACATTACTTAGTCTTCCATTATTGCTTTCCCTTACTAAGTTTTTATCCAGGTCCCTAGACTCTTTACTTACTTCTGCACTTCTGTGTCCATTCCCCAGTGAACCTAATTTAATCATCTCTTTTGTTCTTGAATAGATAAAAAGTGCCCATCCATAAGCTCCAATGCTCCCATCATGAAGGATACAGATAAGGGATGGGAGGGAATTTCACAACCATCGGAGACTTGCAGAAAATATTTGTCAACCACCTTTTCATTGCTGAGGCAGATCATTGCCACCAATGAGCACAGCTGTGGCAGTATATCACAAGGAAAGATTTATAAAACCACAAGGAGCCATTTTAGGCGTTACTACAGGCATGTTAGTCAATCACTTGAAAAAAAAATAATTCTATCAAAACAGCACTAGAAAATCGAGCACTAGCAGACCACTGTCCAGAGAGAAAGGGTGGTAGGAGGGAATCATCTGCATGTTGACATCCTCCCTAAAAATATTTCACTAGAATTTTCTTCCTCTGCCACCTTCATATTCATTGCTCATTTTGAGCAGGAAAAGCTCCTTTTATGTTTCCACCTTCACAGGAACATAAAACACTAAGGGAATGTCTGCACTGTCAAAAGACGGTGTGAGAGAGTACCGCAGGGAAGCATGGCATGCCTTGGAAGTGCTGTGAAGTGGCTGTAATACAATCACCTTCGAGTGTCATAGGGCATGCCCAGATAAGCATGCCTAGCACAACGAGCTTGGTGGTATATGTCCAGTATTACACTAAAGAAGCTGCATTACCACATTTTCTAATATATAGCACACTCCCAAACCAGACATGTACCTTGTTTTGGAAAAAAAGAATGAAGAATAAAATATTTTTTCAGGGTTATGGCTCATTCCTCACCATCGCTGCTGAGGTAAAAACCACAGTTTTAACTCTCTTGTAGCTGTGACTGAATTGGCAGTGGCTGTGAAAGGGTTAAAACTAATTCTGAGTTTGACAATTGCACTCTGGAAGGAGTTTCCCAGTTTTGAAGGGCTGACTTTTTCATAGTTTTATAATTTCATAGTTGTTAGGGACTGGAAGGGACCTTACAGATCATTGGGTCAAGCCCCCCTGCACTTGGTCAGGAAGGACTGCTGTGCGGTAAGGAGTGTGTTATATGAGTAAATATAGTGTATCAGTCTGGGGTGTAGTATGCATAGAGTGGTTGTGCTGTGCTTCACTGCAGCATTCCCTAACGTTGTCCTTTGACAGTTTGTACATACCTTGCGCCCGTCTGGTTTCAAATGCTTGCTCATGGGCCATCTTGGCCCGGACAGCAGAGGGTGTACTCTCTCTAGCTTTGTGAGTTCCCCGAGGTGGGCTTCAGTTGTCCCACTGGCCTTCCCTGAACTCTGCTGCCCCGTCTTTGAACGTTACTTCAGTGTGGGGTTCAGCCTCGAAACTGACCACTCCGTTTGCCGGATGTCTGTGGGGCTCCACCTCCCCTACACCCCAGCCTTACACCAACCTCTGGCAGGGCACCAGATTTTGACATGGCTGCCGCTCCAGTGTGGCTGTTCCTTATGCCCTGTGGTCTCCCCTTTTCTCCTTGGGGAAGGATACTTAGCTGGCCCAAACTCTGGGCCTGAGATCCCCTTTGAGCAGGTTGGCTCTCTTCTTGGGGCTTAAGGGTGCCCCTGTCGAGCAGGGGTAAAGAAATAAAACCAAGAAAAGGAAATAAAGAAAAAGACCCGAAAGGGGTCTTCCTGTCTGGTATCTTACCGGTCGGCTTTCCCAGCCATCCTGCCCAAACTTGGCAGTTCTCCCCTAATGCTGGTCCTGCGGGGTCCCTCTCTTCCCTCCACCCCTAGCCTGGCTCTCAGACCTGGTACCTGGGATGTTCAAGTGGGAAGACCTCCACTTACCCGAGCTTGGTTTTCACCTCTTCTTTGGGTTCACCGAATTGGCCGTGCCTCCACTTGGCGTCTTCCCTGACGAGCTTCGTTAATGACACAAGGGGGAAGTCATCCCCAGTGTTCCATCCTTCCCGGGGCTTGATCTCACTGCCCACGGTGTGGGGAGCTCTCGCTGCTTCCCCAGCCGTCCAACGTCCAGGCACTCCCTGTGCGTGGCGGTTCTGCCCGTTGCCGGCACGGAGAGCCTCCGCCTCATCACTGGCTCTCCCCTCCCTACTGCCGGCAGCTACTTTTATCCCTGCCGGCTGGTGCGTCCTTATGACGTCACCCGCTGGCCTTAATTGCATAAAGGCGCGGCTTGTAAACCACGCGGGCTTTTCTCTTCTGTCTTCTGGCGTTGCTCCTCCTGCAGGTAAGTGGTTATTTTGCATTTCTTTCTTTATTTTAGTGTTTCTTCCCGCGCCGAACTCTGCGGGCAGGGCTTCCTGGTCCCGCTTCTCACTATCCTCAGGACATACCTAAACTCCTGGTGGTGGATTTTTGTGAAAGAAGAGCATTTAAAAACGTGTATGCCACCTCCATGAGGAATTTGAGAACAATTTCATTAAAACAATATTACTACTTAAATTTGTGACAAAGCTTTGGAAGGTGATATATATAGATATATATGATTATTTATGATTAATATGATATATGAATTATTTATTGCCACACAGTTTGTGTGCTATTTTAGAGCTTATATTAAGTGACTTAATTAGATATATTAGATATAGATAGATATAGGTGACTTAAGTTGTCACTTAATACAAGCTCTAAAATAGCACACAAACTGCAGCAATAAATAAGGACAAGGGTGATTCAGTTATGCAAACTGACTTGGTTGTTTGGTCAAGTTGAGTTTATTTGAACAATGTGTACTTTAGTACTGCCTAAATTGCACAGTTTAGGGATGAAAACATGCAGGTTATACTTATGACAGGGAGATGTATTAAAAAAACCAATGATTTCCCAAAAGACCTAGGGTCACTCTTTATAGCCAGTTAAATATGAGTCCCTAGTCTGCTGCTATAGCTAAGAGGGGGTTTTGGACATACAAGCATGGAAATATCAAATAGGAGAAGATAGCATTGCCTCTGTATGTACATTAGTAAGACTGTTACCAGAACACTATTCAGGACTGGTAGCCACTCTTCAGAGGTGGCATTGCAAATTAGAAAATATATACAGAATGTTGAGAACCTAAAAGCTCAGTCTGTGTAGCTATCCAAGATTAAGAGGGAATTTTTTCACAGTTTACAAAGTCCCACGTAAGGAGAGATGTAGGAAATAACACTTTAATTTACTATAAAAAAATCATCAGCAGATTAATTCAGACTAGAAATAAGGTAGTAGGCTATTTAACAGTGAGTGTAATTAATCAAGACTGAAAAAACATGCTCTGGTAAATGGTGGATTCTACATCATTATTTTAAGGTCTTTAACAACAAAACTGGATGTTTTCTGAAAGGGTTGTTGCAACTGAATCAGAAGTTCTGGGCTTGATGCAGAAATTACTTGATGAAATTATTTGGGTTCTGCTTTGCAGAAGGTCAAAGATAATCAAAACAGTCCATCCTGGCCTCCAGGTCTATGAAATCTTGAGAAATAGTTGAACTATTTTTCAGTAGAACTGTGCTTTAGTCTTAAGTTTAGCTTTGCTGCTTATCACTTGTTGGTAACAGAATGACATACAAGGCGAAATGTCTTGCCAAGGATTTCATTTTCCATAATCTCATTTTCTTCCCTATTTTTCTCTCTCTCCTTTTTTTTTTTTTTTTTTAGTCTGTTCTTGTTTAGAGGCGTGGCATGTTTTTGAAAAGTCAGTATGCTATAATCTCTTTGGCTATAATTATTACTTTAAAAAAACAGGTTCAGATTTTGTGGATGACTGTCAGGTTTTTTATCTTTGATTTCTGTGCTTTTCTGAAATTTAATTTGAAAGTCAGAAAAGATCACTGACTTGAATGCACTCTTGTACTACTATATACTGTTAAAAAACTCAATCAGCTAGTTATGACTTCAGATTTGTTTCATTTTACCTGCAGCTGCATACCCTTGTCCATAATCTACTGCAGTGTATTTTTTATTAAGGTACTTTCAAGTGACTAAAAAGAACAGAAACAAGGCATGGCAGGATAATTGCGTCTCATTAATTGCATATCTCAGGTGTGTTACAGGGAATGATGCCAAAGTTAGATTGTCTTCTACCTCCTGAGAAGTGCAGTAATAGTACAGAAATGCTTCCCTCTCATGGCCTTGTTGTGTTTATAAAGTGGCACTGTAATGGCAAAGGAAGGAAAAATAAAATGATTAAAATGACTGCATAGCCTGTATTTTGACAGGCTTATATCACGTACCCATGCCATTGCTCTTCTGAAATTTCCCTGCTACCAGCTTCCCACTCATTTCTCAAAATTCTTGTGCTTTTAATAATAATTCAAGCAAAGTACTATAAGTTTCATTTTCCAAATTTATCTCAGTGTTTCCTTGGCAGGTACGTAACAATTTCCATTCCACTTCTAAACGCTAATGCAACCAACTTCTAGTCATGCTGGGTAAAGGCATTCTTGTTTGATCTAGACGGAGGATTTCTTTTGTGTCAGTACATCCAAGAAAACATCAAAAAACTGTACCATTATATACATTTTATAAATGAGATGTGTATGCTGTGCATGTAATGACATAATATATACAATAAAATCCCTTTTAAAAGAAACATAGAATCTTCCAGTTTGGGGGGAAATTTTGAAAAAGGTAGCTTGGACAGCCTTAAGTGGGTTTCAGTGTCCTATGTCACTATGCCATAGCAGCTTAGGTGAGAGTGGGCTGTTTCCTATTTATCTTGTTAAGTAGTTGTTTGGTTTGAAGGGTGAGGTGGAAGCTGACTCTACTGATGTTTCACAGATCAAACAGGACTTCTTTGGACTGGGTACTTATTTGGTGCCCAGAAGATCCATGCTTCCCTCTGTCTAGTTTCTCTAATGTATCCTATCACTAAATCTCCAGTTATGCTCTGAGCAGAGACAATAGTGTTTTGGGGCACAGAAAGAATTTCTAAAACTGGCCATGTTTGGCATAGATTTTGTTAATACTAGTATGATCCCATTGTAAACTACTAATTTATAATGTGCTTTATTTGTGGCGTTATTTCTCACCAGTTTTTCTAAACCACGGTATGCATTTTGAGGAAGGTAGAATTGGTGAATGCAAGGGTAACATTGAATTCTAAAATGACTTGCAGATTTCATAGATTTCATAGACATCAGGGCTGGAAGGGACCTCGGAAGATCATCGAGTCCAGCCCCCCACCCAAAGGGCAGGAAGTCAGCTGGGGTCATAGGATCCCAGCAAGATAAGCATCCAGTTTCATCTTGAAGGTGTTCAATGAAGTCAGTGGAAGAATGCAGCAGTTGAAAGCTTCACCAAAGCTGAAGCTCCCTGGGAATGCAGAAGATGACGGAAGTTGTCAGAGGCCTATAATGTGTCAGGGATGTACTTGGTAGCTGTGTCGGTCTGAAACAAAAAGGAATACAAAAATCTAGAACTCTTGGTTCCAAAATAATACCTTTTATTAGACCAACTGAGAAATCACAAAAAAATAATCTTTTTC
Organism: Alligator sinensis; assembly: GCF_000455745.1. Taxonomy (NCBI): domain Eukaryota; kingdom Metazoa; phylum Chordata; order Crocodylia; family Alligatoridae; genus Alligator; species Alligator sinensis. Next base: position 2,794,660 of record NW_005841923.1, read on the forward strand.
TGCAAGCTTTCGGGCTCAAAGGTCCTTTATCAGGCTCTGGGAAAAGTATAGATGGTAACCACTAATGTTGTATTTCAGAGGCCTATAAAGCATTATTGAGTCTGGGGAGACTGGGGAGGAATTTGATAATAGTCTTCAAATACCTGCAGGGCATTTTATAGAGAGGATGAAGATGGGCTTTTCTCTGGCCATAAGGGAGAGGACTATGAACAACAGATTCAAGCTACAGCAGAGGAAATTTACATTGGAGATTAGGAGAAACTTTCTGACTATGAGGGTGGTGAAGCATTGGAACAGGCTATCTTGAGTAGTTGTAGAATCTCCAAGCTGGGAAATTTTCAAAAGCAGTTTGGGCAGACACTTGGCTGGTATGGTTTAGTGAGAGAGAATTCTGCCTTGGGCAGGGAGCTGGACTAGATGACCTCATGAGGTCCCTTCCAGCCCTACTTTCCTTTGATCCTAGAAAAAATGAAATAGATTTCAGCTGCTTTCACTTTGTACCTGGGACAAAGAGTAGTAGTGAAAAAGAAAACTAGTAGGTAATCTTATCCTTCCAATAGCAAATGTTTTTAATTGTTTTCAGTTAACTCAGGCAACGAAGGCTAACTATGAAACTTTCTGAGTGTCACACTCCATATAAAAATTAAACATGAAATATACATTGTTAACCTGGAGCAGATTCTGTTCCAAGATAAGATCCACAAGATGTGGTTGTATTTTCCACAGTGACCCAGAAAGCAGGTAGAGGGAAGGACAGCATGGGAAGAATGTGCTAATGCACACAGAAGTAATAGGTAGGCTAGTTATAGCTGCAGGTATACTTTGATTGCAATTCAGATAATTATTAACATTAGATTAAGTAAAAAATATCTGATTTTAGGTATGGGCAGTAGTGCAGCTACAGACAGACTGTTAAGGTCAGCATTAAGGTATTCAGAAGTGTAAGTTTGTAACGTGTGTGGATCTCTGCCAAGTCTCTCACACCTGCAAACATAAATATAACCTTTTCTTACCTCTCCCCAGTGTTTTCGCTCATTCTTTCTTCCCCCCAGTCAGTTTCCTCACCACCTGTGCCATCACCTTCTAGCCTAGTAACTCCCATCTGGTCATCCTGTATATTCTTAAACATGAACAATTATATCAAGATGTCAGTTTTCATGTGCACATATCTCATTTGTGTAGGCAGCTGCAGCACAAGTACACAAGTTAGGTAGGCCTTGAGAAAAAGTATGTGCATACTGTTTCAAGGTTCAACAGCTTAGTTACACTCTGCCAGTGATTCTCAACTCTTTAGATTCAAGGCAGCCCTCCATAATTTTTCTGGATGTAGTGGCACACCAGTTAAGAACCACTGTTTCAGTGGTATAGCTTATTGGTTCTGTGCCCTGGGCATAGAGGGGTTGAGGAGGGGGGTTGTATCGAGAGTAGAAGGTGGCAGGTGCAGGTGGGGCAGGCAGTCTTATTTGCTACTGCATGGGTTCACCCAGAGGCTCCAGGCACACAGAGGGGAGAGACCTGGGGCAGAGTCCCCTCATGAGCCTCATTCACCCTCTCATAGTTGCCAGTAATCTGCATTGAGGAGCAACCACTCCTCTTGCACTCCCCTCTCCCTGTGGTCACGGCCCCTTAGGGCCTCACTGACAAGCCTCCTGAGCTTGTCAAAGTTGGCTTTCCTGAAGTCAAGGACTTGCGTGTTGCTGACCGACTTGCCAGCTTTTCGGCGGATGGTGAAGGTGATCAGCTCGTGGTCGCTGTCAC
>NW_005841923.1:2796779-2803701 GCF_000455745.1 Alligator sinensis
GGCTTGCAGGGACGTGTAGCTTTCCTTAACATAGAGAGCTACCCCCCCGCCCCTTTTCTCTACACGATCCCTCCTGTACAGGGTATAGCCATCTATCCCCGTGGTCCAGTCATGGATGACTGGACCACAAAGACACAAGACACAAAGATGACTTTGTGTGCAGCTGTTTGTTTCCTATTCTTTCAGTTTAACTGTTGAAATTGTTATTTCTTATCTAGAATTTGAACAAACAAATGAATGCAAGTTAGTGGAGCTGGAGATTTATTGCAGACCAGGTGTCATGCATGTGTGACATGGCAGGAGGCACAATTGTTGGGATTGTGGATTCCATGGTACCTTTAAATTAATGTTTACCAGGGGCCTAAGAGTAATAAACTTATTCCTTTATTCAGGATCCTAGCTGAACACCCCCCCGTGCTATTCTTGGAAGACCTGAGCATGATATATAAAGGCATAACTATCATTTTAATCCTTGATACACTATCAATCTCCCAAGTGGTTCTGTGACTACATTTTTTAGAAGTATGTTGAAATTTGTAAGATACTGGAAGAGGGTTGTATTTTTTTCAGAAACCGAATCAGTTATTTTCTCTGTAACATCTAATTTAACATATGGGGTCACATCTGTTAAAGGATTATTACAGTAGAAGGAAGCAATGTATTATTTATTAAGAGCCCCCTACAGGGAGATAGCAAGCTACATTTAAAATACAGAACTACTTGATGGTAGCATTGAAAGCTCCCAGATGAATGCTATAGCATTGCAGCAGAGTGGGCAGATGAAAATAATTGCCCATTATATAATGTTTACTGTGTTTTGTATTAGTGCTTAGCAGCTGAATAATATTTATATTAAGTTTATTTCCATCTTTGCATATTGTCTTCCTGCTGGTATGCAGCTGATGTCTAATTCTAAGGGGAGCAGAAAAATATTACTTCATTGAAATAGAGGTTAGGGGAAAAGATTTTTCCAACTCCACATCCAAATCATATGCCAAGGGAAAAGATGACAGTCTCTATATCATAACAGTTCAATTTACAGTCCTTGGGGTCTACACTCATTCTCTTCTGGGCTGCTGTTTATTACATTATTGTTTGATCATCTGCCTCCTTTTTCATAGACAGTAAACACCACTGTCTTGTAGTTAATAGGAATTACTCTTGCTGTGGAGCAAAGAAACTACCTATTCCCAGAAATAGCTGAGAAGAATGAGAACCAAGATATAAATTAGCTGCTTCTTTGAATTTTAATACTAAACCAAAGCTATCTTACTGATGCTAGCCAATTTCTTTGCAGTCAGCCAGTGTTCCAGTGTGAATGGGATTCATGTCATAAAAACTACAGATTTAATTCTGAAAACACATAAATGTGGACAATTAAAGTTTGTACAAAATATGTTGATTTGGGTTCTGAATCCCATAAATAAATAAAATATTTTGAAACACTTTTTAAAATTAAGCCATATGTATTTGGAATACTATAAATAAATATATATATAGTTTAGCTGAATATTTTTTACCAAATCAGTTCTGGCACGAAAGGATACAGCTAAATGTATGCATTTTCTTATTTTCATGTACCATAATTCCTTCTTGTTAGCAGGTTTAAACCTAGAAGTGAAATGGCAGTATGTGGTCCAATGGGAATTGGGAGACATTACTTTTTTCTGGCTTATGTACTGTATGACCTTTGGCAAGCCACTTTACCTCTGGGCCTCTTTATCCCCTTCGTACCCTTTGACTGTTTAGATTATAAATTCATTATGGCAGAAGGCATGGCAGGATGGCAACTTATAAACTACCTCATTCAGGCTCAAAACAGATGTTGCATTTGGTCCTGGCAAAATTGAGTCTGTGTTTTTCCCGACACAGAAATATCTTGGGATTGGCATGTACACACATTGCCCTTTTAATCAGGGTTTAGTGAGCAGCTGAATGCTCAATGATGCAATCCCTGGATAACCGATAAGACCTACTTTGCAATGTGTTGGGATAAATTGATAATACTTCTTAGCAATTTATACCAATGTTTTTAGGATGTGAACCCTTTTAGGATGTATCCCAGGACAACAGACATAAAATGGTTTATTCCAGGATAAATGCAACATTTGTTTGTAGCCTCAGAGAGGCACAAGCTCTCCTTGGCTACAGCCTACTTTATCGGATACTGTGAATGGCCTTGCAGAGATAGCCAGTATTGCAATTAACAACGGGGTGCTTAGTGCTTAGGAAGACTGACATGACACTTCCGTCGAGAATAAGAAGAAAGGCTTTATTAACTAAACAACGAGCTGTATAGGAAAATGACAGGTAGGCTATTGCAATCTACAAGCAAAACAAGCTATAATCAAGTCCAGTATATTTCTAGCTGTAATAGTGGTTTTCTCAGCAACACGGGCAAGGATGCGGTTCTGATCTTTGCAGCCTCTCACCAGGTGTGGATCTGTCACCCAGGGTGGTCAACTGGGCACAGGTTATGATGGGTCAGTGTGGTGTTTCCCTTCTGAGAGGAGCACCCCTTGCTGCCAGCTCCATCCTTCTCTTATACTCATTCTTCAAAGCATATTTTTCTTGATGGGTTGAAGATCAGGGTCCAGACAAAGTTGACAATGTGGAGGTCATTGTCTTTCAGTTGTGGAGTAAATGTTATCCTTTTGGATCCATCTGTGGTTGTTGTAGGTGAAACTGACATGCACAAAATCCCTTGATTGCTCTGGAGGTTTGTCAGTTGCTTAATTATAGTGTGGCTTGATTGCTCAAGCCCAACACCCTAAACTGGAGGTATACTACTTGATTTAATTACAGTAGGACTTGATTACTTGACTTGAGCACCTTAGACCTTGAATCGTAAGGGACTATATAGGTTGTGATAACAGGGCGGAACCCAAAATATTTTTCCAACTGGTACAGACACCTAGATTGGTGAGGGATCTGATGACAAGGAAGAGGCAATCACATTGAAAGGGGAATTTATTCATAATCAATTCAGAGTAGTTGGGCATGGGATGTGCTTGATACCAGGGTTAGAGCTGAGATTAACTGTATTATGTTTCAGGTAGTCCCAGCCATGAGTTTACATTCTCATGCAAAAGAGCACTGATATTATAATTTAGTCATTTGAATACTGCACATAGGCCCAGACAGTCTTGATGTCCAGCAGCAGGGTACTAATCAGAAAGAAATAGACATTCAAATACTTTGCATTTAAATGTCCTTATCCTATCCATTGTATTTACAAATACAGTGTTAATGATTTGAGATTTCTTTTTAAAGTTTTTTCTCTGTCCTGATAGTAAATGCTAAGTAGGAATAAATGTTAATATCTTGTATAATGTATCCTTCTTATAGAGTAGTTTTTGAAAGCCAATGACTTCATACATTACAGTTATTGCATTGTAATAAGTATCAGTAGGGCTATAATACTAACTATAGCATTTTTTGCTTAAGCACCTCAAAGTACTTTATTTCATTAAAACTTCACAGCAACCACATACAGTGGGTACAGGAATACCATTGGGGTTGTTTTATCTACCACTTGAATTCTGCAAACTCTGCAATGAAATATAGCATCTTTTTAACTATGCAAATTAATGCCACAGACCTGTTTAAAAAGGAAGCATTAAAGAAGGAGCTTTTCATTTGAAGCTCTAGGGAGTATGCAAAATGGAATCACCTGTGTTAGAATTAGACTAAGACAAATAAGTGTTACTTAAAGAGTGCTAAAAAGTCTAATGATCAGAGGTGATCAGGACAGCACCCGTATATAAACATTACTACGTCACAATGCTCTCTTCACGACTGGTCTCCTTAACTAATACTGGCTCTCTGGTTTATTATTGACTTAGGCCCTTATCCTTTTGTTGGATTCCACAGGCGCAAAAGAGTTTTCTGCAGAGCTTCTTTCAAAATCGGGACTGGAAAAAGAATCATGTCATTTGTTCAGCTGCTGGCACAACATCTTGCTGCACAAATGTGTTCTCTAAACAGTGCACAATGAGGGCTTAAAAACAGGATAAAATATTTTCTATAATGGATTTCCATCAGTTAGGTTTTAACACAGTTTTATAGCTATACTGCTTAGTGTTACATTATGCAAATTTGGTCAAGCTCTCTCCTCAGCTCCAGACAAAATGATGTTTGTCTTTTAGACTCATGTATTTCCTTCATTGTAAAAACCATTGCTGTTTTAAGTTGCTACAGAAATAGTAAGTTGGGTCCCTGTCATTTTCTTGATGGCTTACTCTCCAAAGAGAAAGCAAATAAATAATTAGATGTACTTTAAATAATAATATGTGCAAATAATTACAAACTAAATAAATGACCAGTTGTGCATAGTCTCCGAATTTCTCTGAAATTCTTACCAGTAGAAAGACATCTCATAACTGTGTTCCAGTCCCCTGTCTGGAGAGTTTACACAAGCAAACTTTCTAGCCAGGGAGCATCAGTGGGCTGCTCTCTGGGCTATCCCTATCCTTAAGGGAACCCATTACTTACCAGCTTGTCCTCTCCCCTGCTTGGGAATGGGGCAGGCTGTTGAGAGGCAGACCCTCCCACACTGGCTTTTAAATCCCCATTTGGGCTGCATACAGGCAAGGAATTGTCTGATTTAAAGCCAGAGGAATGGGGAAACAGTCCTAGGCTCCCTAGATTTTAAATCATCATTTGTGCCACCTAGCAGGGCAGCACACGCGACGTTTAAAGCCTGCAGGACTGGAAACAAGGGCAGGGAGAGCTTCCAACTAGTCCTGGAGAAGAGTGGAACAGGATGGCAATTCCAGTCATCGCAACTGAAAGATTGTTCTGGCTGCTCCACTCCCCTCCTAGACCAGACTGGTAGGGGAGAGTACAAGCATTTATTCTTGTGAGAGTTTCAATCTCAGAGGAATATTGACACCTGGAAGATCTTTCTCCCAGAGGGGTCACATTCCCCACCAGGAGAAAATGAATGAACATTTCTATGTTCATAGTTTTTACTAGAAGTAGAGCAATTCTCCCATTGGAAACATAACACGTGTACATAGCCTAAAATCTTTAATACATGTAAAGAAATAGCTGCTACTGTCCACTGTTGTGTCCTTTTTACTACATACATCTCTATAATTTTGTGTGTATGTATTCACATAGTAACCCCAAATACAAGAGTGTTTAGGAACTATGTATATAAGGATTGGGACTGAGTCGTGGAAAACAGTGAAGCAACTCTGAAAAAAGAAATCAGGACAAAGGTGGACAGCCAGCTGAATATGAGCTCCTGATGTGATGCTGTGAGTAACAGTGCTGATACAACCCATATATATATATATATATATATATATATATATAATTTTTTTTAAGAAATATCAAGTAGTAGAGGAGAGGCGACATTATTTCTATATATAGAATTACTGGCACCATTACTGGAATACTGAGGGCAGTCTTCTGGCCACTCTTCCATAAAGGATGTTGAAAAATTCCAAAGGGTTACAGCTGAAAAAAGGGAAAGGAAATATTTTAGGGAGAAAAAAAATTAAGAAAGCTTTAAAAGTGGTTTGGGTTTTGGTAAATATGCTTTTATAAGGAGAGACTAATGAAGCTTCTTTATTTAGTGTATCAAAGTGTTGATTAAGAATTAATTAAATAGTTTTGATAGTGCAGGGTCCTTTAATGTGGCAAATAAAATGTAAGAAATCTAGTGGTTGGAAGCTGATGCTAGAACATTTGGTGTCAAATGAGAGTGCAACTGTCTAAAAGTGAAGTTATTAACCACTGAAAGGAAAAACTTAGGAAGGATTCAGATTTGTCTTTCATAGCTTGAGCCTTTACATCAAGATTGGTTTCTAAATCTTTTGAAATCAATGGGCACATCCAGGCATGCATGGATGTTTGGCTTCCCGTGGAGAAGTAGTGGCAATGCACCTTGTGCCACTGCTTCTTGTCCCCGGGGAACACCTGTGCCATGCGCACTTTGACACGTGGCAAGTTGCCCTGGGTGGGGTAGGGAAGGATGTGGCTAGCACTGAGCTATCCCCACCAGCCTTACCTGGGGTACTGGAGGCCTCCCAGGGATGCAGCCACGGTGATTCTGCTGTGTGAAGCATGGCTTCGGGTGGCCTGGCTCCGCTTTTCAGCAGCACATGTGGCCAAACGTCCATTGCTCCGGTTTTTTTTGGTTTTTTTCCATGGGTTTTTTGGGGGGGGGGTTTTGACCCCTGAATATCCAGAGGTCAAAAAAAGTGGCCAAACGTCCATTGCTCCGGTTTTTTTTGGTTTTTTTCCATGGGTTTTTTGGGGGGGGGGTTTTGACCCCTGAATATCCAGAGGTCAAAAAAACCCCATGGAAATAAACCTGGCGCAGCGCGCACACAGGCTGCATGCCCTTGCAGGGCAGAGAACACTGGACTATGTGGTATGTGGTGCTGCAAATGTGTTTGAAGCTCCACATACTGCATGACCACGCTCTTTTTGTGCTTGTGTCTTGAAAAAGCCCTCATTTTGTAGTAAAATGTATAAAAGGTTGTTAAAAGATTTAAGTTTTAAAAACCACTTTATTTTGACATGCTCATTTCTTTTGTAAAAAAAAAAAAAATCACCGTATCATAGGTAATCTACCTTGAACAGTTGAGCAGAATACTTTCTGCTCTTGCTACTTCCAAGGATTTGGAGTGCTATTGTGCCTGATTTTGTCTTTTTACTGACATGTATTTCCAGTCTTTGCTGCAAAGAGTTCAGAATGTAGGTTATAATAATGAGAAATGGGTCAGGCAAACAGGAAGGAGAAAATGGGTTGTTGAGAGAAGAGTAAAATATGAAAACAATACAATTAAGATATGGCAATACTGAAGAAAACAAATTATTGTTAGGGAATGCTGGCAAGATTTAGCAGACTAAATCCAGAAACAAAGGTAGCAGATGCAAAGTCAGCCAGGGTGTTGAAATGGGAAAG
>NW_005841923.1:2803775-2827852 GCF_000455745.1 Alligator sinensis
AAGAGTAGAAGAGAAAGGTAAAGAAGTGTGGAGTGGGACAAGTGGAGAAAGGGTATAGAGTGGTAACAATATATATCTTCTCCTTTCTTAGTCTGATTATCTTTTGATGGCACCAAGAAATGTAGCTTTTGTTCTTGAATTGCTGTTGATGTGTGTAATGGTTGTTTTATATTGATTACTTGTTAGAAATGTCATTAGTCAACTGGTGCGTGTTTAATTTTTTTATATATGAAGACATTTAATCGTAGGTGCAACTGTAGAAATGATTCATAACAACAAATACATTCATAATATGAAAGGAAGACATGATATCAGCATGGAAAATAACAATTTTCCTAATGTTTTTATAAACATTTTTCTTGTTGGACTAATTAGGCTGTTTGAAAACATTTGAATGTGCAAGCTAGAAAATGTTGTGTCTAAAAATCCATTTAGGTGAACAGTTATTCCATTTGTATGTACACATGCTAGGTCTCTTTTTCCTCGTGCATTCTGAAACCATTTTATTTGAGAATTAATTGTCTCACCACAACAATACTGTCTGGAAACATTCAACTAGCCAGCTGTGAAATCCCAACAAAAGTCCTGACTTTTTTGTTTTAAATCTCTTTTAGCTAAGAAGAAGAAACCAAAACTCTTGAACAAGTTTGATAAAACCATTAAAGCTGAACTTGATGCTGCTGAAAAGCTGCGTAAAAAGGTAGCATTTGAATTCTTCTTTCACATATTACAAACAAACAAACATAAAAAGTAACCTGTGAATGTTAGATTGTTTCTGTGCAAGTCCTCTTTTTTTTCCAAACCAAATATTCAGGCTTTACTTCAGGAAAAGCTCCCTTCAGTTCCTTCCCTTGAAGACAGCATGTTCACACTTCACCATGATGGTGATATGTTTTAGGCCATGTCTCAGCATATGCATGTGTGATGCTTGCCAGAGATGGCCTGAGGCCCCTGCAGCTGTGCCTCAAGTCAGTCTATTCACCCAGAAAACATTCGCTGAGCTTGTCTGGTGCACTCAGAATACTGAAGTGACTAAACCCTGACAGTGTCCAGAAAAGACTACTGTTGGAAACCCTGTCACCATCCGGCATGCTGGTCACAGCTGCATTTGGGACATGATGAGATGCCTGCCTGGATCATCTCTAAATACAAGGGTCATCATCTCCACAGTTCTTGAGACTTGTATGTTCTATAAATGCACTGGATCTTCAGGCCCTCAAACTGATGTGTGGAGTTTTTCCCTGTTGTGCAGCACTTGTTTGCTTATAGATACCACCTTTGTGAGAATCTGGTAACAAATCTTTGCTGCAAGAGATAATGCAAAGTTCCTTAATTTCTGTTCTGGAGAGGGCATGTTCCCTATCTGATGCCTTCCTCCTGGAATCACATTGTACATTTTCCCATTAATATTACTGATTTGGGGGGGTGATTGCCTGTCTTGGACAAGACTTGTCTTGGCTCATTCAGAGAAAGCATGTGACCCAGAATACTCTCAGCCAAAGTCATGCCTACACAGTCTCCAAACAAGCTCTCACTTCACAGAGACGTGTAACACTTTTTGCTACAACTGACAGTATTGATGCTAGTTGGATGATTAACTTGAAGAAGGACTTCTTGTCCTTTGTCCAGGCAATCCTGGTGCAAAACAGGAAACCATCTACATGGAACACTTCCAGATGAAAGGGATTGTCCATATGTGGAGTCAAATGAGACCTGGTACCTAAAACTAGATATCTAACCCTGATACCCAAGATTAAATTTGTTACTACAATTGGAAAGTTCGGAGTTCCCCTACAGTCAAGGTCTAGTAGTGCATCACCCTCCAATACAGATGCTCTCCCCTCTAACGGTACTGAAATGTTTTTAAGGGCCTGATCCATGCCTGCCTACAGTGCACAGAACCTACTCTGATTTGAGACTTTTACAACATCCTTCTCAAGTTCATGGACCCACTTTTTGAGCCCCTTTTGGAGTGCTCGATTAACCACCTTTCCTTCAGAATCTCCCTAGGCCAAGAGATACTTCCCTGTGTATCTTGTTCCAGAATGATTGACTGGTAGGGGCCTTATGCAAAATTCTTCTTCCCAGATGTGGTTTGAGTTGCACTTTTCCCATTTGTATGGCTGCAGGGGACAGGACTAGGAGCAATGGTGTCAAATTGCAGCAGGTGAAACTTTAGTTTGGATATTAGGAAGAACATTTAACTATGAGTGTGGTTAAGCACTGGAACAGGCTGTCCAGAAAGACTGTGAAATCTTCATCCTTAGATATTTTAACATGCATATTAGACAAACATTTGACTGGGATTGTTTAGTCAAGATGATCCTGCGTTGAGCAGGGGGTTGGACTAGATGGTCTCCTGAGGTCCCTTCCAACCCTACTTTTCTGATTCTATCATCAACCTTCTTTGTAAAAGCACCTTAAGATCTACAAGTTAAGTGCTATGTAAGAGCTAGGTGTTTATTATGAGTGAACCAATATACCTGTGTTCTTCCTTAAGCCACATTTCATCCATGGAGAAAAGAAATCTTCACACCATAAATGTATCTCATACACTTTGGTCTTACATTAACAGGGCTGAATCTTTCAGGTTGTCCCCACATCTGTTCATGATGCTTGGTAGGTAGCTATTTTAGAGGCCAAGACATTTAATCAAAAATGCTAAGGACTAGACCCAGTTTCACCTTACGCACGTAAATAGTAGTTTACCACCCGTATAAATACCAAACAAATTTTGGCACATATGCACATTTTGCAGTTCTACTTACAATGTTGTAGTCAGCATGTATTCCAGTGATTCTCTGCAAGCCAGTTTTAAGAGTTCTCTGATACCATGGACTTTGAATTGTGAAGGAACTGATTAGGTTTGCAGCCACCCTACCCTTTGTAGCTTTCTCATACGGGGAGATACAGAACACTTGTGCAGTCCCAATGACCAGAGCTATTCAGAATATTCCAAGCATACATGAAACACACTTGCAGGCAGATCTACACTGGAATCTCTATTATGGTCCCTGAAAGAGTTATATGAAGTAAAAATACATATGTGGAAATGAAAATTCTAGCTAGAACCTGCTGTTCCTTATGCTTTTGTTTTTTAGTTCTTTGATCACCCATATCTGACAATATGTAGTCTTTAACTTGTATGTTTTCAGCTAGTCAAAAGAAAATGTGTAAGACAGACAAAGCTATTGTTTTTAACCAAGAGTCTTGTTTTATGTCTAATCAGAATAATAAATTTCCCTGAAACAAGAAAGCAATAAATAATGTGCGAGAGAGAAACCTCTTAGTCAGTAATATGAAATCATGTGTTTCTGTTTTTGTTTTATTTACCTGGGAATATTAATCATGAAACATAATTCATCCCTTAGGATAAATGTTTTCCTACAAGATGCAACAAATATTTTTTACAATTCTTCTTATAGGGAAAAGTTGAAGAAGCACTGAAGGCATTTGAAGCCTTAGTGAACAAGTATCCACAAAGTCCACGAGGAAGATATGGCAAAGCACAGGTACCAGTGAAACAGTTATAAATGTAAAAATAATAATCAGAGTTTATCTAATTATGAATTTCTGTGTGCAAAGTAGTCTGTTTCTGTAGTTATGCATAATGGTCTTGGTTTTGTTTAAATTCAAACCATTTTTTTTCTATCCACTCTCCTAAAAATGAAGGCACTGGAAAATAAGCTTACTTCGTAATAATTTAGTGGCTTGATGTGATGCCTACAAAAAGAAATAATCATTTTATTTTCATAAAGCACAAGAGAATCCCATAGGACTAGGTGTAATAAAAGCCTATTTGAACTCATATTAATCAGGATGAGCAAAATAAAAACATCACAGTAGAAAGGAATTGTGCTGTGCTACAATTAATGAAGCATTTGAATTGCAATCACAAACAGTTTCTCTTGGTTAATAATAATCATTCTAGAACCAAAACACAGCTATCCAAGCAAGTTATGTACAGACACTAGTATGCCATGGATCAAATTCTCTGAGTATAAATGGGTGAAATGTCATTGCGTTTATTGCAGTTAAACCCTTTTATTCCAGAAGATTTGGGTCCTGTGCATAACTGAGCTTCAAAAAATGAACAAATGAACTCCCATGTTCACTAATATAAAGCTATTGTATTTAAAACTTTTAAAATTAATGCAGTATTGATATAAAATAATGAATCTAGATTGATTGACTTGTATATGTTTCTATTGTTGAACTACTTCTGGTGCATGAACAACACCTCCTCCTTGCCCTGCTGTTTAGCTAAACAGGAATGGAACACAGGCCTATAAAAATAGGAGAGATTAGGGGAAACGCTAAAATTTTGAGGTAGAAGACAGGGTAGAGATGCACCTTGTAGAACTGAATCAAAGATGGATAAGCTTTCATGAGGAAATCCTCACTTTATCAGATTTTGAAGATGCATCTAACCTGAGTGAACGTAAAAGGCATATTAAATAAGGCATGCACAATTTAATTCAGTGTTTAAAATGAAATATATATAGTATGGTCCTTTGCATGCGCGCGCGCGCACACACACACACACACACACACACACACACACGATACATATAGCATTCATATATATAAACGTATAATGGATCACGTCATACAAAGTAGAAATGTTTTGCACAAAAGTGAAGTTTTGAAATATCTCCTATTGCAGTCATTCAATGAGTCCATTGTCTTTAATGAAGTCTGATATCACTTGAAAAGTATTATACACATCTAAGTTTGCTTTAATATTTAAGGAGCAAAGTTCTTGGATGCATAGTAGTAAGTCCAATTTTTAGTGGGGTGGGGGGGCAGTTAGTTTTTTTTCAGAAGAAATCCTGGTTTGTTTTTTTCAAACACTACCCACAAAAATTTATAATCTGATATGGTTTAAAAACCAAAGACCAGATATTCAGTTGACATTATTTTGTTGATGTAAGTTGAGCTATGACAATATTGTATTCCAAATCTATAGATAGAGGCGTGTGAAACGGGCTGTATTCGATTTGCATTTGGCCCATATTCGGGACAGTGATTCAATTCATTGATTCGTATCACTGTCACGATTCAATTCAGATGAATCCGAATCTGAAGATTCAATGCTGATTCAGAGCATCAGTGATTTGGCCATAGACATAGCTTTAAATATTTTTTCTACATACCTCGAGGTACCAGGCGCGGCTCGTGAACACTGTGATGGTGGGGTGGATGGAGTGTCCCACAGAAGCGTGGGGACCCCCCTATGTGCTTGGCAGTAAACCTGGAAGTGGACCAGAAGTACTTCAGGTCTGCTGGGGAGTGCGTAGCCCCCGCCCCCCCCCCCAACTCCCTCGGCTCAGCATTTGGCCGTGGGGAGACCCTGGGTTTCCCCCCAGACCCAGGAGGCACCAGTCGCCAAGTCAGGGAGATGCGGGAGGAGGCCCCAGCATGCTCCCTGGTGGACCTGGAAGTGGGCCAGAAGTACTTCTGGTCCACTTCCAGGCCTGCTGCCGAGCACACTGGGCACCCCCCACCATGCTCCAGTGAGATGCTCCATCTGCCCCAGCATTGCAGCATTCGTGAGCCGCCTGGTACCTCGAGGTATGTAGAAAAAACATTTCAAGCTGTGTCTCTGCCCAAATCATTGAATCTTACCAAATCTCTCTGAATCTATTTGGAGGGGTCCAATTCAATTCGGAGAGATTAAAGGGTCTCCTGATTTGATTTAGATTTGGAGATTCGGCCACTGAAGCGGGACTAATCTCCGCCAAATTGAATTAGCAACCGAAGCTTCACACAGCCCTAACAGTTGGGTAGTGTTCTATGAGACTCAACCTTGTGGTTTTAGAATGTCTTTTTGAATACACTCAAGGAATGCAGTATTAAAAAAGTATATTATTCTTAATAGATTCATATGTGTATGTCTTCTCCTGTGTATGCTGACATACATTTTCCAGGGTAATATGAGTAATTATAAACTTCACTACAGTACTCGAGCAACCAACTAATTCCTCTTCCATACTCGCATGGAAATTTTACAGACTGGAAATTTTAAAATTCATCCCATTAATTAGGATTTATAACATTTACTATTTACACACACAACATATTTTTGAAAATTCTGAGAAAGGTGATGATTTCTTACTAGCAGTTTTGTGTCTCCATGCAGTCTGAGGATGACTTGGCTGAGAAGATGAGAAGCAACGAAATACTGCAAAAAGCCATCAGTACCTATGAGGAAGTGGCCAGCCTGTCAAATGCCCCAACTGATCTGATAAAACTGAGTTTGAAACGACAAGCAGACAGGCAGCAATTTCTTGGTAAGACAAATAAGCTTAGGTCTATGTCATAAATATGTAGAACTTCTAGGTGACATTTTCAAATGCTGAAGAAAATTAGGAATTCACTTCTATTGATTTTTCAGTGAGACTTACATTTTTAAATTCCATACATGCATCGTAAAAATCTCACCCTACAATGCTGTTAGTATGCATGTTATAGTACTGGCTACAAATTCATTATCCAAGACTGGGGACATATTGTGCTAGGTGCTGTGCATGAGGACAGTGAAAGAGGGTCCCTGACTCAAAAAACCAAACAAAAACCAAACAAACAAACCAAAACTTTCAAGCAAAGATAGAAGAGAAAAGTGGTGGTGTGTCTGTTTGGCAAAAGAACTGGGGCATCGTGAAATTAATTGATTTACCGGTGGCCATGCAGGAAGTATGCTTTGGTACTAGGAGCTGAACTCAATTCTCCTGAGTCCCAACATAATGCTTCTATCCACAAGATAATTCTTCCTCTCTGGATGTTTTGAAAAGTTTTACTTCTCTAAATAAAATATTCTGCATACATATTTTGAGGTTTCAAAAGGCTAGTTTGAAGTTGTAGATGAACTGTTAAGAGATTGTAACTGTTAACTATATAATATTATCAAACAGAAAATCTCATGTTATTACCCATAAACCTTTTGGCAGTTTTGTTTGATTAATATAATATACCCTATTAGCTTCTTCCAGTGAGTAACTAATTAGTAACATATTTAGCAAGGTATTACCCCATAAGTTGTGCAGTGTTACTTATCTTAGTAATTTGATTTGTTAGACCTTGGGGGGGTTAAAGTAAAATTTTCTACTCATCCAAAAAACTGTACATGCAGGGATGATTAGAGCAGGGGTACTTAACCACTGGCGTATGGTCCAGATCCAGCCCATGGAGCAATGTCCTCCAGCCCATGGGTGGCAACATTAATTGCTGCTCCCCTGCTGCCAAATTTCTGGACCCATGGGAATCCCAAGGCCTAGACATGTGGCCCTGTATAGGGCTGCATGCAGGTGTGTGGAGCCGTTTCCAGGCACATGGGGTCATGTTTGGGTGCACAGTGGTAGCCCAGCAGGGGCTGCATTCAGGTTCACGGCATCCAACCAGCAAACGTTATGTCTGGCCACATGGCACCAGACTGGCACCAAGACCTTTATTGTCTCTGTTACCCACCTCTCCAACCTCTCTGGACCTTCTCCAACTTCTCCACATCCCTTTTTAAATGTGGAGTCCAGAACTTCATTCATTACTCCAGATAAGGCCTAACCAGTGCTAAATAAAGAGGCACTATCACTTCCCATGTCTTGTACCTAATGCTTCTATTGATGCAGCCAAAAGCTGCATTTACCTGTGTGTATCTGCATCACACTGCAGACTTGTATTGAGTCTATGGTCTACCAAGACTCTCAAGTTCTTTTTCATAGTGCTGCCATCCAGCCAGGTGTCACCACTTTCAAATTTGTCTTTTTGATTATTCCTCCTGAGGTGTAGTACATTTGTCCACATTTAACTTCATTCTCTTAGCTGTAACCGAAATGCCCAGTCTGTCAAGATCTTTCTGAATAGTGCTTGCATCCTCCAGTGTGGTCACAATCCTTCCCAGTTTTGCATTGTCTGCAAACTTGCTCAAGAAGCTTTCTATGCTGTCATCCAGCTCACTAATAAATACATTGAGCAGCACTGGGCCCAGGACAGACCCCTGTGGGACTCCACTTGAAACCTTCTGCCATTTTGACATGATCCCATTAATAGATATCCTTTGCTTGCAGGTATTGAGCCATTTATCTATCCACCTAATAGTATTTTTATCTAGTGCACATTTCTCCAGTTTGTTTTGAGAAGGTCGCATGGGACATTGTCAAAAGCTTTGCTGAAGTCCAGATGCCTGTATCCACAGCATTCCCTTCATTCACTCAAGTAGTTACTTTGTCAAAGAAGGAGATCAAGTTAGTTTGAGACGATTTGTGTTTCATAAATCCATGCTGACTGCTTCCTTCTCTAGATGCTTGCAAATGGCCTTCCTTAGAGTGTATGTTCCAGTAACTTCCTAAGTATTGAGGTGAGGCCAATTGGTCTGTAGTTCCCTGGCCTTCCTTTTGGCTTTTCTTTTTTTTTTTTTAGAGGGGCACTAGATTGGCCCTCTCCAGTCCTTTGGTACCTGGCCCGTCTCCTATGACTTCATAAAGGTCATTGCCAAGGGCACCAAGATCTCCTCTGCCAGTTCCTTCAGTACCCTGGCATGAAGCTCACCCGGTCCTGCTGATTTATATTATTTGGACACAACTGACTGTCTCTTTTGTGATCTCCTCAGCTTGCCCCGTTCTTTATCCAGATATTCCTTATTATGTGTCTGGCTGCAACATAATTTTTTTGTGAAATCTGAGGCAAAGTAGCTAGTGAGTAGTCCCACCTTCTTTGCATCTTTGGTTAGAAGTTCCCCTTGGCTTGTTAACAGAGGACCCACAGCTTCCTTGGTCCTTTTGTACTGGCCAGCATACTTATAGAACCTCCTGTTGTTCTTAACCTCCTTTGCCAGATGCAGCTCATTCTTTACCTTTGCCTTCCTGATTGACCCTGCAGGTTCTTGCTGTTTCCTGGTATGCTTCTTTGGTATGCTTCCTTCTCCTATCCATTCTTCCATTGTCTATATGTTCTCTTTATGCATTTGAGATATTTTAGAAGCTTCTTGTGCAGCCACATTGATCCTTTGCCATTCTTCTTTTGAATCCATCATGTCAGGACAGTTTCTTGTTGGGGTTGTGGCCTTTAAAAGTTCCCAGCCCTCCTTGGTGCCTTTATCCTTCAATCTATCTTCCAGTGATACCATGCCTATTAACTCCTTAAGTCATAAGTTGTGCAGTGTTACTTATCTTAGTAATTTGATTTGTTAGACCTTGGGGGGGTTAAAGTAAAATTTTCTACTCATCCAAAAAACTGTACATGCAGGGATGATTAGAGCAGGGGTACTTAACCACTGGCGTATGGTCCAGATCCAGCCCATGGAGCAATGTCCTCCAGCCCATGGGTGGCAACATTAATTGCTGCTCCCCTGCTGCCAAATTTCTGGACCCATGGGAATCCCAAGGCCTAGACATGTGGCCCTGTATAGGGCTGCATGCAGGTGTGTGGAGCCGTTTCCAGGCACATGGGGTCATGTTTGGGTGCACAGTGGTAGCCCAGCAGGGGCTGCATTCAGGTTCACGGCATCCAACCAGCAAACGTTATGTCTGGCCACATGGCACCAGACTGGCACCAAGACCTTTATTGTCTCTGTTACCCACCTCTCCAACCTCTCTGGACCTTCTCCAACTTCTCCACATCCCTTTTTAAATGTGGAGTCCAGAACTTCATTCATTACTCCAGATAAGGCCTAACCAGTGCTAAATAAAGAGGCACTATCACTTCCCATGTCTTGTACCTAATGCTTCTATTGATGCAGCCAAAAGCTGCATTTACCTGTGTGTATCTGCATCACACTGCAGACTTGTATTGAGTCTATGGTCTACCAAGACTCTCAAGTTCTTTTTCATAGTGCTGCCATCCAGCCAGGTGTCACCACTTTCAAATTTGTCTTTTTGATTATTCCTCCTGAGGTGTAGTACATTTGTCCACATTTAACTTCATTCTCTTAGCTGTAACCGAAATGCCCAGTCTGTCAAGATCTTTCTGAATAGTGCTTGCATCCTCCAGTGTGGTCACAATCCTTCCCAGTTTTGCATTGTCTGCAAACTTGCTCAAGAAGCTTTCTATGCTGTCATCCAGCTCACTAATAAATACATTGAGCAGCACTGGGCCCAGGACAGACCCCTGTGGGACTCCACTTGAAACCTTCTGCCATTTTGACATGATCCCATTAATAGATATCCTTTGCTTGCAGGTATTGAGCCATTTATCTATCCACCTAATAGTATTTTTATCTAGTGCACATTTCTCCAGTTTGTTTTGAGAAGGTCGCATGGGACATTGTCAAAAGCTTTGCTGAAGTCCAGATGCCTGTATCCACAGCATTCCCTTCATTCACTCAAGTAGTTACTTTGTCAAAGAAGGAGATCAAGTTAGTTTGAGACGATTTGTGTTTCATAAATCCATGCTGACTGCTTCCTTCTCTAGATGCTTGCAAATGGCCTTCCTTAGAGTGTATGTTCCAGTAACTTCCTAAGTATTGAGGTGAGGCCAATTGGTCTGTAGTTCCCTGGCCTTCCTTTTGGCTTTTCTTTTTTTTTTTTTAGAGGGGCACTAGATTGGCCCTCTCCAGTCCTTTGGTACCTGGCCCGTCTCCTATGACTTCATAAAGGTCATTGCCAAGGGCACCAAGATCTCCTCTGCCAGTTCCTTCAGTACCCTGGCATGAAGCTCACCCGGTCCTGCTGATTTATATTATTTGGACACAACTGACTGTCTCTTTTGTGATCTCCTCAGCTTGCCCCGTTCTTTATCCAGATATTCCTTATTATGTGTCTGGCTGCAACATAATTTTTTTGTGAAATCTGAGGCAAAGTAGCTAGTGAGTAGTCCCACCTTCTTTGCATCTTTGGTTAGAAGTTCCCCTTGGCTTGTTAACAGAGGACCCACAGCTTCCTTGGTCCTTTTGTACTGGCCAGCATACTTATAGAACCTCCTGTTGTTCTTAACCTCCTTTGCCAGATGCAGCTCATTCTTTACCTTTGCCTTCCTGATTGACCCTGCAGGTTCTTGCTGTTTCCTGGTATGCTTCTTTGGTATGCTTCCTTCTCCTATCCATTCTTCCATTGTCTATATGTTCTCTTTATGCATTTGAGATATTTTAGAAGCTTCTTGTGCAGCCACATTGATCCTTTGCCATTCTTCTTTTGAATCCATCATGTCAGGACAGTTTCTTGTTGGGGTTGTGGCCTTTAAAAGTTCCCAGCCCTCCTTGGTGCCTTTATCCTTCAATCTATCTTCCAGTGATACCATGCCTATTAACTCCTTAAGTTGAATGAAATCTGCCTCTCTGAAATCTAGCATCCTAATTTTGCTGACCTTATGCTTTCCCTGTCTCACAATTTGGAATTCTATTGTATCATGATTGCTTACTCCCAAGTTACCCATCACCTTCACATGCTTCACCAATTCTTCCCTGTTAGTCAGGACAAGATCCAAGCTAAATTATCCCCTAGTCATATCCTCCACTTTCTGAAACAGAAAGTTGTTTTTCACACAAGTCAGGAATTGGCTGGGCATTTTATGTTTGGCTGCATTGTTCTTTCAGCAGATGTCCAGAAAATTGCAATTTCTGATCACTACCATCCCATAGCTTTTGGATAGATGTGTCACCTTCTTGAAGATTGCCTCATTCACTTCCTCTTCCTGATTTAGGTGGCCTATAACAAATCCCCACCATTATATTGATGCTGTATCTTTCAACTTTCATCCTCACCCAAATGCATTCTGCTTTTCTGTCTTCTTCCTCCTGAACCAGGGAACAAGTGTATGTGTGTTTGACTTACAAGGCAATACCACCACCTTTTCTCTCAACCCCGTTCTTCCAAAACAGTGTGACTCTCCATGTTGATGTTCTAGTCATAAGAGCTCTACCACCAGGTCTCTGTGATGCCAATCAGATTGTAGTTCTTTTCACAGGCTCCAGCATCCAGCTTATCTTGTCTATTCCCCACCCATGCATAGGATTTATTTTGCGTTTTGACCTACTCACTTCCCTTTTGTTCTACTTTTTGCAGTCCTGTAGTGCTCTTTCCCAGAGTTAAGTGACTTATTTTGAGTCCTTTCCCCTCTGGGCTGTGTGATCTGTTGCTGAAGGGCTTTGATCACTATCCTCTGTGGAACCCAATTTAAATCCCTCCTTACTAGGTTGGCCAGATGATGCCCAAAGATGCTCTTTCCCATTCTCGCCAGATGGATCCCATCTCTTGATAGCAGTCCTCCTCCCAAGAGCATCTGCCCAGTGTTGAAGAAGCTGAGGCCTTCACGTTGACACCACCATCTCGGCCACTTCCAGGATATGGTGGTCTTTGCTTGGATATTATAGCCATCTCTCATATCCCTTCTCAGCCCTCCACCTTCCAAACTGAAAAGCAGTGGAATCGTTGCTTTCAGTGAGAGCCTTCACATATTTAAAGTTAAGAACATGCTTAAATTCTTTGATAAATTGAGGCCTCAATTGGTGTTAAAATGTGTAGCACTTTGAAACCTGAATAGGTAAGGAAACTATAAAATCAGTGTCTTGTTACTCTAATTACTGCAGTACATATAATTCTCCACTAGAGGCTCCCATAATACTGGATGATATGTTTGATATGCAGTTTCCTTAAGGTATTGACTGTAAGACTATACAAATGACAATAATTGAATAAATGTATTCATATATACTAACGTCCATTCTGTGTTCTGCATCAAAAGTGATCATTAATAAAACTAGAGAACTCTTTTAACTTGTATTTTCTCAGAATATGTAATAGATAAGCAGATTGTATTTAGTATTTACAAATTACATTCTCTCATAATTTATTTTTGTTGAATCAAATTAGGTCGCATGAGAGGATCTCTCGTTACTCTGCAAAAATTAGTTGATCTGTTTCCCAATGATACTTCATTAAAGAATGACCTTGGAGTAGGTTACCTCTTGATAGGGGATAACAGCAATGCGAAGAAAGTTTATGAGGAGGTAAGCTTCCATTTCAGTTGGGAAAATGTAATAAGCTCCAATATATTTATTCTGAAGAGTTCTTACTTTTAGCTGCTTTAATTTTTTTTTAAATATATCATATATATTGGTCTTATGGCTAGCATAAATAACATTTTTGCTAGTAAACCATTTCTTTATTTTGTAACTCAAAGATTCCTGTTACCAATGTGCTACTTTTCATAAACTAATAAAGTAAAAGGGATTATGTAACTAGCATAAATTGACCTCCTTTGTCCCATAGTAACCTGCTGTCCCTACATATTTATAATGTAAAATATAAACGTAATGCTCACAGTAATACAGGAAATCCTCAATTTATCCATAGGACAGAATGCAAAAGAGATAAAAAACAAACAAACCATCCTCTGTTCTGTAGGGATCAGGGCTCATGGACAGAGGTGATATCATTTATTAGACCAACAAGATTTTTGCAAAAAAATTTCTTTAATTGCAATCTTTTGGGTACAAACACCCTTCATCAGGCATCAAAGAAAAGTTTGTAAAAGTTCTCCTGGGTAGAAATGAAAGTTCATATTTCATAGGATTTCACAGAGGGGTCAATGGATGGAAAATCCCCCTGGGCTGTTCAAACTCTGGCTTCCCAGTCCTAGTGACAGTTTTCACCATCTTTTAAGCATGGTGATATATGTGATACGAACTATCCAGGGGGATTTGTATCTCCTGTCATCATGCTGAGGCTGTCTACTGGTGAGGAGAGTTTCTGTATCCATTGGATGGATAAACTGCATTGTCAGGAAACCCTCTTATATGGATGGAAATTCACCCAGACTGGTAAGGCAGGCGCCACCATAGCTCAGTCTGCCTGTGGGGCTGTGAAAGCTGAATGAAGAGAGACCATGACTGTTTCCTGACAATGCTGGTGCATTTATTGGACCATTTAAACCTGCAGGTTAATTTAGATTAGCTAGCAGCAGCAGAAGGCTGTTGGTCTGAGCCTGGAAAATGGAGCAGACTGCATGTCTGGGTCGGTATGTGTTCTGGGTCTAGAGGCAAGCCCTGCCCTCAGTGTAATCAGGAGAACTTGTGTCTCCCGGGATCCTCACAGAGAGGAGATTGGGATTAAATTGTATGCCAGGTATAGGGGATGGTTGTAGTTAGAAGGGAGAATTTGCCTCCAACACACAACAGCTCCCAGATACTCCCAGATAGTGTTACTGCAGCTTTGGCAGTTCATAGGATAATAGAAAAGTAGGGAGGAAGAGACCTCATCAGGTCACTTAGTCCAGACCCCTGTACAAGGCAGGATCATTCCTGACTAAACCATCCCATTCAAATGTCTGTCTAATCCAGTAGTTCTCAACCTTTTTAGATGCATGGAATCCATTGGAAAATGCCAGCTTTAGTTTTCTTTTCTTTTTTATGACTACAGAAAAATAATAGAGCAATTCTTTTGTTGCAAAGAACCCAGACAAGCCAAAACAAGTCAGAATGTTTTGACACTGAATTCCTATTTAAAATGTCTGGGTTTATCTTGTGAATCATATGTGCACACCTTACAATGCCCACAGAACTCTTGAAATGATCTCAAGGCACCCCTGATTGAGAATCAGCACCCTGATTGATTATCGCTCAGGAGGGACCTCAGGAGGTCATCAAGTCCAACCCCCTCAAAGCAGAAGCATCCCCACTAGATCATTCCAGCCAGGGCTTTGTTGAGCTGGGCCTTAAAAACCTTAAAGGATGGAGAGTCCACAACCTCTCTGGGTAACCTGTTCTAGTGCTTCACCACCCTTCTAGTGAGAGAGTTTTTCCTAATATCCAACTTACACCTCCCTTGCTGCAACTTGAGACTACTGCTTCTTGTTCTGTCTCTGTTATCACCGAGAACAGTCTAGCTCCATCCCTTTTGGAATCATCCCTCAGGTAGTTAAAGGCTGGTATCAGATCCCCCTTCTCTTCAGTCTTCTCTTCTGCAGACTAAACAAACTCAGTTCTCTCAGTCTCTCCTCAGAAGTTGTGTGCTCAGTCCCCAAATCATTTCTGTTGCCCTCCACTGGACTGTCTGCAACTTGTCCACATCCTTTCCCTAATGGGGGGGCCCCAAACTGGATACAGTACTCGAGATGTGGCCACACCAGTGCTGAATAGAGGGAAATAAAGGCAGTCCTCAGACTTATGACGCAATTGGTTCCTGAAAACTGTGTTAAGTCAAAACGTCATAAGTTTGAACCAATTTTCCAATAAGAACAATGTTAGAAAAGGGGGATTGGTTCCTTTATGATGCTCGACACAGGTGGTAAATCTGTTGTGGGGCAGGGGTATAGGAGGGCAGATCAGTGCCCCGCAATGAAGGAGGGATTGGGGCTGGGGCTCAAGCTAGTGCTGGGACGGGGAGGGAGGGAAGAGGTATGGAGGAGCAGATCAATGCCCCGCAGTGAAGGAGGGATTGGGACTGGGGCTGGGGCAAAAGCTGCCCAGCTGGGGTAGAGGGGCACGGGGAGGGGTTGGGGCAGCTCCCACCACTTCACACTGCCAGCCTGGGAGCGGCTTATGTGGCGGCTCTTACCGCTGCTCCCGCTGCAGATCCAGAAAGGCATAGGGAAGTTGTGCCTCCAGATCTGTGTGGAGTGGACAGGGCTGGGGCTGCTCCGGGCTGTGCTCTGGACAGGCGGTGGAAGGCACTGGAGCAGGGGCTATACCTTCTTGCTGCTTGCCTCGCCAGGGTGGGGTGGGCAGAGCCACTGCACTGCCTCTGGGCAAGCAGTGTGCAGTATCAGGAGTTGCCCCTGTCCCCTGATGCCTCCAAGATGAACAGCAGCTTTGTCCTGTGCCCCCCTGTCCCGCCCTGGCTCAGCAAGCAGCAGCAGGGCATGAGGGGGTGTACCCCCGGCTTGGGGGGCCGTGAGGGGGCTGCAGTCACCTCATAGCCCCCACAGCCTGCCTAGAGTGCAGAAAGGTGCATCCCTGGCCCCGCCCACCTCACCCCAATCCAGGGGCACACCCCCCATGCCCTGCAGCCATTTGCCCAGCTGGGGCAGGGCAAGGGAGCACAGGACAAAGCTGCTGCTTGTCTGGGAGGCACGAGAACGCCAGGGTGGCTCCTGCTGCTGCATGCCACTTCTCTGGAGGCAGCACGGCGGCTCTGCCCTGCCATGGTGGGGTGAGCAGCAGAAGGGCATAGCCCCTGCTCCCAGCACCTTCTGCCACCTGCCCAGAGCACAGCCCAGTGCAGCCCTGGCCCCTCTCACCCCATGCAGATCCGGGGGCACACGCACCCCGCCATGCCCTCCCAGACCGGCGGTGGGAGCAGCAGTGAGAGCCATCAGATAAGTCACTCCCAAATCGATGGCGCGCAGTGGCAGAAGCTGCCCCACCACTTCCCCATGCCTCCCCACCCCGGTTTTTTATCCACCTTACAGTCCATTCATCAAGCCCATACTTTCTTAGCTTGTTTGCAAGAATGCTGTGGGAGATGGTATGAAAACCATGCTAAAGCCAAGGTATATCATGTCCACTGCTTTTCCCGCATCTACAGAGCCAGCCATCTTATTGTAGAAGACAATCAGGTGGGTCAGGCATGATTTGCCCTTGGTGAATCCATGCTGACTGTTCCTGATCAACTTCTTCTCCAAATGCTTAGAAATGGTTTCTTTGAGGAACTGCTCCATGATTTTTCTGGGGACTGAAGTGAGGCTGACAGGTCTGTAGTTCTCTGGATCCTCCTTCTTTCATTCATTAACGATGGGCACTATATTCCCCTTTTTCCAATTGTCTGGGACCTCCTCTGATCACCATGAGTTTTCACAGATAATGGCCAGTAGCTCTGCAGTCACATCAGCCAACTCCCTCAGCACCCTTGGATGCATTGCATCTGGCCCCATGGACTGTACACATTCAGCTTTTCTAAATGATCCCTAACCTGTTCTTTCACCACTGAGGGCTGCTCACCTTCTCCCCAAACTGTGATGCCCAGTGCAGTAGTCTGGGAGCTGACCTTGCCTGTGAAGACCAAGGTAAAAAAGGCATTGAGCACTTCAGCCTTTTCCTCATCATCTGTCACTAGGTTGCCTCCCTCATTCAGTAAGGGGACCTTCCTCTTGTTGCTAACATATTTATAAAAACTCTTGTTGTTACACTTCATGTCCCTTGCTAGGTGCTCCATTTGTGCTTTAGCCTTTCTGATTTCATCACTGCTTGCCCAAGCAACACTCTTATACTCCTCCCTAGTTGTTTGTCCAAGCTTCCACTTTTTGTAAGCTTCCTTTTTGTGTTTGATCTCACTGAAGAGTTCTCTGCTAAGCCAAACTGATCACTCGCCACATTTGTTATTCTTCCTCCACATCAGGACCCCCTAAGAGGCCACTCCAAGGGGGAAAGGAGTCCAGGAGAGCTGGTTGTATTTTAAAGAAACCTTACTGAGGGCTTTGAGCAAATCACTTAGGCCCCATGAACATGTTACACTTGAGGCATGATTAACCAGTTAATCGCACCTTTAAGTGTCACCCAGCCACATGTTCAATTCATTTAATGGTGAGATAAAAAGAGGAATAAGCTAAAAGTTATTCCACAACATATGTATAATAACTTGGTAACTGCTTCCTATCATGCTATTAATTGAATGTGTGGCCAGGGGCCCCTGTAGCTGGGAACCCCGTCAGGTGATTGGAGCTCCCAGCTGTAGGGGGGAGCCCAAGCACCCCTGCAGCTTGGAGACCACAGCTGCTGTGATCTCCCAGCTGTGGGAGTGCTCTGTGCGCTCCTGTGGCTAGGAGACAACTGCTGCTATCTGCCAGCCATGAGGGCTCCACATTCACTCCTACAGCTGGGAGACTAGTGCTGCAATCTCCCAGCCACAGGGGTACACCAGCTCCCAGCCATAGGAGCTTCCTTCTTGCTAGTGCATGGAGAGCCTGGGACCAGGATTTAATGAAACTCTTTGCATTAAGTTTTTACTGGTTGAGGTATCATTGGCTGTTACAAAGGAAACAGAATAATCTAAATGTGTGTCTTAATAGGTAAAGACTTTTCAATTTGTATTTGATAGTTCATCTGCTTATTTTTGATTGAAGCTATCATCATTGTTACATCAGAACTGGATACTGAAAATGAGATATAAGCAGAATTGTTTCATAACAGTTTTTTCTCCCCAAAATTTTCAATAAGGTGATAGCAGCTGTGATAGTCAGATTTTTATTTTAGACTCTTAAATGAAACACATTCTTTTTACTTCAAGGATGGCAAACCTAAATGTTGAATCATAAATCAAAAGACTGTACAGCTATAGTTTAAGATGTGGGAAATATGTCCCGTTTCTTAGCAAGTACTTTATCAGACTCTCCGCTGTACCACAGCTGGAAAGGAATACAAAGAAATAGAAAGGGGTTTAGTTTCTTTCTTTTGTTTGATGTCCATCTTTTGAATCTTTTATTTAGGAAATGAAGTACAGTATGTTGAAAGTAATTCTTCGAGAAGCCAGGAGTACATTTATTTTTCAGAGGTCTACAGATCATTATTTAGCACTATTTAAGAGGCTGTTCATATGCAGAGCAAGTGATCCAAAGGCAAATTTTCTTTCTGTCCCTCTGTGCCACATATTGGTTATTACTTTGAATACCTGAGGTTTATTTCTGAGGTTATTATCTGAAGTGTATTTCTGTACCCATGGTTAGTACTTAATGGGCAGTTTAGCATAACTTGTTGCCAAACATAATTAATATTGCACAGAACGCTATGTTAATGCAATTGGCATTGAATATCTCTACTCTAATTTATGCTGATACTGTTCCTTTGCTTCATGGCAGGGGTCATGTATATAGGTATTGCTTATATGCAGCTAGGTATATTTAACACAAGCTGTTCTGCCTGTGTTAATTAGATGCACTGCTCTTGTAATAAAAACAAATTATAACAAAAGGATTAGGCTTTTAAATCCTTTGGAAGTCATTGTTTGGTCCCATTTGGACTAGTATTTGAGCCTGTATATACCCATCTGGAACAAAATTATCCCTTAGTTTATCACTACTAGCACTTAACAAAAACCAGTATCCAAAATTTGTTTTTTTTTTAAACTGCACAAATTGCATTAGATAAAGTACATTTATACAGTCAAGCAGTCAAGTATCAGTGCGCATATGTTGGAAATGTGATGTCCATATATGTATTCTCTCTAAGTGTGTTTGTTGTTGGGTTGTTTTTTTTTTTCTTCGCTTTTTTTTTTTTTTTTTTTTTAGAAGAACTGGTGTTTGCCAAAATGAACCAAAGGTCACATATGGTGTTGTGTCTCTTTGTTTATTGTTGATATGGCTTATCAGTCACTTAGGATTGAGACACACTGGTCTATAAAACGCTGTAGCCAGATCATGTCATATCAAAGGCAATGCTGTTTTCCTGGCACTAATGGTTATGATGGTGCTCAGGGTGAATTCTAAATCCATAGTTTTACTAGTTATTCTTATCTCTATTTTAGCCAGATTCTGTATTGGCTTATACCTTTGCAATACTTTATTCCAAAATGAATATGAAATACTATCATTCTTCCCTGCTTGGATTTTACACCCAGTCTACACTCATCTTGCATAGGTATATATGGCTATTTGAGGTTTACAATCTCACAAAATCCAGATCAAGGAAAAGGAGAAAGGTACTTGCTCCAAGAACACTTTCAGAGGCTGATCAAGCTCTTGTTTATTTTAAAGGGAGCATTAAGTTAGACAATGACGGGAGAGGGGAAATGGATGCAATATCTATCTATGCATTTTAAGGGTTGTCAATTTTTTCTGTGTTTTTAAAAGCATAAAATAAGTTAACCACAAATCAGCTTAGCAATATGACAGATATATGGTATGACATACACAATTAGAGTAACAGAAATATAAGTCTACGAGGAACTTCAGGAGATTATCTAGTCCATTCCTCTCTCCCCTCACCACCAAGGTAAAAATGGACTAGCAAATATGTCTAACATGGTCTTGAAAACTTCCAATGATTGTTCTGAAGAGTCTCAGAACATAGAGAGTGAAAGTGGTGAAAACAGTTTGAAGGCCTTGGAGTTTAGGCTCATCAGCTTTGCTCACTGACCATTATTCACCTGAAATACTCCAACTATACAGGGCCAAGGGCTTCATTACCTTATCTCTCCCCCATACAGACAGAACCTTTCAAGCACTGTTCTCCAGTGCACCTGCATTTAGCCTACTAGCACCTCACTGTTTTCTTCCCTATAGAAAAAAAAAATTAACTTAAGCTAGAACTCAAGAATTGCTGAAGTTTTAGAGGGTATAGGTTCAGTTTAGCACAGCTTAGTTGCTACTGACACAACCACTGACTAGTATAGAAGCAGGCTAAATCTTGTCAAGCACCACAAGTCTTTCACTACTTGCTCACTACCCTTTGTGCCCAAAAGGAAGAGACAAGTTTCCTAGGAATGCAGTGAGAGAGAATTCATAAAGAGGTTCAGCTTACTGTAATACAAAGGTTCATGGGATGGATTTCTCTTCCAGAAATCTTAATGCCACAAATGACTTAATACACTTAAGGTTGTTGGTTGTAGCCATGTTGGTCTAAGGACATAGGCAGACAAGGTTCTTTGGGTAGGTGTGATATCTTTTATTAGACCAACTAAAACTAAGCTCGTGGTGCTTTATGAGCGCTCGTGGTGCTCGGACCAGGTGCCAGATGATTGGAAGATAGCCAATGTGGTCCCCATCTTTAAGAAAGGGAGGAGGGAGGACCTGGGCAACTATAGGCCCATCAGTCTTACCTCAATCCTGGGAAAACTCTTTGAGAAGATCATCAAGGAGCACATCTGTGATAGGCCAGCATCGGGATGATGCTCAGGGGCAACCAGCACAGTTTCATTAGGGGCAGGTCATGTCAGACCAACCTGATTGCCTTTTACGATCAGGTCACAAAAGCATTGGATGCAGGTGTCGCCGTGGATATAGTCTTTCTGGACTTCAGCAAGGCCTTTGACACTGTCTCCCACCCCATCATCATTAAAAAACTAGGCGACTGTGGCATCAATGCCTACAAGATGGATTGCTAATTGGCTGAAGGGTCATACTCAGAGGGTGGTGGTGGACGGGTCATATTCGACCTGGGGGGAAGTGGGCAGCGGAGTCCCCCAGGGCTCGGTCCTTGGGCCCGCACTGTTCAATTTCTTTATCAGTGATTTGGACGACGGGGTGAAAAGTAACCTGTTCAAATTTGCTGCTGATACCAAAATTTGGGGGTGGGCACGCTAGTAGGGAGGGAAAGACGGCAGAAAGACCTGGATAAGTTGCAAGGGTGGGCTAACAAAAACAGGATGCGTTTCAATACTGACAAGTGCAGGGTGCTGCATTTGGGCAGTAGTAACCAGCAGCACACTTATAAGATGGGAAACTACTGGTCAGGCCACAGCTGTAGTACTGTGTCCAGTTCTGGGCACCCCACTTCAAGAGGGATGTGGACAACATTGAGAGGGTCCAGAGGAGGGCCACCCGCATGATCCGGGGACAGCAGGGCAGACCCTACAATGAGAGGCTACGGGACCTGAACCTGTTCAGCCTTCACAAGAGAAGGCTGAGGGGGGACCTTGTGACCATCTATAAAGTCACTAGGGGGGACCAGAAGGGTTTGGGGAAGACCTTGTTTCCCCTAGCGCCCCCCGGGATAACAAGGAATAATGGCCACTAGTTGTTGGAGATTAGGTTTAGATTAGACATCCGTAGGAACTACTTCACAGTTAGGGCTGCTAGGATCTGGAACCAACTTCCAAGGGAAGTGGTGCTGGCTCCTACCCTGGGGGTCTTTAAGAAGCGGCTCAATGCCTACCTGGCTGGGGTCACTTGAGCCCAGTTTCCCTCCTGCCCAGGCAGGGGGTCGGACTTGAAGATCTACAAGGTCCCTTCCGATCCTACTTCTATGATTCTGTGAAATAGTTGGAAAAATTGTTCTCTGCAGATTTTCAGGCACAAATGCCCTTCAGGCACAGGGAAAGTCTGTTGGTGTTTATGTGCTTTCCTGGATAGGAAATGCATTGTTTTCCTAATTTCCACCTACTTACATTCTCACTGTTTGGCCTCCTATCATACTTTTAGCTTCTTTCATTCCTTGGAGATCTCAGAACAACTGTGGAGTTTCCCTATGCCTGAGAGATCTTTGTGCCAACTACTCAGTTGGTCTAATAAAAGATATCACATCTACTCAAAGAACCTTGTCTGCGTAATGCACTTAAGTGTTTCCTCACAGTGTGTATCTTCACTGAAGTCATGGTGCTTCTCAGCAGGATAAACTAGCTCATACTGAATTTCTTGCTGCTAACTTGGTTATCTGTATGCTACACAGCAGTTACTTCAACTGTAGTGTATATGTGCCCATTGGGTGGCTGTTCTCACTCAAGCTAATGTGAGGCAAGTAACTAGACTATAGAATAACTCTCATTACCTCTACAGTGAAGATTTACTCTGAGACATGACAGGGAGAAAGGAAAAGAGAAAATAATATAATGGAACAGCTAATTAAGGTAACATGCTTATGGTTAAGTTAATTTCTGCAGCTGCTAACCTTTGGTCATAAAGATATATTTGTGACTGTTACTTTATCTGTAAAGTATTGTGGAGAGATACAAAAGGCTGTATGTGGGTTGTTAGAGAATGAAGGATAAAATACAATTTTGTTAAACCACAACATCCTAATACATTGGCTCAATCTGGTTTCCATGTACTGAGCAAACCTATTTTGAAAATAGAGCCATAAATAAAAGTTGCTTGTTTCCCTTAAAATAGGTTCTGATTCTGGCTCCAGATGACGGCTTTGCTAAAGTACATTATGGATTCATCCTCAAGGCAGAAAACAAAATAGCTGAGAGCATTCCATATTTGAAGGTACAGTAATATTTCCATATGTTATATTTTATATTATAAAATTCCCTATTTTATGAGTAGAAAAATATTAGAAGTCGGGGTGCACCAATAGAGAATTTTTGGGCCGCTACTGATGGCTGATTTTTAAGGAGCCATATTGGCCAATACTGATCCAATTCTGATATGCAGCCCTGCAGCATTGAGAGTGGCATCCAGCTGGTAAGTCTGTTGTGGGGGAAAGGACGGTGGGAGAGAAGGGGTGGGGGGCAGATCGAGGCCCCCATGGTGAGGGAAGGAGTGGAGATGTAGCTGGAGTAGGGGCAGGGGCAGGCACTGCTCAGCTGGTGCGGGGCAGGGCACAGGATGAAGCTGGCTCATCTGGGGGGCCATGGGGAGGGAGGCGGGGGGAGGGAGGGGGCAGCTTCTGCCACTGCACGCACCCTAGGAGGGCATGGGGGGCATGTACCCTGGGATTTGTACATGGGGCAGGGTGGGGTGGGCTGCCACTGGAGGCTGGGGCCAGGGCTGCACCAGGCTCTTCCTGGCAGAGGGGCTGGGCTGGGCCTATGCCCCTTCCTTCCCCCCTCACCCTTTCCCTCACAAAAGACTTACTGGACCCGGTTACTCTCCACACTCCCCCAAGCTGTGCCCCTGGCTTCGTGCATGCACGGGGCATTTATCAGCCTCATCAGACAAAAGAAGGCAGTTGTCGAGACTCTCAATTCTCTTCATATCAGTGCCAATCCGATATGGGACCGCTGTATTGGTGCACCTCTAGTTATAAGAAAGGAAAAAAAGTAAAGTAACACAGATCTATCCCTAAATATAGTAATTATAAGTGATGATTATTACCCCAAAATACATTTAAAATTGCAGAGGTCTACTCCCTGTAAACTGAAACAACCTTATACATCAAAGATTAAGTATATTTTCTTGATTACTAATATGATACTCGTGTGAGATGGGCAAATTTCATTGTCTGGTTGTTTTAAGGTGGCCAAATTTCAAGTTGTCCATTTGAATGCTCTTGAATGTTCATGAGAAAATATGATAATATTAACTCCAACTTGTCATTTCTACTAAAATTAGTAAGGGTGGAAATGGGAGAGTTTGAAGAAAATTACGGTTTTTTTAAGTTTTCTTTTTGTCTGAAATGAGTGGTATATTTTGTCAAACAGGTTAACAAAAAAAGTATGCTGCATATATTTACATACTACTATACTTTATAGTGTTTACCTCTTGCATAGAATTAGACGCTTATTTGTAATAATCAAATTGACTCTTAGTTTTTACTGGTCTTTATTTTATTCTTT
>NW_005841923.1:2827862-2839853 GCF_000455745.1 Alligator sinensis
ACTAGAATCTGGTGACCCTGGCACGGATGATGGACGCTTTTATTTTCATTTGGGTGATGCCTTACAGAGAGTTGGAAACAAAGAGGTATAAGTTCTACGAATTCTTGCAATGAAATTGCAAAAAAGATCAGACCTCTACTGTGCTGTACACCCTGCCTTGAATCTAGGAAGCTGCTTAAGAAAGGGTTTGTCTTTGAGAATGTGAGTAATCCCATTATCTTAAAGCAGAATTTGGTGGTACAGTGTAGGCTGCAAGATGCCAGCTATAGAAACTGAAAATGAGAGCAAGGACTGCTGATGGTTTGTGACTACCAGGAACAGAAAACTGGCTGTTATAAGCCAAGAATAGAGAGGACAACCAGGGAGGCCTAGGCAGATTCAATGAATGAGATTTTGGTTAACAGTGAAATATATCTCTTACTGCTACCCTTCAAGGTGGAATTAACCTACAGCACTTTTCCCCTGGGGCCAAAAATAGATTGTGTGTGTGTTTGCTATACTGAAACTGTGAGAAAACAGCTTCTGGGAGTTTGGGAGCTCAATGGAAAAAAATGACATCCATAGTACAAGGCTTTGTGAAGTCTGAATTTGTGCTGGGGTTTGCTGTATACCTTTGTTTTAGATAAGGAGGCAAAAGAGAAAAGGCGAACCTAGGTATTTGTTTGCAAGGACCCCTTTCTTCATACCCTAACAGAAACAAAACTAGATCATTATGGCTTTTAGTTTATGAAATGTAGCAAATTGAAATTTACATATGTGGGTTAGTTCTGCTTCTTTAAAAGCCTCGCTATTTGAAAATAGAGGTTGACTATTTCTATTGACACAAAATGTAGGCCTCTGGCACATGTTACATTTAAGATGTGATTAGTCAGTTAATCAGGTCTTAAGTTGTTACCCAGCCACATGTTGATACAATCAATGGCGTGATAAAACAAGCCATAAAAATGGGTAATAACTTTGTGGCTGGTTCTTATCACACCATTAATTGAACATGTGGCCAAGCTGGGGCTCCTAGCCATGGAGTGTACCTCTATAGCTAGGAGCCCTGGCAGGTTCCTAGCTGCGGGAGTGCAGCCTAGGAACCTGCATCAGCTGATAGGGCTTCTAGCTGCAGAAGCACACGGTGTGCTCCCCTAGCTGGGAGCCCAGATCAGCTGATGGGTCTCCCAGCTCAGGAGCTTTCTACTTGCTGGTGCAGGAGGAGCTTAGGATTGTGATTGGCAGGAGGAGCTTAGGATCAGGATTGGCAATAAGGTGTGATGGAATCCATTGCTGGATTGCACAATTGCACTTCTTGCCATGCACATGTGGCCTAGCAGGAAGTGCGATCGTGGGCATCCTGCATCAGATCCCATCGTGCCTTTGCTTGCATATCTGCCAGGGGCTTAACAAAAGGTTCCCTGATAAGGAGTAGGAACAGCAGAAAACAAGAAAGCATTATACATATGTATACGTAAATCATTTATATTATTTATCAGTGATCAGGAAATAAAAAGTACTGACATTCAAGCATTGTAGGAATACAGACTTCTGGAATATCTCAATACCAGTCAGTGAAATAAATGAATCTGCTCATAGTACTACTGCAGTCAACGTAGTACTGGTCTGAATAAGACTTTGGCTATGATCCCGTTTAGAACCAGATAAGCAGATGTGATCATTGGATTTTGTTATAAAATAACAAATGTTTTAGAACTGTCATAACTCCTCATAGGACAAATGTC
This sequence comes from Alligator sinensis, assembly GCF_000455745.1. Lineage (NCBI taxonomy): Eukaryota > Metazoa > Chordata > Crocodylia > Alligatoridae > Alligator > Alligator sinensis. The sequence goes on from NW_005841923.1 coordinate 2,829,587, forward strand.
CTGAAGGGAAAATATGCATGCCCAACTGACTATGTGATAGCACTTGGATTTTTAAACTAGGATTATCTGATATGGAAGTAAACATAACAGAACCAACATTCACATGCTTTTTTGCTCAAAGAAAATGATGTTCCCTGTGATAACCTGGTTTGTAAGGATCAGACTACAGCATCAAACATTATGTTGTAACCAGGTGTGGTGCTATAGAGAGGCTGGGGGGGGCCATAGCCACCCCAAAACTTTCCTTAGCAACTCCATAGCCACCCCTCCCAGTGCCACCCCTTCGTTGCCACCCACCCTATGCAGCTGAACCTGCCCTGCTCCCACCTGCAAAGACACAGCACTCCTGGCCCAGCTGAATAAGCCCCACCTCAGCCCCACCACTGAGAAGAGGCTGGACCACATGATCAGTAATGATCATGTGAAATAGCCATAATTATGAGTAGACTTTCTTCTATTAGGTCCATATTAGGAGTTATGAATTTGACATTGGTAAATTTTAAGGAAATGTATAGAAAGAGGATTTTTTTGTTTCAAGTGATTCTCTAAGGTGGTGCACTGAATTAAAAAGGAATTTGTTAATTAAAGGACTATATAAATAAAGTTATGTACAGGAGGTGCTTAATAGACTTTTAGGTCCCTAGCACACATTACATGTCTGCTTTGATTATGGTGTTGGAAGTGTGGTTGTTGGGATAGGGAACCAGGTCCCCTGGTGCCACTAAATTAGTATGTGCCAGTGGCCCTTGTTAGTAAAAATAATGGCCTATTGCTGCAGCTCTGTTGGGTGGTAGAGTAATAGAGCTTCATGTAGTCTTTCCCACATTGAGATAAATTTGTAACAAAAATATTTGAACAGGATCATCAGACCTGGAAGGGACTGATTCCTGTCCTCTGTTACTTCAGGCAACCATATTATATCATTTCCATTCATAAATCATGGCTAGCAATAATATACACCCTGACAGTTGCAACCAGCTCATAAGTAGCCCTAGAAATCATTCTCCTCAGTAAGTAGTTGAAACAAGCAATTCATATTGGCACCTGAGTTAGCTGTAGATGTATTACAGACAAATACAGGCAGTGAACACATAAAGTCTGCAAGTTGCTATTGGTGTTCTAATCTACAGACTGAACAACATACGTTATAAATCATGCTTCCATTGCAGAGGCTTAACCAAGACAAGCTCAGACCGTAAGATATACTGTAAATTACCAAGGTAAAACATATCAATTTTTTATGACCCATTCCTAAAGATACAATTTAAGAAATCTCCTCTGAGATATTATGATATTTTATAGTAATCCAAAAAACCCCTCTGAGAATCTGTCCCTGCTATACTATTTATCAGCAGTGCTTCAAACTAAGAATATATTATAGCAATAACCTCCTTCTTAGATCATCAGAGCTGTGCTCACCAGCATATCTTCCAGTATTTTAGAAGAGAGAGGAAAGCACAGGCACAGCTCCAAGGAAACAGTTGTCTTGGGTACAGCTTTTGGTGATTATTTAAAATTTATCTTTGAAATCTAGGCCATCCACAGAACTGAAAAAGTAATTTCTTATGTTAGCTTTGTACTACACTAAGTGATTAGTTAAGATGACACTTCAACATTTTTAAGGAAGAATTTCATTAGGTAAAGAAATGCAGTTGTTTACTTCCTTTAGCTAAGTGCCTGTGAAGGCTAATTAAATCAAAGCACACACAATTCCTGCAGCTGTTTCCTACACACACAAAAACCCCCCCAAAACCTTTCCTTGGCGGCAGACAAGGAAACATCCTGGGAGACATTTTGTGGTCCATTGTGTGTAGTAGTGAATTAACCTATCTGCTTAAGTTATATTTAAGTTATTTGCGGCACATGGTACTTTAATGGATGAGTGCTTCAGTCTCTAGTTAGAGAACCAGTGTCATTCCTAGTTTACAGATAGAGAACTGAAATCTCACAGTTTGAGTTCCTTCGCCAAGGTTGCATTTGTCTGTGGCAGAGCAGAGAACTGAATCTCACTCCTAGGTTAGTGCCAAGACCACTGGATAATGCTTCCTTTTAGTTTTTTCACTTACATTGATGAATAAAGACTGGAAGGTCTCACTATCCTGGTTAGCTTTTTTTTTTTTTTCCTAACCTTTTTTACAGCTTTTCTCTCTTCCGTCCCCCACCTCTTAAAGTACCTTTTTATCTGAAAGACTATAACCATATCCAAGTAGGAAGCATATTATTTTGCAAAGCATGAATGGCATCCAGTTGTATTGAAGAAATGTCCTTCCTTCTTTTTCTTTAAGTTGATAAATTGTTCCTTTCTGTTGAAGCTTGTTTGTTAACAATTGCAACTTTTTTAGGCATACAAATGGTATGAGCTTGGATACCAGAGAGGTCACTTTGCATCTGTTTGGCAGCGCTCCCTCTACAATGTGAAGGGACTGAAAGCTCAGCCTTGGTGGACAGCAAAGGAAACTGGTTATGCTGAACTGGTGAAAGTGAGTGAATTTTTCTCTTTTAAAAAAAAATAGTTTGCATTTTATTTTTTATATAAAATTAGTCTAAGAAATGTAGGTATTTAGATCTGCTGTCCCAGATCTCCAGTGTCATTTTTGAGGTTTCCACAAGATGTTTAATTAACATGCTACAAAGTTAACTGAGGGGGTTATAAAAAGGATGCTCTCTAGACATTGAATGGGGGGAGTGGACACTACACCCTTGCTAGTGGTCATGCTTTTCCATCACTGTATTTAGGGTTGGGACATGTTCTACCTAAACTCCCACTGGAATAGTGCAGTATTTGAAAAGTATTCCTAATCCCATAGAGCAGGGGTGGGCAAAATATGGCCCGCAGGCTGGATCCGGCCCATGAGGCCATTCTATCTGACCCACAGAGCCCCTAAAAAATTTAGAAAATTAATATTCATCTGCCCTTGGTTCCTGTTAAAAAAAAAAAAAAAAAAATGACAGGAACCAAGTACAGTAGGACCCAGGGGAAGCCCGGCGGGATCCTACAATAGCAGGGCCTGCTCGGCCCCGCCCCCCCCAGCTAGAAGCCCCAGCTGGAGCTTCTGGCCTGAGACCACATGGCTGTCTCGCAACAGAACCACAGGTAAGGGGCAAGCGGGGGGAGGGCAGGGGAGGACCCCAGGGAAAAGTGGCCCGGGGAAAAGCTGAGTGGGGGGGAAGCAGGGCCTCACCCGCCCCGTGGCCAGTGCCCCACACTGCAGCCACTCGCAATCTACCTGGGGGCTGCTTGTGCCTGCTCCGGACAGCCCCGCAGGCTGCAAGTGGCTGTAGCAGGGAGTGCCAGCCAAGAGGCAGAGGAGGGGCCACTTTTTCCTGCACTCAGCTTTTCCCCGGGCTCCTTCCCGGCGTGGAGGAAAGCAGACCCTCCCCTGCCCCGTGGCCTGCACCCTGCACTGCAGCCACTCACAGACCGTGCGGGGCTGTCCAGAGCAGGCACAGGCAGCCCCAGGTGGGCTACAAGTGGCTTCATTGTGGGGCACAGGGCGGGGAGGGGCTGCTTTTCCCCCCCATCACGCTCAGCACCACCTTGTAACCCAGCCCCGCTGCCAGCGTGGCTCCGTGCCAGCTCCAGGCTCACCTGTCGGGGCTGCACATGGCGACAGCAGGTGCAGCCCCCCTGCTTGCCATGCCAGGCAGCGTTTGCCACTGTCGCCTCTGGGCCACTCAGTGCATGAGCTCTGGGTGGGCAGCAGCAGCCAACACTGCCAGCTGCATGGGCTGCGAGTGCCTGCAGCAGGGAGCGCCAGCCATAGGGTAGGCGAGGGGCTGCTTTTCCCTGCACTCAGCACCAGGTTCTTCCCTGCCAGCGAGCGGGGGGTCGGGGCTGTGCACTGCCCCCCGCCTGTACCGTAGGTCTGGGGGGTACTGGGAGTGAGTGGGCAGGGAGCCAGCCAGCAGGAGCACGGGGCCTCCACCGGTGCCCCAGGGCCAGTGCCGGTGAGACCCAGAGCAGGGCAGCTGGAGCACAGGATCCCGTCCGGCAGGGGCTCTATGGAGCCGAGCCAGCTCCCCACTTTCCCTGCTGGTGAACCCCAGCTTGGCTCCACAGACCCCTGCCAGCCTGTGCTCCACTTTGGGCCCCACCAGTGCTGGCCCTGGGACATTGGTCCAAAGATGGTGACTAGGGAGCAGGGCACCTGTCAAGGGGCGGGGCTACCCATGTAGCCCTCAACAGTCTGCCAAAACGGGGTAAGCGGCCCTCCGCCCGAAACAATTGCCTGCCCCTGCCATAGAGCATAATATAAACTGCCCTAATTATGGGAATCCCTAGAATTACAGAAGTAAAAATGTAATAAGTGACCGAAACGAGTAGGAATAATGAAGGGAACATAACAAAACGTAACATAAGAAAACGGCATCAGCAGTGCCCAGAAAATACCCATAATAAAACATAGGCATAACTATGCCTAAATCATCCCCTACCAGTGGCTGTCCAACCTCATCTTGAACACTTCCAGTGATTTCCCTAATCAGTCTATTCCATTACCTCACTATTCTAACAGGTTTTCCAGATATCTTGTCTAAACTTACTTTGATACACCTTCAAGCCATTGATCTGCATCCTCCTCTCTGCATCAGGGGAGAAAAGGTGCTTTCCCTCTTCTTTATGGCAGCCCTTCAAATATTTGAAGACTGCTGTCATGTATCCTCTTAAGTTAAGCTGAACATGCCAAACTTCATGTAATCACATCTTGTGATTTTTTTTCAGTATTTGAAAACATTGTTAAGCTAAATATTTTTCATGATTATTGGTTTTTTTAAGATGTTTATTTTACTTTTTATCTTTTACTTTATATACATTTTTTAAACCCTTCCAATAATCTGCCTGCCAAAATTGTCTGCAGGCAGATTACTGATAGATCATCTTTAATATGTTTTTCTTTATAGTTGCAGACTATTATAGTTAACCCTTACTGATTAAATTTCTCTGTTTAAGTTTTATTTGATATATTTAACAGGAAAGGAACAGTGAAAGATCACTAAAGGCTAAAAGTAAGATTTAGGCATATAGAAAAAGCTATGGAGAGAGGCTAATTATTTGGCCAGATAATCTTGAAACGTGCTTTTAGTATTTGTGAACTGATCTTAACAGTGTTTTGTTTGAGGAATTATTAGCAAAATAATTGGAAAAAAAAAGAAGAGGTGAATCAACTTTAATGTACAAGACCAGTAGTATAGCTACTGGCGTGGGTGAGCAGGGGCATCATCACCCCAGGTGCCAGTTTAGAGGGGCACTTGTACAGCAGCTGCAACAGTAGCAGCCACTGCTGTGTGGGGAGCCTGTGTGTTGGCAACAGCAGCAGCTGCCAGTGTGAGGCAATGCTGCACCATTACAGCAGTATCCAGGGTCTTTTGAGTCACTGGAAAGACTGTCTCCCACTCAGCACACTCCCTAGCTATGCTTCTATATGACACTGTAAGATGATAACCAGTTATCTCATCAAATATTGCTCACAAATGTACCAATGTTTCATTCATAGGCTGTGTTTCTGGTTACAGAGCATTGTGTCTCAATATTATTGGTGATGATTTGTTTGTGTATTTTATTTTAAATTGGGAATGTTTTACATTCTTTAATCAAACCTTTGTAGCTGAAATTTGTGAATCCAAAATATAAGTTAAAGGCATCTCAAAAGCATACATGTGTTGTTGTTTTCCCCCCTGTGACTTAATAAAATTATTTGCATGTGTGAAAAAGCTAAACCTGATTCTAATAATGTCCTGTGCTATAAGCAAAGTTTGCAGTAGCCTTCTCAGGAGAGCAGTAAAATACAAAAAGCATCTGTTTATAAATTTGAAAGATAGTCTGGCTTCCATTCACATTTTTTCTTAAAAGTAGGAAATCTGTTGTTTCCCTCCCCACACAGTGAAAAGTACTCCATACCCATTCTTCCCTGTTTTGAAAGCTACCAAATTGAATTGTAGAATATTATACTTTTCAGAGACTCAGGGAAGTGGGGAATCGGGCCCATTCTCTCAGATCTTTTCTACATGTTTTGGAACATGAGCTAGTGGTCTCTGTAGATGAGCACAAACCATGTTCAGTGTTATGGCAACATAACAGTAATGAAAGCTTACTCTCTGTGAATATATTCATGGTTAGCTGACACAATGCTAAATACTCTGCAATTACATGGCTAATTCAGATATCCAAAAATATTAAAGAAATGATTTAAGCTGTATCTTGAAAACATACAACATAAAGGGATGCTGATATTTGGATAAACCCTGTTCTGTGCTTGTAAGCCAAGAGGTTAACACCCTGGAGCTAGATTTTTAAAGCCCTATAGCTGCTGCCTGTACTATGTTTAAGCCTAGGGATTCATTGAAGGAACAGGGACAAACCTGTTCGGTAGCAAGCATCTGATTCCTTAAAGTGCAACCAATATATAAGGGCAGCATGAAAAAGGTGTATTCAGTCACTGGTACGTAGGTGTGCTATGTACATGGAATCTGTGTATCTATTTAAGGCATCATTTAATATATTTGAGAGCCTTAGTTTCTAAGATTCAGGAAATGTTTCCTATGTTAAGATTTCAGTTACAGGAAAACATACCTTTTGTGTTTGAACCTAAAGCAAACTAAGTCACATATGGAGCTGACTTATTTCTTGGGTACAGTTAGCTACTCTTCTGGCAGCCTTATCGATTCATTGCACCATTCTGTAGTATTTTGTTTAATCCCAATACATTACTTAACAATATTACTCATTAAAATATATACAAGCATTAAGATATTTCTTGTATCCCAGTAACATCTTCACCAGTCTGAATGAGTAAATAAGGAACTGCCCAAGTAACTTTCCACGTAATGTGGCTTTGACATTTTGAAAATATTCTGATCATGCTTTGTCAAAAAATGTACTGCAGTGAGTAAAAATTATTGATTAAAGCAACACTTGTATTGTCAGGGTTTTTTTTCTGACAATGCAGAATTTATTAATTAAGAAATTTAGTCATGGTTCATTCAGCTTATGGTTCAAGTACCACACATTTTTATCTGGAAGAGAATAAAATTAGTGTCACTCCAAACACCCATACTTCATAAATAGTCTTAAAAAGACTTGTGTGTGAAGAAGGTGCAACATTACCTGCAGTGCTGACACCTGGGAAGAAATGCTCCACCCTGGGTTGCATAGGCATGTGATTTGGATCTGAGGGATTTTATTACAGGTCTCCATAATAGTGCCTCCTGCCATGCCAGGCCTTGAACCTCTGGCATAGCTGGACACAGCACGTAGTGACATGACTGAGAGCCCAGGGTACAGATGCAGTAGTGACTTCTGGTTGCCTTCAAGCCACTGCTGTGATTATGGTTGTGTGGCTGCCAGTAGCAGCCAGTACTTTTTCACACCCCCAAGTTGGTGCCTGCGGCAGTTGTCCTAGGTACCCTGCCATAGTTACACCAGTGACAGAACATGTGATTTTTTTAAGATCTGGGATAAAATCCATGTTTAAACTAAAGTTTGCTCGTGGCCCTAGGAAAAAATCACTAAAGGCCCCAGTTAATATCAAAATTAAATTACCATATCTCATGGTGTATAGGTCGATGCGGTATATAAATTGACCCCGTTTTTCTGATCCAAAAAGTTAGGAATTTCATAGATCTGGTATATAAATAGACCAAACTGTTTGGATCAGAAATATGGGGTCAACTTACACTGGCCCCTGCGCGCTCTCGCTGTGGGCCAGGCACCTAGGGGGTGCCCGGCCCGCAGCACTGTTTGCAGGGGACAGGGCCAGGCTTGGCACTCAACTGGCGCAGCCCCAACCCCTGCAAGCAGAGCTGCCTGGGCCACTCCAGTCAAGCACCAAGCCTGGCACTGTCTGCTGCCAGGAGTGCTACTGAGCCCAGCCCCGTTCCCCGGGAGCAGCACCAGGCTCAGCACTCGGCTGACCCGGCTGGGTTCAGCGCTCAGCAGCACCACTCTCAGCAGACAGGGCCAGACTTGGCGCTTGGCTGGCATGCCCCCATCTCCTGCAAGTGGGGCAAATCCTGGCTGGGTTCTGGGGCCAGGGAGGGAGGTTAAACACCCTTTCTGCTGCTCAAACTTACTGCTGGCAGCAACTCTGGACTACAAATGTGTGGACTACAGCCCTGCTGACTTGAAAACATCTAGTTTCTCTAAACAATCCCTAACTTGTTCTGTCACTATTCTAAACTATTTGACTCCTTCCCTATCTTTGCTGCCAACTGTGCTCATCATCTGGTAGCTGCCCCTGTTCATGAAGACTGAAAATAAGTGTTCTCTGCATTATCCATAACTGGATTGTCTTCTGCATTCCATAAGGGACTTCTTTGGTTTTCCTCTTACTCTTGACATATTTGTAGATTTGTTTTTTTATTTCTTTGTATGTCCCATGCCAGCTGCATCTCAGATCATGCCTTGGCCTTCCTAATTTTCACCCTGCACACCTATGTGATACTCTTAGGCCTTTCCCTAGTAATATGACTAAGTTTCCATGTTTTGTGTGAATTTTTGTTTCTTGAGCTTTTTATGCTGTATGAAAGAAGACATATTTCCTGGGATTTACGTGCTGGCTGTCATTTAACTAAAGAAACTAGAGTGGAAAATGAAGCCATTGAACTGAAATGAAGGACTGATGCATTCAGAGATTTTGTGTCTAGAAGGGACAGTTAGTCATCTAGTCTGTCCTCCTGCAAAACATACACCAATACATTTCACTGAGTTCTGCACTGAGCACAGACAAAGGCACCAAAATCAGTGAGGGTCCACATTGATGATTAAAATGTATTTAAAACTTCCTACAGAAACTGTTTGCCACATACAAATTACAAATTTAGCAAATGATGAAAATAGTTGTGAAATGGAAATCATTTTGTTATTAGGTTCCTTTTTTGCTATGCTTTTGTTCATGCACACTGCTGTAACATTAAAATTGTAGGTTACAGATAGAAATAAGCTGTTTCAACTTTCAGTTACAAAAAAAAATGCTATGGGAGCAAATAGCAGTGGTTTGAATTCCTCATGCCCATCCTGTGAGGGAGGTAGGGTGTTAGCTTTGATTTTAGGTTCATACTACAGTACATACAAAAGGAGAGACACTTTTTTGAGACAGCTTGCTCACCATTTTCAGGTCATGTATAAAACCTGAAATTTCAAGTCAGATTTTATCTCCTTTTTCATATATGTCCACACTCACAAGTGACATTTTACAGACCTTTCTGAAGATTTAAATCATAATTGTCAAGCTAAGTGGCTTGTTTATCTTATTTCTTTGAACTGTGAAATTCAGTTGGCACTTTGAGTTTCATGTTATTCTAGCAGGTTTTATTGTCTCAAGAGTACTGCCATGTACTAGTGTTCTGTATTTGAGAAGATCAATATTCTTGTTAACTTGCAATATAAAATAATCTATTGAACAGCTCTTGGGCAAATCAAAAAGCAAATTAAAGTGAGGCCAGTCTGCAAGGTGGTGGGGGATTATTGAAATTTTATGATACCTATGTAATTGAATCTGAAAAATAATGCGGGGTTTGCTTTTATAGCCTCAGTATTTCTTGATGGAACTTGAAAATAGCAAAATTTGATAATGATCAATATTGTATTATTATTTTTACATTTTAAAAAGACAAATTTAAAAGGTACTAAAAGCAAATACAACCAGTTTTAAGTACGATAATGATGGCTGTCATGGTAGTCCCTAGAAAGAAACTGGAAGCTTATTCGTGATGAAGGACTTGCTGTGATGGATAAAAGAAAGAGCCTCTTCTTGCCTGAAGATGAGAACCTACGGGAGAAGGGAGATTGGAGCCAGTTCACCCTGTGGCAGCAAGGTACTTAACATGTTCATTAGTCTTTCTTCTCTCCCCTAACTCTACTTTTTTTACTACTCAGTGCAGTACAATAAGGAATAGTAACATAGCTTTGCAAGACCAAATGATGGTATCATTTCTGGATCTGTCATTTGAATCTTTAGAAAGAGGAAACTGATAAAACTGTATTTTTTGTCTTGGGAACAATGAGCATGAATTCTTTATGCTAAATCACATTCCCACAAGCACCCCTAAAATTCTGCACACCAATATACTGTTACATCTCTTGACTAGGCTGCCAAGATTTTCTTCTAGCAAAGTCGGTAATGCTGCATGAGTACAAACCAGCCTGAGGGAATGTTAGTAGGTAGCAAAAGGTGTATCTCTAATTCTTTGTCTCCAACCAGATTCAATTCTGTCATTCAGAAATAATGTGAGCTGCAGAATATAAGTTGTAATAAGCTAGCTGCTCTTTCCC
>NW_005841923.1:2839884-2842786 GCF_000455745.1 Alligator sinensis
AGTGGGAGCTAAGTGTTGGAATAACCTTAAGTTAATATAAGGATTTTCACAGTAGAGAAAACTGTAAGATAAAATATTAAAATCTAGGTATATTAAATATTCCTTGATGTAAGTTACTTGTGGTTGTCAGAAGTGGATCCAGGATTTTGTAAAGGGGTGTGTGGGAGAAGCAAACAGTTCTCTAAGGGTGGCTGTATCCTGTGCTCCCAGCTTCTCCCCCAACTGGGGTGGGCAGACTATGCCATGGGAGCAGCAGTTGGTGACTTCTTTTTTTAAGTCCCCAAAGCTGGTAAAAATTCCCTTCCTTCCCCTTCCCACTCAGAGACACATCCCTGTCTGCTGCTTATGCCACGCAGTCGGAAAGGGGGGTTTGGCTGCGTCACTGCACCCCCTCTGGCTCTGCCCTGGTGGTAATATTCAGCTCTTTTTCCTGTAGATGCTTGTTAATCATTATACCTTTGGAATCATACCTAAGAAGTGTGTCTCCTTTTCTCTACAAACAGTTTTAAAGCAGGGACTGCTATAATTTATCTGATGTTGCAAGTCTTATGTTGTCTCTGTACCACAGTTTCATTATCTGTAAAATGAGAATAATTACTTACCCATCTTTTGTAGACAGCTTTGTGAAATCCCTGGATGAAATGTGTTTATATGAGTTGAAAGTGTAAGAATGACTGTTATTTAGTGTTGCACTTACCAATGCTCCAATAATTTTTTTTCATAGGAAGAAAAAATGAAAATGCTTGTAAAGGCGTTCCTAAAACTTGTGCTTTATTGGAAAAATACCCAGAGTCTACGGGCTGCAGAAGAGGACAGGTACTTATTGGATTGCTTCATTACTTTAAATTCAAACTTATGGGGTAAGGTAATGCTTAAAAATGCATGTAGGGGACCCTTGCATAAGTGTAATTAACTCAGTGAACCAGGTGCTTTAAAGCTGATTCTGGACATTATAAATTACACTCACTCGCATAAGTTTGGTGATTTGAGCCAGAATGAGGATTCACCTCAAAGATGGGTAGTAGTACCATTGCTATTTGTCCTTCTTTAAGAGTTCTGCCAATGAAAGGCAGCTTTAAAACTCCCAGAGACTGCCAACAATGAATCCTGGTAAGGTGGGTCTTTGGTGCCTGATCTCCATAAAAGAGAAGCGTCCTCCATGCCCTCAAGCAATAGCTGTATGTCCTGCAGGCCTATGTGTCTAGACTTTCTGGGTGATCCAACCTGAGTGTCCATCTAGTTGCATGGAATTAAATTTCAATTTGTCTTTGTTTTTTTTAAAAGAGCAAAAATAAAGTCACTATATTTTAATGTTGCAGAATCAAGAACAATGAAGCGTGCACCAGAATGATGTTTCTACAGCCTTAGTTCAGAATCCTTGTGCATCTGCCTGACGACTCTGGCTTTAATTACATGATCATATACAATATTTTCCAAATGAGCTCTGCTTTTATCAGTGCAAAACTTCCCATGTAATTATGGGGTCAGTCAAGCCAAAATTCCCACAGTTTGCTACTAAGATCACATCCACACAAGCTTAGTGTCTGTTGTGGCATTTGAAATGCCACAGAAGGCACCCCACAAACTAGAAAATGTTCCCTGTGCTGCCTGTTTGCAGCACAGACTCTAAATTTGATACCGGGGAATCCCGATATCAAAAGAAAATGCACTGGAAAAAAGTGGTGTGGAGCATGCCTGAAAGTAACTAGAGACCAGGTCCTCCAAAGAGATGCACTAGCACCCGGTCAGAGGGTCTCTATGGTTGCTGCAGGTATAAAAGTGGGGCATGCCTGACAGCAATGGCTCCAGGGCTGGCTGGGACTCAGGTTCTGTCCTGGGCTGCTTCAGAGTTTGCCTGGCACCAAGGGTTCAGGTACAGCAGCAGGACCAGGCAGGTTGCCTTGCAATAATGCGTGGGCGGCAGCTGTGCTTGTGTCCCCCACAAACCCCACCCAGGTCTCAGCTGCAAGCCAGCAGCAGAATCAGGAGGATCCAGAGGCTGCAGCAGGGACCATGGGCAATCCTGGTAAACAGGGATCTGGGTTTTCTGTTTCCCATGGAAAATCACAGATTTTCCCTTTTAGAGGGGAAACCATGAATTCCCTGTCTGCAACCATCTCTCTGCAAGCTGGCAGAGTCCCAGCCTGCAAGAGCTACTTGCAAATGGGTGGGAAACTGTAAGCCAGGGATAGCCACAGAGCCTGCCTGGCCCAATGGCATGCATGTGTGGGTGCGGGAAGCGTGGGAGGGTATATTGTGTGGGGCAGACTGGGGAGGGGAGGTGTGGAGGGTCCCACCCATTCCCCATGGTGCACAGCCCCTACTGTGGCAGCAGCAGCAGCCAACAGTGGGCCCTCGTGACACTCATGGTGGCCTGAGGTTCTGCCTGAGGTCCGGGGGCTACACGTGGCACATGAAGTCACCCCAGCCCGCTGGCACAAGCCTTCATACAGGACCAACCTGGCTCCATGCTGCCAAGCGGGGCTCCTGGCACTATAGGCAGGAGCCACGCACCATCAGGCCAAGCTGGCTCCTGCCTCCATGTGAGGCTCCTGGCACTCCAGCAGGAACCCGCATGTGGAGGTATGGAGCCAGCCTAGCCCAATGGTCAGCAAGTCTCCCGATCCACGTGCCATCAGGCCAAGCGGGCTTCGTGCCGCCACACACAGGTTCCCACTGGAGTGTCAGGAGCCCCATGTGGAGATAAGAGCTGGCCTGACCCAATGGCACACAATTCCTGCCTGCAGTGCTGGGAGCCTCATGTGGCTGCCTCCATGTGCCACATGTACCCCCAGGACTCAGGTAGAGCTGCGTGCCACAGGGGGGCTCTGCCTGCAGTGAGCCATGAGCACCCCAAAGAATGGCGGCAGCTGCTGCTGCTGCCTCCACTGGTGGTGGGAGC
>NW_005841923.1:2843278-2857681 GCF_000455745.1 Alligator sinensis
ATCTGAGCCCCAGTCAAGGGCGTCCCAGGAAGGGCATGGGGATCACTGGGGCCTGGGCACAGGCACAGGGAGCATAACAGTAAGGGCTGGCACTTCTCAGAGCCACAAAGCCGTGGGTGGAACAGCTGCAGCTGGACCCATGTCCTGTTGCAGGGATAAAGCTGCTGCCAGGAGGGAGCAAGTGGGGGTCAGGCAGGGGCTGCAGGTCAGAAGTGAGGGGTTCTGGCAGGTCTGTGGGTTGGGAGTAAGGGGCAAGGGCATTGGCAGGGCACCAGCATATCAGTGCTGCTAAGTGCCACAAAGTAGCTGTGGAGATGGCTGCAGCTGGACCAACATCCTGGTGAGTGAAGGGGGCAGGGGGAGCTCTGACTTTCTGTGATTAAAAAAACCAAAAGCAAACGCCAAGTATATAGATTTTTATAATTTATTTTATTATTATAATTGAGGCACCAGTAGGCTTCCAAATTGCTCTAAAATTGTAAATATATCAATAAAACATTGCCCAACTGATACCTATATATATATATATATTTGTGGTGTTTCATTTGAATCACAGACAAATGTGGATTTTGGGTATTTTAATCAGAGAATTTTGGATCCCCCCCCCCTTTTAAATCAGAGACTTTGCAGTTTTTAAACAGAAAACCAGGATCTCTGCTGGTGAGGCAAATGGCGGGACCCAGACAGAGGAGCCTGCCCTGGGCTGGCACCAGGGACCCAGATGGAGGGTGGATGAGGTGGCTGACCTCCTGGCCATTTGGGGCCAAAAAGACATACTTCGACAGTTCAAAGCAGGCCACCACAATGAGCACATCTTCCAGGCGATAGCTGCCCAGATGGCAGAATGTGGGCACCAGAAAACATGACAATGGCCAACTGTGCAGCCACAGCCCACTGGCAGCTGGCCCACATGTGCAGGGGTCTCTGTTGCAGTTACCATAGTGTCATAGTTGTTAGAGGCTGGAGGGGACCTTACAGATCATCGAGCCCAGCCCCCCTGCACATGGGCAGGAAAGACTGCTAGGATCAAATGATCCCAGTGAGATGGGCCTCAAGACATTTTTTGAAGATCACCAGGGTGGATGACTGTACCACTTCTGGGGGAAACCGGTTCCAAACTCTCGGCACTGGCCTTGTAAGTTATACACATTCCGACACCCACACATACCCCACACCCACCCACAAACCCGACAGACTCTCAAACCCCACATCCCCACACAAATCTCACACCCTGCATTGGGATGGGACCTGCTGGTGAGCACTGCAGCCATGCAGGCAGCTGCCGCTCTGCAGTCCTGCCCCGCAGCCACACCAGTGCTGGGACATGTAGCCCTGGCCTGGGGGGGATTCCTGGTCCTGGTAAACACTTGAGGGGTGTGATGGGCCTGGTGGGGAGGGGGGAGGGAGTATCAGGAGTGGGTGATGGATGGTGGGGGATTAAGGTTGCAGTGGGGTCTATGGTGATGGGGAGAGGGAGAGAGATGCATTGAGGGTGGGGGGATGCTCTGGATAGGAGTGGCTGCCAAAGCCAGGTTTGGAGCCCACCTGCAACTCCTAGAACAGCCTGTGCAAGGGGAGGCCAGCCTGGAAAGGAAGGAGCTTGCCCAGCCAATCTGAGCCCCAGTCAAGGGCTTCCCAGGAAGGGCATGGGGATCACTGGGGCCTGGGCACAGGCACAGGGAGCAGAACAGTAAGGGCTGGCACTTCTCAGAGCCACAAAGCCGCGGGTGGAACAGCTGCAGCTGGACCCATGTCCTGTTGCAGGGATAAAGCTGCTGCCAGGAGGGAGCAAGTGGGGGTCAGGCAGGGGCTGCAGGTCAGAAGTGAGGGGTTCTGGCAGGTCTGTGGGTTGGGAGTAAGGGGCAAGGGCATTGGCAGGGCACCAGCATATCAGTGCTGCTAAGTGCCACAAAGTAGCTGTGGAGATGGCTGCAGCTGGACCAACATCCTGGTGAGTGAAGGGGGCAGGGGGAGCTCTGACTTTCTGTGATTAAAAAAACCAAAAGCAAACGCCAAGTATATAGATTTTTATAATTTATTTTATTATTATAATTGAGGCACCAGTAGGCTTCCAAATTGCTCTAAAATTGTAAATATATCAATAAAACATTGCCCAACTGATACCTATATATATATATATATTTGTGGTGTTTCATTTGAATCACAGACAAATGTGGATTTTGGGTATTTTAATCAGAGAATTTTGGATCCCCCCCCCCTTTTAAATCAGAGACTTTGCAGTTTTTAAACAGAAAACCAGGATCTCTGCTGGTGAGGCAAATGGCGGGACCCAGACAGAGGAGCCTGCCCTGGGCTGGCACCAGGGACCCAGATGGAGGGTGGATGAGGTGGCTGACCTCCTGGCCATTTGGGGCCAAAAAGACATACTTCGACAGTTCAAAGCAGGCCACCACAATGAGCACATCTTCCAGGCGATAGCTGCCCAGATGGCAGAATGTGGGCACCAGAAAACATGACAATGGCCAACTGTGCAGCCACAGCCCACTGGCAGCTGGCCCACATGTGCAGGGGTCTCTGTTGCAGTTACCATAGTGTCATAGTTGTTAGAGGCTGGAGGGGACCTTACAGATCATCGAGCCCAGCCCCCCTGCACATGGGCAGGAAAGACTGCTAGGATCAAATGATCCCAGTGAGATGGGCCTCAAGACATTTTTTGAAGATCACCAGGGTGGATGACTGTACCACTTCTGGGGGAAACCGGTTCCAAACTCTCGGCACTGGCCTTGTAAGTTTTTCCTTATGTCTAGCCAGGAGCAATCTTCAATCAGCTTGTGCCCATTAGTTCTTGTCCTCCCCTGGGGGGCCTTGGTGAAGGTGGTCACTGTCTGGGTCTGGTGGGCATGCAGCCATGGGGCTGCAGGTCCAAGGAGACCGATGCTGTTGCAAGTGGCAGCAGGTCACAGCCAGGCAGCAGCCCCCACTGCTAGACTGCTGCAGTAGGCAGAGGGTGCAGGGGCTACTCTAGGTCAGGGTGGCTGCAGCAGTCCAGCTGGCACAGGGGGCTAGTGTCCCCAGATACAAACTGGCCAGGCCTCAGAAGCTCCTTAGGGCAAGTAGCCTTGAGCTGCTTTCCAGGGCAGCTTTTTATACTGCTGGGGACAGCACAGGTGCTTGCACCAGCTTCTAGCTCTCCCTGGCTGAAGATCCAGATGGAGCTGGGGGAAGGGGGCAGTTTCCCTCAGGCAGCACAATTTGCTTCACACCAAAGTGCATGTTCAGGCACATGTGCTGAGACACAAATCTTTGGCACAAATTTGTGCTGCTGCTACTTGAGCTACTGCAAGCACACACATGTGCATGTGTGGATGTGCCATAACTATCTGTCATTTTCTGGGTTCCCAACATGACATACCTGTGTCCAGACTTGCAGAAATATTGACCACTTACAGGTATACTTGACATGCTTGGGAGCTGTACTTTAAAGGTATGAAGTGCTGTGAAATGCTAAGCATGCTGGAAAATCCAGGTAATCAATGACCTGGAAGATAGCATAGAGTGCTCCATCAGCAAGTTTGCAGATGACCCCAAGCTGGGGGGAGTAGCAGATACGCTGGAGGGTAGGGCTAGGAATCAGAGTGACCTTGATGAATTGGAGAATTGGGCCAAAAGGAATCTCATGAGGTTCAATAAGGACAAGTGCAAAGTCCTGCACTTAGGACAGAACAATCTGAACAAAAGGACCTGGGGGTTACAGTGAACAATAAGCTGAACATGAGGCAGCAGTGTGCCCTCGTTGCAAAGAAAGCTAACAGCACACTGGGGTGCGTTGGTAGGTGTGTTGCCAGCAGGTCAAGGGAAGTGATTATTCCCCTCTATTTTGCACTGGTGAGATCACATCTAAGTACTGTGTTCAGTTTTGGGCCCCATGCTGTAGAAAGGATATGGCCAAATTGGAGAGAATACAGTGGAGGGCAACAAAAATGGTTCAGGGGCTGGGGAGCTTGACTTATGTGGAAAGACTGAGGGAACTGGGCTTATTTAGTCTAGAGAAGAGAAGACTGAGAGTGGATTTAATAGCAGCCTTCAATTACCTGAAGTGGGGGGTTTGTATGATTTCTAATTTTCTATGATTCTACGATTAAGGATCTCAAGCTGGCAACCAAAAATTAGAAAACACTTTGAACAATTTGACCTTTTGTGCCCATGTTTCAGATCCTCATTTGTAAAATGGTGTAATAATACTGCTTTATCTCACAGGAGCACTCTGAAGATAAATTAATACTTTTGAAGCACTCAGAAATTATTAGGAGAATATGATAGAAGTGCCCCAGAGGAAATTAATAATTCTGTATTCACTGTAGTGTTGGCTGGTGTGCATTAAGTAAGTTCTGAGGCCATATGGAATGATAGGGATAAAAAGAAATATTGAATAATTAACTATCCATTTACTGACAGAAGCAAAGAGAGACAGAGAGAGAGATTAGGGAAAAAAAAGCAAAGTGATTGTATAATTAAGGATGGCTTATAAACAAGACGAAAGAGTTAGTGGCATGGATACTTTTAATTCTGGTATTTACTAACTTTTGAGTTAGACTTAGCAACCATAATGTTACTTTAACGTAATTCATGGATATTTATAATACATTTATGTAGTACACGCACGCACGCACGCATATATATAAAATAAGTACACTCTGTGTGTGTGTGTGTGTGTGTGTATCTAGCATATACATATGTACAGGAGAACCCACGTACACTGAAGGGTGAGGTTCATAACCCCTTTGCAAAGAGGAGATTTTGCTGGGGCCTAGAGTCCTGAGACCTAGTCACAGCAAACAGCCACACAGGACCACCGAGAAGCTCTAGTTGATTCCTGCAGCTTTTGCTCACTTTGACCACTTCTGATTAGCTGTCACTGGCAACCAGTGCTGACCTCCAGCTGAGTGATGAAGGAGCACCCTTTGAAGTAAAAACTGGAGCAGACAGCTGAGTGGCTTGTTCTTTATTTGGTAACTTAGTGTGAACTAAGTGGCTTGGGGATACAAATGATCTGGGTTCTAACCGTAATGTGTATGTGTAGTATAAACCTATGTACTATCTGTGGCACATACATCTGTGGACAAATATATAGGTAACGTACATAACAGTAATCATCCGAAACATTGCAGTGTCACTATTATAATATTTTCTTTTAGATCCTTCCTATCCAACCAGGACCACTAAACTTTTGGGAATGTTTTCTTCTGCTGCAGATCCCCCTATAGGAGAAAAGACTGAGTACTTTCCCTCACTGCATCCTGCTTCCCACTCTCTTTTTCCATAGACTTTTCTGCAGGGTCATTCTAATGTAGATCTTGAACTAAACTTAGCTCAACCCCCACCAGCTCCATCCATTTTTAGATAAAATATCCACAAATCACTACTTTAAAAATGTTTGGGATGTGAGAAACCCCAAATGTTGTTGCGATTCAAATGGTGGTCTGTCATCTTGGATTAGTTGTAATAGTATTTTGCTATCAGTGAAGGGTTGGTAAAAGTTACCTGATTAAATGAACTGTTTTTTCTGTTTGCAGATCAAGTATTCCATCATGCACCCAGGGACTCATGTCTGGCCTCATACGGGACCTACTAACTGTAGGTTGAGGATGCACTTGGGCTTGGTAATACCAAAAGAAGGCTGCAAAATTCGATGTGCTCAGGAAAACAGGTATCCTTTTCTATTCGCACCCCAAGACTGAAAATGGGTGGGTAGCTGATCTGATCCACAAGAAAAAAGACAATTCTGATGTCAGTAAATTACTGCTAAAGGAGAATAAAATACTACATGTTTAATCATGGCACATATTAGATATTGTAATTGTAGTAATTGTAATATGTCACCTAGATATTTAGTTATAATAAGCACTTTGATGTGTAAAACTTCTTACAAGTATATGAATTTCAGTTTTTAATTAATGACACAACAGTCTTTGGAGACAGACGTGGTCTTCTCTGTCATGATCACTGTATTTATCTTCTTAGTAATGCTGTCTATAGCCTTGAAGTCTTTTGAGCTTAGTCTTAGAAACACATTCCATTGATAGAGTGATGTTCACCACTTGCAAGCAACAGTATTTCCACTGTTCCCTTTCTTCTCTTGGGAGATCAGCCAACTTAATCAGTAAAATCTAGACTCATAGCAGCAATTCTGCTTCCTATACTGTGGATGTAGAATAGCCAAGTTTTCCCACATAGATTAGATCTTCCAGTGGTATACATCAACATTATTCCATTGGCTTCATTTCAAGTCAAACATGTTGCTTTGTAAGTGGACAATGGTACCAAGGATTCTTAATTTTAACATTGCATTTGAAAAAGGAAAACTTCTTTACATTAGGAATGGTTACATTACACTGCAGATGTAGTTGGCCTCTTAGGTCAGTTTAAAAAATAGTCATTTAAAGACATTTAAACTCAAGGAATATATTCCCTTGAGAACTATGTGAAAGCATAAACTTCTGTAATTTAACACATGTAGATAGACTAGTATTAAAGCAACAGCAGTACAAAATTAATAAAAAATGAATGTATAAAGTTAAGCATCATAAACATTAAAAACGATATTGTCTGTATAAAGTTAAGCAATTTGATCAATTTGTTTGAAAATGTTTGCTGTTCATTGAATAGATTTTTCTCTTCTGAGTCCAAAACATCACCTGGAATCCTAATAGTTTTTAATGTTTATGATGAGTCAGAGATGCTATATCCTGCTTATAGCATCAGAGTGCAGCAAAGGTTAATTTGGAATTCTTCTCAAAGTACTATTATGGAGACATGTTTGATGATGAAAAATCTATGCATCCATCATCACTCTAGTATGTAACTGAGAGCTTTCTAGAGCATCTGAAAACCAAACACAGCAGGTAATTTGTGGCAATTTAAGGACAAGAGTTTCCATCCATTAATAATCTAGCTGTTGTTGCTGCAGAGGTGTTGGGACTCCTGCCATGATGTACCTTATTTAAATATTGTGCATCAGCAGTCAGCATTACAGCTAACAACATACACCTTGACTAATCACTGATGAACACATTTCTTCCCAGCACTCTAGCTCAGTATCTGAAGCAGTTTGGGGCTGCAGGAAGTGGTAGTTAGATGGTTTAGAGGGTTGTTAATGAGACATGGAGGATTTCACATCTTGGAAGCTTAGGGGTCACTCATGAATTCAGGTCAGCTATGATTGCAAGTCATTACCATCAAGTGGCTATTAGATGACCCTGCAGGAAAGAAAGCCATAGTCTTGCTCAAGTTCCAAGTGAACAGGTGTGTGAGACTTACCATCCATTATCAGAGCTAACATCCTTATTTGTCTTCAGCTGAGCATAAGGCTCAGTGGTGTGGAGAATGAACTACCTTCTCACCTATAGCAGTGCTTCTTCCACATCAGATGCTTGTCAGGATGGCATAAGGATGCTTATATTGCTCCTGCTGGGCAGATAGAGCATTTCCGTGCCTGGGACTCTTGAGTTTGGCTTATTCCATATGCACAACATGCATTTATTAAAAAAGTAGAATTTATGCATAATGATCCAACTTATTCCTCACTGGCATGTACAACTCCAGTTTCCTTTGGCAGGGGTTGTGCATTTATAACCAAAGGCAGGATTTTTCCTAAGAAAATATTTTTAGTGGTAAAAATGAAGGGTTACACATAACTGTTCCCTCCTTCCCTGTGAAAGGGAGACCTCTCGGTGGTTACCATGGTGACAATTCAGGCAAGGAATTCTGGGTCTCAGACGTGTATGATTCTGCCCCTCTGCCTCTTCCCTTGCTGTTTCAGATGAATAAGAAATTATTGCTGCCTCCTGTTGAACTGGCTCAGCTCTGGAGGCTTCCATGTTGGAGATCAAAGCTTTGACTCTATCTCTCCCTACGCCCTCCTCCCCCTGCTTGTGAGGTGTGTGGGGGGAAATAATGAGAACATAGTACTCATTTACCCATATGCACCCAGAGGTAGGGTGGGAATTTAAAGGTGCAGGTTTTATTATCCACTATACTATTTGCAGTGCAGCGCAGCTGGCCATCTAGCTCTATAGAAAGAAAATTGTCAGTGCTGCTTCTTTTTTTTTCAATCCTAGTGTATAGCAATCAAGTCTTGTTGAACAATTTGGGCCATTGTTATCCACAAGTGCCCAACCTTTTTGTAATTGCAAAAGCAGTAGTAGACAGCATGCTGAGTGATGGTGTTAAATAATGACTGAACATCCAATAAAATGACCTTATTTCAAAGACTGCAATAGTGATTTGTAATAGAGGGGGGGAGAAATGTTTCAGTTTTTTCAAGTCAAGGTGAAACCTTCTCATGTAAAACAGGTGTGTACAGCTCCTTCCATCATGAAAATGATATAGAAATCTTTCAAAAACAGGCTCTACTTCATGCCAGAATGAGATTTCCACCTTGGTCAGGATGTTAAGATTTTCTCACACAATAAGGCGTCTGAGAAATATTTATTTGCATTCCAATGGTAGGTTGTGTAATCGATCCAAAGGGAAGATAATAGCTCTGACAACTTTATGATTTTTTTCTTTTTGTTGTGTAAAACAGTCCATCCAATTGTGATGCAAATGAGAGAACCCCATTTTAACCTCTGAAGGCATTTAATCTGGATGCTTTGAGGTTTTATTGTCCCGAGCTGAGCTTCTATTTCAGGCTAATTAGTGGAGTGCATTCAGACCTGGGTCAAAAAAATAAAAGCACACTGTTGGCCTTATTCCTCATTCCATTATATCAGTGTGCGATGTCTTTTGAATTTCATTGGAAAACTGATGGAAAATGATTGCACTAGTGGAGAATCAGTCTATATTACTTAAAATGTGAACCTACATTTATCTTGGAGATAGCAGCAAAATAAAGAATGGCAAACAAAATACTTGAAACCTTGCAAAGGTTCATTTTCAAATGGATCAGTCTGCCTGGGGAATCTTAAAGAGCTGTATCTGTGTTTGCAGATCAAGTAGTACATCATGCACCCATGGACTCCTGTCCTCATACAGTCCAAAGTCTATCTGCCAACCACTGCATTATGCCTACTGATTTGTCTGGTCTTGCTCAAAATATGACCCCCAACGATTTTTCTGCCATTGCATTTTGGAAGAATATTATTCCACTTTCTGGAGAGTCTGGTAGTAAACCATTTTTTCTGATGCTGGTAAAAGTTTTCAAAAATGCCTAAGTGACTTAGGAGTCGAAGTCCCATTTTCCAAAGGATTTTAGGCATCATTTGTACTAGAAAAAAAGTTGTTTTTTTCCTAATGAATTTGCTCTATTTAAGCCTGTTAGTTTGTAATCAGACTTCTCTTAAATATTCCCTTTGTGTAATCCTAAGTAACATGTCTTATGTTTATACCTTATTTCTCTATCAATACTAGTGTTTACAATACCTCATTCTGCTCCTGAGAGTTAAGGCCCCAGCCCTGCTGAAGCGATCTATCCTTATGGACCATAGCATTCATGCAGCAGCCTTGTCCACTTTGCAGTATTGTGACTTTAATTATTAGGCTCTTAAATAGCTATTCAAGATCGTTAGTGAAGATGTTCAATAGAACTGAAACTAACACTTACCCTTCCAGCCAATTAGATACCTCTGCCTCTGACACATTGTCTCTCACCATTGTCATTTAAGTCGTTTTCTTCCACTAGTTATCAAAGTATGTGATTGCTCATATACAGGCCAGTCTCAGTGACCTGTGGACTGGATTAAAATCAACTCAGTAAGCAGTTAGACACTCCCATAGGAAAAGGGAGTCCTGTATTCAGGGCTTAATCTTATAATTTTATAATCTTATAATCTTATAATTCTTCCTTTTTTGCATGGGGGTGTTATTAAACTATGCTGCTGACAACTTTTCACAGTTTCATTGTTTTCTACTTAGGTACATAATTTTAAAAGGGGAGGAAATTGGTTCATAATACCCAAATTATTCAGAGTGCCTCTGTGGCAGGGCACTGTTGGTCCCTGCCACTTTAAGGGCTGAGCCAAGCAGCCAGCAGGTGGTTGATTTTGGTGGCCATTTTAGATCTCTGGCCGCCTATATAAACAGAGCAGTTCGCTGTTGGCAGTCAGGCAGTAACATCACCTGGCTGCAAGGTGATGCAGATTGGTGTATGCAGTATACACCAATGCAATATCCTGGAGGTAAGGGCAGGATCTGTAGGGGATGGTTTGGAGGCTCCTGGTCTTGGGCATGACCTAAAACTGCACCCTGCCAGGAGTAGGTGGCCTGGTGGGTCTTCCAGTGGCGCAGGAGCCTCCAGGAAATACCAGGCCAGTGACCACCCCAGTGAAAGGCAGGTTGGGGTGCCTTAATAATCCTAGCTCCCACAACTGGGCAGGTTACACTTAGTACAGCCAAGAAGGTGGACCCAGGAGAGAGAGTGGGCTAGAGGCTCAGAGGCCTGACTCAAAACACCCACAACTGGTCAGTGCTGAGGCCAGGACCAAAACGGTCAAAAGGGCCAGGGGCCCACCATGGGGGATGCCCAGAGCTGAGGGCCTGGGGTTTCTGACTGGCCTTGGAGGTGAGGCCAGGGCCTGTGTGGCCAAAGGTCCTGGGGGGACCACTCCCGAGAGAGGAAAGAGTTCAGGGAGCCAGGCAGCCCAGAATGAGGGCGGAGTTAGGCCACCTGATTGGAGGGATCTGGTTGGGGTCCAGATTGGAGGATTCTGGGGCCCACTGTGGGGCCAGTGACGTTAACATCTGTGGATGCCATCTGTGAGGCTTGGGCTGCGGTGTAGGGGAGGAACAGAGCCACAGATAGCGCCCCCTGGCATCAGGGCAAGAAATGGGCAGCCTCCCGCTTATCTAAGATCTTAATTATAGATCATCAAGGTATGGCAGGAAAGGAGGTAGGCAGTTGGCCCAGAAACAGGTGGGCAGGCCATTTGTAGACTGCCCCTGAGGAAACCCCGTGTTACAGCCTCCTATGCACAGATACTAAATACATAAAAATAACAGACAGTATGTATGCATGCATGCACATTGAGAGAATAAGTATTGTTACTCAGTAATATGAAGCTGCATCAGACTGAACATTTTATAGATGGTTTCATGCAGAGCTGTAATACAGGACTCTAATCTCTCCTTAAGCACTATATTCCTGATGGCACAACACATGCTGATTAAACCTTCTCCATGTTTAGATCATCATCTCCAGGATAGATATATGCCCAGATAATTGCCACTCTAGGACACTCAAAATCCATACTAAAAGATGCTTTTTGCCCCATTACAGAACCTGGGAAGAAGGGAAGGTTCTCATCTTTGATGACTCTTTTGAACATGAAGTGTGGCAGGATGCAGAAGATTATCGGCTGATATTCATTGTGGACGTATGGCACCCTGAGTTAACACCACAACAGAGACGTAGCCTTCCTGCCATTTAAGCAGTGATTTCTCATGCAAAAACTACATCAATTTTAACCTTTTAGAGTATATACAGCGTTAATTTGCCTGGTACTAAGGCAAATGTCAGCCTTCTAATAGTTGAAAGATAAGAAGCAATTGCTTCACAATCATTGTGGACTCAGCTTTAAAAAATTCCTATTTCTATTTCATACTGATGCAGCACTGATCTGATCTTTTTGCTTTTAGGCTGCAGGTACAGAAATACTGATTCTTGTTAGCCAAAAAGATTTAGTTCTAGATTTTCAAAATGAAGAATATGCAGGCACATGTTCCATGCCAAAATTATGTGTACAGAAACTATTGCATGTTCATGTATATGCAGCCAGGCACCTCATTTGCCATGTTTATGCACAAGTATCTGGACTATATGTTTTTTACCTGATAATTAGGTGCATAAATATGTGCAACTAACCTTGAAAATCTATCGTACAGTTTTGAATAGTATATGTTTAAGGTATAAAGCAACTAGACACATCTAAAGTTGATACTATATGCAGGTAATGTGAATCAATAGGTTTGTTTTGTATTTTTCTACATGAGTAATTGTATTTTTCTAGCATAACTACACACGGATCACTTGCTTTTATGAACCACTATTTTTTTCAAAAGAACATGTATAATAAGTGCATCTCCAGCTATTAGCAGATGGAGGAACTTTTTTTGTCCAGACCTTATTTTTGCTATGTATGGCCTTCTTCTGCCTTCTGAAAATGCTTTTAGTAACTTACGTTATTTAATTTTTAGTTAATAGAGTATAAGACTGATAATGAGATCAGTTTTGTTTTCTGAAGTGAAATAGCCTCTCTTCAGTACAGTCCTGGGGTGATGGGCATTTGTGACAGTCACCTGTTGACTAAAATGAGAGTTGTCAGTGCTCAACAGTTTTCAGAGTCATATGGATATTAACTGTTATTCTCTGTCACATGAAATCCCTCTGCATCATGACAACCATCTTCTGTCCAGGAAGAGCAGGATGCAGCTCCTTCCAAGGACTCTTTTTGAGATTGACCTGACTGGCCTTTCTTCCAAATAAGAACCCAGATAGAATGGAAATAATGTTCCCTGAAGTAGAAGCAGAAGACCACGCTCTAATATAAATCTCTGATCCTGTGGGAATGAAAAGACCAAAAAAAAGTGCAATTGTTTAAAAAATGTATTAACTTAATTTTCAGTGTATTCTGCATTTGTTCTGTTTATTATGAGGTGAAAAGGCCTTATTTCCCAAAAGAATCTTGTGAGGTGTCATGGTAGGGAACTTACTCTTCTTCTTTGCACTGCCATACAGGGGAACACAGGGTCCTACACCTGCCATTAATATCTAGGAGTACTGAAAAGGTAAAATGGAAGAGGATGATCAAGATGAAGAATTTACTTCATGAATTTCATCAGGATTTTCTGTCCAGTCATCTGCAAGTACCAGTAAGCTGTTAAGACTGATGCAAGGGTGCTTAGATAGAATAGCAAGGCAAGGGAGCACTAGGGATTATCATAAGGCAGTACAAGATGATGTGCAGAAACATAGGCAATGTTATCCTCTTCCATTCTTGGCTTGGAAAGTGTTGTTAATATGCTAAACTTATGAATGTGTTATGTTACTAAGGTGTCTTACATTATGGTATCTAAGAACCACATGCCTATATTTCATATGCTGTACAATAGCCTAAAATAGCAACATTTATAAAATAACTGTGTATTTCCATAAATTAAGAGCCTTTCAAACTTTCTGTTTTATTAAATAGTTAGATCTTGTCATGCCATAAAACATAATGAAAAATGACTTGTGGCATGAATTGCATAACAATTGTTGGAGGTATGCACTATTTCCTTTTGCATTAGAAAAATCTGATTATCATGTTCTGATCCAGATTCAGTCCTGCCTGGATAGTTATGGTCCAAAAAAGCTTTTCTGTGTTCTCTAAATCAGAGAAGACAAAAAGAAGACAAAACAGTATAACCCATATCTATAAGGTGTTCACAGTACTCAGGCCAGTCATCAGTGGAACTTAATATAATTACGTTTGTTTCACATTTTGAAATGTAAAAATGCTTCTTTGAAAGGATTTGTTAGAATTATATATAAAAGCAGTTTAGATATGAGGTACTCATTATCACTGGGCATATCAATAGAAACCAGTCCATCTAACTATTTGAATGCTATATTTCATAATACAGTAAAAGGATCAAAAAAGACAAATGATGAAAATAATTTATAAAGGAGGCATCCAGAAGTGTTTATCTTGGAACCAAATATGTTTCCTTCAAAGAATATTTTTAATTGACTTTAAATTACATTGCAGTTTCCAGAGCTAAGAATTAATACCTATGTTCCAGTGAAGACGTAACAGTTTCTTAATTTTAATTTGAGAAAGCCCTTACCATCTTTTTCTTTTTCTTTTTCTTTTTTTTTTTGAGCTCAGAGTGTTCCATTACTGTTCATATAGTATTTCTCTTAATTTCCTCTGGAAGATGAAACCTTATCTTTTGAGATTATGATTAACAAATTGATTAAAGCCATCTAGCCAAAACATGGACACACAGGGGTATTGCTGCTCATTAAATAGTATATAGAAGCATAGCATGCATCTAAAACCTGACGGGCTCCTTCAGCCCTGACTCCATTCCATGCTTTAGGGGCTTCTGTTTGATGGGGCTATTGGAATAGCTTCATACATAAAAGGCATGTGCAGGAACCATTAAAAATTGTACTGTGAATAAATGCTGCACCATTTTCAGGCTTTCTGGATTGTAAACAGATACTTCAGCCTAATTCAGAGCCTTTCTGAACTGGAAAAGTCTACTGACCTGAAACAAATGAATAAATGAAAAGATCAAATGAAAATACTTTTATTCTAGTAACAGATATCTTCCTTAATGCTAGGGACAGAAGTTACACATAAACCAGTATAAGTGATTGAAAACCATAGATTCACAGATATTAGGGTCAGAAGGGATCTCAACAGATCGAGTCCAACCCCCTGCTCTGGGCAGGAAAGAGCG
>NW_005841923.1:2857712-2890167 GCF_000455745.1 Alligator sinensis
TGCTGGAGTCTGATGACCCCAGCCAGGTGCTTGGCCAGTCTCCTTTTAAAGACCCCCAAAGTAGGGGAGAGCACCACCTCCCTTGGGAGCCCATTCCAAATTTTAGCCACCCTTACCGTGAAGAAGTTCTTCCTGATACCTAACTTAAATCTGCTCTCTCAAACAGTTTGTTACAGTTTAAACCTGTCACAGAATAGAAGTTCAGTGCATATAAACCTGTTTCAAAATGGCCAAACCTGGTTTAAAATAAACCTGGATCAATGTAGGATCAGACTTAACTGATTTAGGTTAACTGATCTGAGGAACTACTGTCCCAGATCCCCTCCCAACTCAAGTTATGTCCCAGTCCCCCAGCATCCCAGGATGCATTGGGGCCCTTCACTAGCCCCTCTTGCAGGGCAGGTGGGCTAACCTTGCCTGTGCTGTCTGGTCCGGCTGAACTGCGGCCAGCCCCACCACACGGCTGTCATAGAGCTGAGGCAGCAAAGCCTCTGCTCCCCAGCCTGGTCCTGACTGCGCCTGTCAGCCCCGCAGGGTAGTGGGATAGGGTGGGGTGGAAAGCAGGGGAATCCCCCCGAGCCCCGCCCCCGAGCCATGGTCTGTGAGAGTTGCCTCCTTCTCCTAGGACAGGCTGACCGAAGTAACTGACCTGCTGTGGGAAGGAGGAAAGGGCCGCCCCCCCTCCCCCTCAGCTGGCCCCCAAATCCGGTGTCTGTCCACCTGGGGGAAACCCCAGGGGGTTTGCCCAGGTCTGCCTAGCCCTGGTCTGCCCAGCTGCGAGGGTGATTCCTGCCCCCTCTGTGGCCAGGTTGCCACGAGTCACTAATGCACAGTGGGGAGGGAGGAACAAAGCCCCCCATCTGCATCTCAGCACCCCCAGCTAGGGTTTTCCCAGCTGGGATGGGCTGGGCCCCATGGAGTTCCTCCTCCCTGTCCATGTGGGCCAGCTTGATAGAAAGAAAGATGGGGCCTCACTGCCCAGCACAAGCTTTGTTTGGGTCTTGCTAGCTGCTGCTGGTGCTGGGCTCCATCAGGATGCACCAGGTAACTCGGGGGTCTTACACAGGGCAGTGGGAATGAGTGAACTCCATAGAAGGAAGGATTGGGCCCCATTGCTCAGCGGAAGGACCCTGGGCTGCTTGGCATATCCTGATGAAGCCCCACACCAGCAGCAGACAGCAAAACATGCCAGAAGGGCCAGTGGCTTGTGCTGGGTGGTGGGGCCCAAACCTTCTTTCTATGGAGCCAACCCGGCCAGGCAGGAAGGGGGCAAGAAACCCTCCCGAGGCCCAGCCCCTCCAACTGGGAAGTCCCCAGTTTGGGGCCTGAGACCAGGGTGGGGGGCTTTGTTTCCCCTTTCCCCCTGCACATTAGGGATTCACACTGGCTCAGATGTGTGGGGCTAATCACGCCCCCAGCACAGCTCAGGGCTCCCCCAACATGGTAAGATGCTGGGCTGGGGGCCAGCCCCAGGAGGGGGGTGCCTTTCCCCCTCTCCCCTGTGCATCAGGGACTCATGCCAGCCTTGCCCTGCAGGGTAGAATTACTCTCTGCGCACCCCCCACAGCTGGGCAGACCAGGACTGGAGGTATCCCAGATGCCTGGCTCGGGGGGGCAGAGGGGGGGGAGCCAGCACCAGGAGGGAGGCTCTTTCCTCCATGGGGGAAAGCTGGGAGGTACGCCCTAGCACCCCCTGCCTTCTGGTCTGGGTCTGTGCAGGCCTCCGTCTGCATTTCCCAACTGAAAACTGAATGTCAGTTCAGTTTGTTATCTGATAAATCTGTGCAGTTTAGAGAAACCTGTGAAAACTGAATCTATGAATTCTGCGTCTGGCTTTTTGACTGTCTGTACTTAGCCTAAGAGATTAAGTCTTGTCCTTCAGCTTTAGAGGGAGTGTGCCAGAGAAGGGCAGTGTTGTCTAATGTTTAAACCATAGTAGAAGTCCTATTAGTAGAAGCTGGATTTTTTTTCCTGTTTATAGCTATCGTATATCCAGGCAAAGAGAATCCAGAGTGACCACCACATCCTGTGTATAAGCCAAATTATGTGTGATAGATCCTTAACTAGTATAAATGCCATAACCCTGTTGAAGTCACTGGAGGTAAACTGTGTTACATTACTTAGAATTTAATGGGGGAGGGGGCTAAGGGGAGGATGGAAACCCCAAAATAGGAGAGCTCAATCATGCAATGTATATTAATGTGTGGTATTTGTTCCTACACATTCCTACAGTATCACCTTGCAAAGAGTGCTCTATGCCTAGGAGGATCACTTGCTATCTTACAGAGCAAGCCCCAGTTGATGGCAAACTGCTGATGGGAAAAAAAAACACAAAGGAATTACATTCGTTCAGCAATTATTCTGTAATATAATTACAGATTTTGATAATATACCTGGTAGACATGTATTCTGGCCAGGTTTGTAGTGGCTAGAGGTAACCCATTCTTTTGTCATTCACTATAGTCTGACTGTGTTCAATTATAAACTATATCATCACTTCAGTTTATGCATTCAGGGTGGCCTTTCCCAAGGAATACCAAAAACCATGTTATGTTTCACACTGTCATCTCATATTATGTATATCGTTTACACTACTATCTTTGACATATGCACATGAACCACTTGTTTTAACAAATGTCAGCAAGGGGTGACTGATTGGAAGGTAAAAGGCACTATAAAAAATTGTAAAAAACTCTAAGGAAATAAAGTCACTACACAAGTGTTAAGTGTTTTTGTTTATCTTTTTATTGTAACTATTTCCATTTTAATGCAGCGATGAGATTCCGTTTGCAAGTAGAGCAAATAGAGAAATAACAAACTGATCTTTGGCATTTCAGTTTTCCATTTTAACCATAGCCCACATCTGTAGTCAGCACACCCCCTCTGGCTGCATCCTTAACTGATTGCAGGAGGAAAGAGGGTTAAATCACTCTTCAGAGCTTTCCTTTGCTGTAGTGACCTAAATGAAACAATCTGGATTGAACCATTAATCACCGGTGACTGTTTCCAATGAGTTACCTCCCCATGCGCACGCAGCTAACAGGCTGTAGCGTTGCCTGTGGAAAAACACATCGTTAAAATTAAATAATTGCCTTTCAAATTGTGTGCGTCTGCTGCCCACACAGCTCCATTACATATAGCTGACAGTTTTATAAGGGCTTCAAAAGTTAAGAATAATTTTTGGAGGGTACTGAAATAAGTGAACCCTGCAAGCAGCCAGGATGATGGGATGTCATAGTGTAGTGTTGAATGACATTATGCTGGTGAAGATTTGTTTAAGGAAAAAAACCTCAGTCAAATTTTAGGGTATTAGAGATGCAGTTACCTCAGGATGACAAACTACATTAAACCTGATAATTTTGCTGCACAGTTTTAACTTCAAGATGCTTTGCTTTAAAATGCACTTAATCTAAACTTTGTTTTACTAAAACTGAAGAGCATCTTGGCATAATGATTCAGAGGAACCTCCACTGGCACATCCTTTTCTGTTCAAACAAAGAATTTAGTCCCTCGCTTTTCAGTCTTTTTTATGCCATAAATCAAAGGAAGGATAAAAAAGAAAAGAAGAACTCTTTGTTGACAATCAGACTCCTTGTTTTCTCTTGGTTAGCATCCTGTGCCAAAAGAAAATGTTCAGTCTTTGTTCAGCTTTGACCGCTCAGACAGATGGCTGGTGACAATCTTTACTTGGTCTGAAAAAATGGAGGACCTGTTTTCAAGCAGAACATACGTGTGTGTGTGTGTGTGTGTGTGTGTGTGTGTGTGTGTGTGTGTGTGTGTGTGTGTGAGAAGCATATTGTGTGCTTGTAGGTTTCTGGTACCGCTGAAGTCTGGCAATGTTTGTGTTAGTGCTTAGGTCTCAATCCAGAGCCAATAGTGGTTGAGTGTTTTCATTTTCACTTTGATCCTCATGTTTCAATGTGCCAGCTTCCACCACCGACTGAGACCTAAAAACAAAATTGCACAAATAATAGGTTAGAGATATTAATATAATTCCCTTGTTTTATCATAATCCTGTCATGTCTACATTTTTATTATGTTCAAAACAATGCATAGGTATTTGTTTTTTAACTAAAAATCATTTCAAATAAAAAAATTGGAAAACATACGTGTTATAGAAATACAATTTGATTCTTAAAAGATTTAAATTGTTCCATGTTTTAAATATTTAACAATTACATACAACATGCTGTATATCCAAGCTAAAGACCTCCACCTGAGGTAAGGCTGTAGATGTTTAGTGTCTTTTTGGACAAGGCCATAAGACCTGGACCCTATAACACTTCATGGACCTACTCATGTTAGGTAAGTTACTGGTGTGCATGGATGCGTGCAAGTCTGAGACCGAACTCATTTTCACAAAGCACCTGGAGTTTGGTAAGTAAGATAATCCTGGTAGAGGACTGTAGGAAGGAGCTTCTGTGTCTTGTCCAAGGCCACACAGGGAATCAGAAACAAAATAAAAACTCTGCAGTTCCTGACTCCCAGTTTGTGCCAGTTTATATCAGAAGGCGAGCTCATGTTCCATGCCCAATAAATCCTTGATCTCACCAGTAATAGGCGCAGTAAGGTACCAGCTAAGCTAGTGCATTTTCTGATGTGCATTCACCTTATTAGGGATGTATGTAGTAGCCATGTTCTGAGACAAAAAGAAATGCAAAAATCTAGAACTTTTGGTTCCAAAATGATTAGATCAATTGAGAAATTGCAAAAAAAAAAAAAATCTTTTTCTGCAAGATGTTGGGCTCATACGTACACTTCATCAAGCTCAGGGAAAGTTCAAGATGGTAAAAAGTCCCCATATGTAAGAAATCCTGCTTGATCTACACAACAAAGAGCAAGCTCACAAAGAGACTCTTGTTGACCCAGAGGGACAGTTTTTCAGCTTCTGCTTCCTCTGTGCAAAAATGAAGTTCGTTTCCTACATATGGGGACTTTTTACTATCTTAAACCTTCCCTGAGCCTGATGAAGGGCATATAAGCCTGAAAGCTTGCAGAAAAAGATTTTTTTGTTGTTGCAATTTCTCAGTTGGTCTAATAGGTATAATTTGGAACCAAAAGTTCTAGATTTTTGCATCATAAATCCAAAGTATTTACATGCTAATCAGTAATGTGATCCTTAATAACGTTACCCAGGATTATTGCCAGTTCATTACGCTGCACTTCATATTTCTAGGTCCTGGTCTTGTAGTTGCAATAACCTGTTTGAACACTAGCTGTCTCACTGGATAAAATACCATTTGTTTATTCATTAGAATAGTTACTTCAGTCTATAATAGACTACTATCAACAGCAGATGCATCTTGATCAGGGTTGAATACCATGACTGTGAATACATTACTCAGTTCCTCAGGTTTCTGACTCTCTATCTCTAAGTTCTAAACTTGCACAAAAAACAAATACAAGCAACAAAAGCAACAAACCCCAAAGTTACATTCCAGATTTGCTAATTTATAGAAACTGGATCCTTACTGTGAAGCTATTGTGTTAAGTTTTGCAAAAGAAATATATTTCCACTGTACACAATTCACCTTAATTTGATATAAGAAATCTATATCAGATCATCTTAATATAGAAATGGCCAAACATTTGATTTTTGAGTTCAGAAATTGATGCAAGACATATTTGAATAAGAACACACATAACCTTCTATTTTCTTTCTATATACAGGCAGTCCTCAACTTACAACATTTTGAGTTGCAAAGTTTATAAATTGAAACCCTGTTTCAACTTTCTGACGTCAGTTTAGACTTTACAATGCTTGATCTGATGCCACGCCATGCCAGCAAACAAGTTTGCTGTATCATGCATCTCCCTGGAGAACATCTGTCCAAACTTCTGTGGACACTTTCTTTAAGAAAACAGACAAGACTCCAGAAAAACCTGCAGCCAAGACTCCTGAGAAGACTCCAGCCAAGAACCCTTCAAAAAGTCCAACCAAGTCACCCCAAATAAGTCCTTCCAAATCAATATGATTGCTATTTACAATATAAATACATTGATGTAGCTATATTACTCATCTATAATTGACTGAGTAAAAAATTCTGGGTTATTTTTGGTGAAAACAGGGTATCAGGCCTTGGTTCAGGAACCAATCCCCCATTCTTATAACATTGTTTCCTATGGGAAAATTGGTTCCAAGTTACAACGTTTTGACTTACGACGTGGTTTTCAGGAACCAATTGTGTCATAAGTCTGAGGACTGCTTGTGTTTTTATAAATATTCCAATCCCCCTACTATAATATACTTTTATTGAAAGACGAGAAACTAAGGGGAAAGATAGTCTCTCCATCAGTGCCTTCCTCTGAAGAGTGAGGTTTATGCCTTTTTTTACAAAAAAATAAATTTTGTCGACATATCATAGGTAGATCCTGTTCTAAGTATAATTTAAAAAAATGTCAGTTACTAACAACTGGATACCACTGGGCATCTCTGTTCAAATCTCATTCTTTCTCCCTATTTGAGTACTAATTCTGCAGCAGTTATAGGCCTAAGCACCCCTTTGCATCTTTCCCAGTCTCATCATCTTGCCTCCTTTCACATGGGCCTGCAACCTTGAACTCCCTGGTAGACTTGGTGTATTGTGCTTCTTTCGCTATCCCATCACCTGAGCAGCCCAAGGCATTTTTGATTTTTGTTCTCTGCCTAGAGTCCATGCCTTTTCTGTGTTCCATGTATCAGCTAATATTACAAAGATTAATAATAAGTATAAACTCCTGGGAGAAAGTGATGTTGTGAGCAAGAGATATAGAACTAGATTTCACGAGCTGTAACCTGTAACCATACTCCACCACCCATCTTCTTTCTTAGCCTCTGTACCTAATTCAAAAGTGTTCAGCCTAGCAGCATAATAGTTTCCTTGTTTTGTAAGAGCAGTTCTTCCCTTATGAATACAGTGTAAGTGAGATGCTATCTCCTATGATTAACTAGATGTTACAGCGAATATGCCCTCTTCATCACAAAAGCAAAGGTACTTTGGATGCAGATTGCTCATTCTTGCCTCGGATGATGAAACAAATGCATGAAAAGCTCAGGCAACTGGTATAAGTACAGGGAAAATTATAACAGGATAGTGATAATGGAATCCCTCAATCTACTGGAAGGTCAGATAAATCCTCAAGACAGCGCTAGTACTCCAGCTGCATTCTGGAAGGAGAGTTGTAACTCATACTCATGCATATTAGGGCTGTGCAAAACAGCACCATTTTGTTTCAACTTCCATTTCACCATTTCAAAGGGACAGTGTTTCATTTTGTTTCATTTCAAAGCACTGTTCTGTTTCGCTTCGTTGAAACTATTTCGACGTGTGTCAACATTTCGCCTATAGGCTATAATGGGGAATCATGAAAATGCCGGATTCAGATGAAACTTGCAGGGATGGTAGACCCTTCTGAAAGCATGAAGCCTGCAAACTTTCAAGGAGCTAAGTACAGAGGTTTCTGGAAAACTGCACCTCAAACTGTTCAAAGCAAAACTCGTGGCACTTGCCAGAAGCAGCAGCCTCCTCTCATCCCACATGTAGATCTGGGGGCCTGCACCCCCAGGAGGGCTGCAGGGCTATGCTGGACTCCTTCCAGGGGTGCAGACCCCCAGATCTGTGTGCCAGATGAGAGGAGGGGCCCCGCCCGCATGTGGGGGGGCCGGAGGGGGGGCCCCCTGCCACTGCCACCTGGGATTGGTGCTAGGTGCAGCCTGCACCCAGCGCCGGGGAAGATTGCTGCTGCTGCTGGTCCCAGGCAGCAGTGGCAGCCTTCTGTCATACAGTGTGAAGATCCGGGGGCCCGCACCCCCGGAAGGAGTCCGGCACAGCCCTGCAGCCCTCCTGGGGGTGTGGGCCCCCAGATCTGTGCGCCAAATGACAGGAGGCTGCCATCTGGAACCGGCACTGAAGCCAAGTAAGCCTGGCTTCAAAACTTGAAACATTTTGAAACTTTCAAAATTTTTCGAGTGCCCTCGTTTCATTTCAAAGTTGTCTCAAAGCCTTTTGTTTCATTTTAATTTTGCTGTTTTGAGCTCAAAATGCATTGAAACAGCTTTGAAACAAAACACCTGGCAAAATTTAGCACTGTCCTAATGAATATATAATCTTGCACTCATTAGCTAGTCCTTCACCCCTTCCCTGCCCACCTTCAGACAGCATTAAAATAGTCTGAATGTGTATAGACAGGCTACTAGTCATAATATGCAAATCCACAAAATACATTGCAGTGCACATAATTGCCAAATACCAGGCCGCTGTCTTGAAACAATTACAATGCCCAGCCTATCTGAACAGTATAAAAAGGAATTGAACCTCAGTATAATCTGCTGTCCAAAGCTCTGACAGCAATTATCTCTCCATTTTTCCCTTTTGTGTTCATTAGAATCAGCTTAGCATCTCTCCTAAATAAACATTTCAGCCCTTGCTCCTGGGCTATCTAATGCATAAATCCAGTTTAGTCCAAAGGGCAGGGTACTGATTTAAACAGTCAGCATGGCTCTCCTGATCTTGATAGCAACAATAAGCAACCACAACAAAGAACCTGCCCTCATGTCCAGATTTTCCCTTTCCAAACACAGACTTCTGTTTGCAGGTGTTTGGGCATTGCTTTTTTTGTCTTCATTTTTATTTTTGTTTAAAAGAGGAAAGAGTTAGAAAAGAAACACTGAAACATCTGTTGATTGTGAATTCTCAGTGAAATTAAAAAGTACATTTCTCATGGATATGTGTTCTGGTAGGTATCTGTGGTCTGTATTTTCCTAGGAAATGAATATTGTTATTTTATACCATTGAGAATCTGGTTCATAATGTATGACCTTTGGCACTGGTGCCAGGAAAAAGGTGTTTGCCCTTTTGGTTATATAATATTAATTGGTGGAATTTATTGGTGTTTTAAATATACTTTAAATATATTCTGTACTATACTTTAAATATATTCTGTAACTGCCTCATTACAGTGAGTTGCCATCATCTACTATAAGCTGCCTAGATATAAGATTCTTGTGCCTGTCACATATGATAATACTCTGTGGCTGTGAAAGCAAATTCAAATAAAATGAAAGCCTACTTGAAAAGTGTAAAACTTGCTTTCTTGGCTATGCTGCAAAGTTGTTTTCATATAACTAATGTGTGCACACAATCCCTGATGTTCCAGATGTACACAAATTGATTGAAAGTTTAAGGATTTTGTATGCCAAATCTAAAATATTAAGTCCAGGCCTCTAGAGTAATTTTGGTTCTTAAAAGTGCTGACAAATGGGAAAGTGAATTAGTATCTTCCTTACTGCTGGTCTAGACCAAAACCTACATTGCAACTGGATCATAATGGCCTCTGAATTAAGTGGGACACAAATTCTCAAAGGTCTTTTGGCATCTGATTTCTTCACTGAAAAAAATGTTTAGATACCTGAGTATGTCAGGTGCCTAAATATTTTGAGGTGCTTAAGTAATTTACAGCTCCTAAAGCCTAAGAGCAGTACATGTGAAAGCCAGTTTTAGCCATCTTGATTTTCAATATGAAGTAGGCAGTTTGAAATGTTGCTCTTTTGGTGGATGATTTATAAGAACCTCATTAAATTCAAGAGCAGTTTAGATATCATCATATTTAAGAATGTCCTACTTAATGAAAA
The DNA here is from genome assembly GCF_000455745.1 of Alligator sinensis. NCBI lineage: Eukaryota > Metazoa > Chordata > Crocodylia > Alligatoridae > Alligator > Alligator sinensis. The sequence goes on from NW_005841923.1 coordinate 2,867,323, forward strand.
GCACAAGTATAGTTCATATGTATGCATGTTCAGTGTTTATGTATTTAGCTAGTGAGAAAGTTAGAAGTGCTGCAAGAGTAAGGAACTAGAGGTGAATTTAGATTCCCTTCACCTGCTTACACCTGTTCTATTTTCATGTCTACTTTTGTCTAACTGGTGTTCCAAAAAGTCAGAAGAAAGTGTAAATTACAGTCAAATGATGGCTGTTCTTGCCTTCATCTTCTAGTCCAAATGTGTGTAAAGTAAATCTGTTTAGACTCCTTTACAGATTGGCAGAGAAATGTTAAAGTAGCTCTACCAGAGTAAAATTAAATGTAAGGAAACTCATGCCATGGTTTGCATCATTTCTGACTGTGGATTCTGTGGCTCAGTTTATAAGACTTATGTAGTTGCCATTTTAACCATGTATGAATGGGATTTTTTATTTCAACAAATGGTGAATTGTAACAGAAGGCAACATTCCTAGGGACAGACCTACAACTGAATTGAATTCAATGGAGCTGCACTATTTTACACTAGCTAAGGATCTGGCTTTAAGTCTTGTCAGCAGCTATGTTCTCACTTCATTGATTTACTCAGAGTAGTCAGATAGCCTATCTGTTAATTATGTATGGGTGTCATATCACAGATACTGCAAAACAGCTTGAATGTTTTCAAATTTACAGGATTCCTGGACAGAACACAGGTAAATAATACAAATACATTCAGAAGTAGTGGGGGATGAACTAGCTGAAATTGAGGTGATAATTGTAGTTGAGGGATGAGTAGTTCATGGAACCAGTATCACAATGACAGAGGGACAAACTTCCCTTATGCATTTAGGCAGACAGGGTTCTTTGGGTAGATGTGATATCTTTTATTAGACCAACTAAATGGTTAGAAAAATTGTTCTTTGCAAGCTTTCCAGCACAAACAAAAGTTTGCAAAGAACAATTTTTCCAACTATTTAGTTGGTCTAATAAAAATATCACATCTACCCAAAAAACCTTGTCTGCCTATGTCCTTAGACCAACATGGCCACAACCAACAACCCTTATGCATTTATGCTTTCCCTTTTCCAAGTGTGCTTTATCTGTTCAAGAAGAGAACTTATGCAAGTTCCCGGCCATTGTGTGGATGTTTCCTAGTGAATATTTTGATCAACTTCAGTTAAAACGATATATTTCCTATGCATGCAGTAGTTCTCTAGTAAATTTACTTCTTGTGAATGTGGCAATGAAGACCTCTGTTTATCCAGGGGCAGAAGCGGCAGTGATAATATAAGTGTCACTCTACCTACCATGTGTCCACTCTATCAGGACAGCATTTCCTTTTCCAATGCCTCTTAAATCCTTAGCCTCCCCAATGAGACCAGCATCAAGAACCCTAACTGTGATAGTGGCTAGGGACAGAAGGTACCTGTAAACTGGTTTAAGTGATCAGAAACTGGTTTAGACCTGTGACAGAACAGAAGCTCAGTACACATAAACCAGTTTCAAAATGGCTGAAACCTGTTTAAGATAAACATGGCTGAATGTAGTATCAGACTTAACTAATTTGGGTCAAACTGGTTTATGAAACTTCTGTCCCAGATCCCTCCCTGGTTCAAGTTAAATCACAGTCTCCCAGCATGCTTTCCAGCCCTGGCTGTCCCTGCCCCTCTGCTCACTAGCTGGAGCAGTGAGGGCTGACTGATGGTGGGGGGGGAGGGTGGAAGGGAGGGGTAGAGCCGTGCAAGCCTGGCTGGAGATATGTAGCCCAGTCTGCAAGGGGGGGGGGACTGCCCCCCCCGGCAAACCCCAGCTGGGGGTTGGGGCCAGGGGGGGGCAGTAAACACCTTTTTTCCTGCTCAAACTTATTGGGGGCTACAACTGTGGACCACAAATCCCAGAGGCACCTGGAAGCGGGAAGAGGAAGTGATGAGCAACCCTGCAGAGTCCTGCTGCTGTAATTCTGGACTGCAAATCCCAGAGACCTCGGGGGCAGCAGGAAAAGGAAGTGAACACACAGCCAGAGAGCTGTGCTATAGCACCCCCTGGCTTCTGGCCTGAGCCACAGCAGGTATGAGGCTGCATTTCCTGATTCAAAGGTAAATGTCTTTTCAATTCTGTTTCAATTAAATCTGCGCAGCTTAGACTAACCTACAAAAACTGAATCGATTCAGCCTCAGGCGTTTTGACTGACTGTACCTAGCCAGTGGGTTTTATAATATGGACTAGCCAGTTGCCCGTCAAGAATGATGGTGGGGGGAGCAGGCAGGGACAAAGCCCCATGTCCCCACCCCCCATCCAGGCCTGCTTCCCGCTTCCCTTCTGCCACTTGGGGTCCAGGCCCACTCCCTCTTTCCCCACTGCGGCAGCAGGAGGAGGGGAGGAGCAGGCCTGGGCCTGATGCAGTGGGTGTGAGGGAGGCCTGGCCTTGAGGGTGGGGAGAAGCCAGCCTGCTGTAGTGGGGGTGGGGGGCAGTGGGCCTGGGCCGACCTGGCGGTGGCGGGGGGGATAGGAGGAGTAGATTCAGGGCCAACATGGGGGAGAAGTGGGTCTGGGCCCAAGGGTGGAGAGGAGGCCAGCTTCATCCCCCACCACCACGGTGGGCCGGCTCTTCCCCCGTCAGGCTCGCTCCTACCCGCAAGTGTGTCGGGCCCAGGCCCACTCCTCCCCTCCCCCCACTGCCACTGTGTCAGCCCAGGCCCACTCTTTGCCCCCCGCCCCACTGCCACAGCACCCTCCGCTCATTCCCACCCATGTCGGCCCTGCAGGCCGCAACAACAGAAGTAGGGAGGGGCAGGCCAAGGCCAGTGCCAGTGGCATTGCCCCCCCCCCCCATGGCATCCTGACCCTGCTCCCCCCGCCGTGCTGCCGCCGTCATCTCCAAGAAGCAAAGGGGGAGGAGCGAGGCCAGCTTCAGTGGTCTTGCCCCCAGTTCCACTCCAATGTTCCTGCCTCCAGGGAGCAGGGCTGGGGAGTCAGGCCAGCTGTGCTGGCCTCGCCCCCCCCCCCCCCCCCCCGTCACCACCTCTTGTCCCAATGCTGTATTGGCACTTTTATTGGTTGTTTCAGTGAGGCAATCACAGTGCGAATAAAGCGTTATGGACAGGCAGCCAGACAGATTAAGGCTTTTATAATGTTAGACTACTGGCTTTGTTCCAAAGTATTTATTGCTAGGCTTTATGATAGGTGTCATTCCAGTCTTGCTAAAGTGTGCTCAGTATTTTGCATGCAGCAGGTCACAATTAACTGCCTAAGCTGAAAACCTTAGCTCTGTGCCAGCGTCTATTACATGCCTGTTGTAATGTCAAGGGAGAGTTAGAGGACTGAAATACTGAATTCTATCTGTTTCCACTGAAGAGAATGGACATTTTGCTGTTGACTTTACTAGGCAGATCCATATCCACTTTGCATTGTTCTGGGGAAAGAAAGGAATCCTGAATGATTGTCAGAACCATGTTTACAGAACTTCCATGCCTCCGTTGATAACCTCATTGAGATTCATGAACCTTCTGTGGAAACTGAACATTAAGTTCCAAACCCTCAGTTGGTAGGGCTGAATGATCCAACATCCATTTCAGGTAGTGCTGGTGACTCACCCCACTTTAACACCATCCAAACATCAGTTGGATTTAGAACATATGAATCATGTTCCTGATGAAATTACCTGACATTATTGCTGAATTCACAAATCTATAAAAGCACAAGGGTATTCAGAGCAAAATAATATACTGCTTTCTTAAAATCAACCAATCTAAAATAGATACTTGCTTAGTTTCCATTTAGGGTCAGTTAATGTGGTAAATTAACACATTTTGTAGAATTTTGAAGAAGTTAGTGCTAAATCTAATGGATATATTCTTCTCTAGAATAGTGTTAAAGGTATTTGTTCTTGTGCTACAGAATTAGCAATATTCCACTTAGCAACGCCTTGAAACTTTCCCTGTACTCAGTCAGTTTTGCTCACCTATAATCAATGAAGGTTCAAAGGTTCTAGCGAGCCTGTGTTGCTGGAGTCTAACCTGTAATCTTGCAGTGTCTCTCTGAATATGTACATAATCATCAGGCCAGCAGACAAGACCCAATTTATACTATAAAAAGATCAGGGTGAAGCAGGTTTTGCAGTCTAGGAGCCATGTGTGGCTTTGTGACAGGTTGTGCATCTCTTCTTTAAAGAACGGGACTAAATGGAAGTTACATACAGAATTTGCTTGCACTTTGGCAGCATCATGCTTTTACTATGCAAGGATTATGCAGGCCATATTATGCATGATCTCCCTGAAAAAAGAGAAATGCAATTATACTGTCATATGATTTCTCTCCAATGAATCTCACAGTAGCTTTTATGGTGGCTTTGGAGTAAAGGTATCTCAAAACCCAAGATGGAGCATATGCATGTATGTGTGTGGAGGTGATTACCTCTATTTCAGTGATGTGAGCAGATTGTTGATTCAAGGTGGAGGGAAAAACTATGGTTGGGGAAGATGTAGCAGCATTTCAGAAGGGTTCTAACTCCAGTCAAAACTTCCTCAACTCTCCTATTAAGGGAGGTTTCTACACTGAAAGAGAAGGGAAAGCAATTACATTAATGCTAGGCTGCATTATTTGGTATGGGGTTCTCTGCCACAGAGCTTCTGCAGATACTGTGAGGCAAGCCTTGCCTCTCTTCACTGGTTGTTCTAGATCCCCATGGCATCCTCACTTCTGTGGCACTAGTGGGATCTGAGCTTCATCCTTGGGATCAGGAAGAAATAATGGTAAGGGAACAAGAATAGGGTAGGAGCCTTTCTTCAGTCTAAAATAGAATAGGAACAGCTGCAGAAGTATAGACATATATAATTTCTTGCTAGACAGAGGGAAATGCACTCAATATTGAAACATAGTAGCTCAAGCCATCTACATGGAAACATTGGGTGGTAGGAGACAGTGTGGTGGAAAACAATCTTTCTGTCTCAAGTATTTTTGTAATTTCAGAAGTTCTTCCTGTTCCACACTAGAACAAACCCTAAGGCCTTTCATTATTTTCAGTGGACAGAGAAGTATCTCCCCAGAAAATGATCTAGTGGGCTCTCTTGAGGAATATGGGATAGCCAAGTTCATGTCCCATAAACTTGAACCGTTTCCACAGGAGAGGTGGAGTGGGCAGCCAACAGCCTGGGAAGAGCACCCAGCAACCTGATGGTTAGTGCTATCTTCTAGGATGTAGAAGACCTGAGTGAAAATCAGGCAGAGCATGGAGTACCTTCATCAGCAGATTATTGGCTGTTCTTGGGGGGCAGGTGTATGTATCTGTCTGTCTCTGACCAGCCATCACACCGTGTCCCAAGAAACTCTTGTCACTGAACCTGACATGTTCTTGCAACTAGCTTGGGAGTCAGTGAATCTGCTTTAATGATGATAAACCATTTTTACAAAGAAAAAATGTAGGGGTAGAACAGTGGTCACCAACCAGTCGATCTTGATCTACTGGTCAATCATGACCATCAATTTCAGTCTGTCAGAGACTCCACAATTGGGAGTGCTAGGACACGTGGCTGGGCTGATCCATGCCCCATGCTGCCCAGGCTGGGCTGGGTGAGTGGGGTCAGAGCCCGGGCACCTTGCCCGGGAGGGGAGTGGGGAGCAGGGCTGAGGGGGGTGGGGCAGGTGGGGGCCAGGGGTGCAGTAGATCCTGGGGTGCCAAAAAGTGATCTTCACCATAAAAAGGTTGGAGACCACTGAGATAGAAGAATTAAATTGCAGGAGTGGCTGGGAGAAATAGGGGCAGAAGGCCTCCCACCAGTTTGTTTCCTTGGGACTGGGATAAAGTAGCATCTGTGAGAGTAGAGAGGTAGTAGGAAGGATCCCCGGCCTCCTGAATGAGACAGCTGCAGCAACAGGAGTAGTAGTAGCAGCAGTAGCTGAAAGTTGTAAAGACATGCATTGCTTAGAGTTGCTTCTTGGCATCACATGCTTCTGTACATCCACTCACACCACCATTTGAAATGCACTCTGCTGCTGTTTGGGCTTTTCAGTGTAATAGGTAGAAGAAAGTTGAGTGTGAAAGGCCTAGAGTAATTGATTAGCTGGTAAATACATTCAGATACAGTTTCCAGTCCCACAGACAAACACCCATGTTTATGTACTGAAAACAATAAAAAAGGAATCAATGGTCTTCCAGAGGCTGGATGGCCCATCAGGCTTGCATGGGTAACACATACCTGTTTCTGAAGGCAGCGACATATATGTGAGTGTCTCAGTACCTGGTATGCACTACAGAATCAAATGCAAATGGATGATTCCTATCACTGGCTCCCTGCCCACATCTGCATTTCTAATGTGCCCATCACTGTGCCACTTAGGTAGCACTTATAAAAACAAAAGAGTTCTCTTGCATTCTCTCAATAGCAGCTAAACTATACATATACCCTTCCCTTACCTCACCATTGGTGTCTATCTTCCACAAAAACTATTAATTACGCTCTCTTGCTTCTCTAATTATAGGGAATAGTCTCAGGGAAAATACAGGGAAGGGGTGTATCTTGCAGTGTAGTCAACAGTAACAAGCCTTGTACTCTTCCTGCCCTGGCTATAGGGGATTCCACAGGTGGTCAGCTCTCCAGCCTGATTGGCATCATGAATATTTTGATTCATAACTTGGTTAGTTACAGAGCTAAATGTGGTAATTTCCCTACCTAAGGGAAGACAGATATGTCTTAAAGTGATGTCATGTTTTGAAAATCTGGCTGCCTAGCCTTCCTCAGAAAGGAGATACACTGGAAACATTCAGCCTCTACATTTACTCATTGACTCTCTTTCAGAACACCAAGTAGAGATTACATTTCATTGTGGGGGACAGTTCAGCTTGCTCCTCTCCAGCAGCCTGCAATGTCCTTCACTCCTACTGAAATATGCTCAAACTAAGGCTCTAGTTTAGGTAAGCCCCTAAACATCCAATCCAAAGTTCTTTAAACTGAGGGGACTAAATTGAGAACTAATATTTTTCATTTGAGACAGCTGCAGTTTGCATTGCATTGCACATGTGCTCATCCATAATGGACCTGCTGCTTGCAAACCTTACATTTCTGAATACTACTCCATCACATAGAACTATGGGGTAGTTCAGTTGAATCCCAGAGCTTGTAGCTTTTTTTCCCTGTAGAGTAAAACTGTCCAACAAATCAGAAAGTGAAAGTGCTGGGGCTTAGGAAGGCTGGAAGTGGGGCTGATCTGGATTTTTTACTCTTTAGGGGGCAATAGGGTGCACCACGTGGTGAACATTACACCTGTGTGTAAGATCCCATGCCTGCCGACTCTTATGTAGGCATTTCATAGTAGGCATAGGAATAGTCAGTCTAACTATTCTTTTGGTGCCAAGAGTGGTTGAGGCATCTCACTACAGATCCAGAAGTGTGTGTTACTTGCTGCTTACTCAAAAAATAAACCCCAAACCCCTACTGCCACTGTTGCAAATGGATACCTGGTCATTCTGGCTAGGTAATCAAGGGGGATGAATGTGATACTAGCCACACTCCTACAGAGCCACAACAAGCAGGGTTTATTTCCTCGGCAAACCTTGCAGAAAACTGAGGAGATGGTTGCAGGTGGGGAGGTGCTGCTGAGCATTGGAAGAGGGGGTTCTGAGACTGGGGGAGTCACAGGGGATGGAGGAGTGTTAGCTATGCTGGAGGCTCAAAACAGTCCTTGGTCCTGCTACTGCTGCTGCTGTAGTATGGTCTGTCTTCCCGAGCTGTTACTCCTACAGCAGCCATGTGGTGTTATTACACTGGGCTGCTGCTGGAAGAGCAAGACCATGGTGCTGCTTCTCCTGCTGGGGCACAGGCTCTCCAGGGGTGGGGGAAATCCTGGAAGCCCTCCTAATTTGGTACCCAGGACTGGTGTCCTGCTTGCCCACTCCAAGTTTTGCTACTGCTTTTGGCTACAAAAACCAATATGCTTTACTTGTGCTAGCCCAGTGGGCCATCTGGGCTTTGAAAGATGTTTGATTTTTTATTATTATTATTGTTCTCCTGGCTAGCATTAAGCATTTTTGTGTTTTTGAGATTGAGAGCTGTATTCTGAATCAATTAGGTATACTTACCAGCTAATCAATTACTATGGGCCTTCCTAACAAGTTAGCCTTAGCAAATCCGGATGTGGAAAGAGGAACAAACCCTCACACTCCTGAAGCATAAGTAATGCTCAGATTTGCCCTCACTATTGAAAGCTTCAATGAAAAATACTGTGGTGATTCACTCTACAGTAAAAATATTCTGAAGTCTGGAAAGCCAACAAAACCCTGCTGTTTCCCTAGCAGGTCAGCCATATTTTTCAAATGACAGTATTATGTATGGGCATGTACATAAATATCTAGAGAACAGATGGCTTTATGTATCCATGTCATTTTAATGTGAGTACATAACCTTCACCCACAAAGTATACAACACATGCCTGATTCATTACTCTTTTACTCTAATTTTCTGCTGCTTTTACTACATTTACTTCAGCAGAGTTGTATCAGAATACAGCTGCAGTAAAGCAGTGATGAACAAACTGACAGGAACTTAAGGCTATGCTTGAAAAGGTTTTTGGTTTTCCATTAAAAACCCTCAAACCCACTTCTGTTCCTAGGTTACAATGACTGGCAGCACATCATGACATGCTCACCTTGAAAGCTATCTTTTTCCAATCCACTGCCTCCCCTTTTTTATCCTTCTTTTCTTTCACTAAAAGCCTGATGTGCTGGAGCCCACACAAGCAGATTTCTAACACAGTGGGGCTGTGGTTTGGGTTAGTATTTTCCAGGAGCGAGAGTCTTCAAGCCTTTTAGACTGAAATGGTGTAACCAATCAATCAGATTGCATTGTGCAACTCTATTAATTTACTTCTCACCTCCCATCTGCTCATTTCCCTCTAATTCCTTCCCATTTCACCAGCACCTCAAGGCTGATCATCTTCCAATTATTCACTGCTTTGGCAGAAAATACTAAGCAGGGAAAATGTTTCTTTTTAACTCGTGCCAATTAATCTTCTCACTGATGAACTGTGAGTAACAGTTTTTTCCCCATCAGGCTTTGCAACCTCTCAGGGGTGGGAGAGAAGATAGTGAGCACTATACATGTCTCAAAAGTGTGTTTCTTTCAGGAGCAAAGAACAGTTTTCCCTCCATTTTGGAGTGTGATGAAGATGCACAAATGGATGGGGTAGGACAGAAGTTCGTATAATTTGTGATAAAAGGGGCCATTTTATAAATGCAGTCATATTGCAGTAAATGTCCATGGGCAACAGGGTCTTGAAAAATAACTGAAAAGGATTCAATTTCCTTTCCCCGCAACACAGATGTAAAACTTGAGAACCCACATCACGTTTTAGCCTGAAACAAAAACAACAGAGCCCAAGATCTTGGGCAAAGAGAATAATAATAGTAGACTGCTAGAGTAATTCACTTAATAGCGCTGTGCCTGAGATCCCCATTTTAGCTGGAAAACAATACTTTTCCCCCTACCCTTTGATTTGTCTATCCAAATACATTCTAAGCGCTTCAGGGTAAGGATTACTTTTTCTTTTCTGTGTATGTACAGCATCAATGTGGCCTTGATGCCATCTGTGGTCATTGAATGATATATTGAAACAAATAAGTATACATTGCATTTATACAGCAATTCTTGTCTCAAAATCTAAAAGCACCTCGTGAAGCCATCAATAAGGTATCCCATGATCACCTCTTGGCAAAACTGGCTAACTGCGTCCTCAACCTAACCACGATCTACTGGCTGAGGAATTGGCTCCGTGGTCGGACCCACAGGGTGGTGGCTGATAGAAGTCAATTTTTGTGGTGCACTGTGACCAGTGGGGTCCCTCAAGGCTCTGTCCTAGGGCCTATACTTTTTAACATCTTCATTAATGATGTAGACATTGGTGTCAGAAGTAGACTGGCCAAGTTCGCCGATGACACCAAAGCATCTACACCTGAGGACAGGAGGGTGATCCAGGCAGATCTTGACAGGCTCATGAAATGGGCAGACAAGAACCTGATGGTGTTCAACACCAAAAAATGCAAGGTTCTCCACCTTGGGAGGAAAAACCTGCAGCATGCTTATAGGCTCAGCAGTGCTACACTGGTTAGCACTACGGATGAAAGGGACTTGGGGGCCATGATTGACCACAAGATGAACATGAGCCTTCAATGTGATGCTGCAGCTAGTAAAGCGAGCAAAACGCTGGCTTGCATCCATAGATGCTTCTCAAGCAAATCCCGGGACGTCATTCTCCCATTGTATTCAGCCTTGGTGAGGCCGCAGCTGGAGTACTGCGTCTAGTTTTGGGCTCCACGATTCAAAAAGGATGTGGAAAATCTTGAGAGAGTGCAGAGGAGAGCCACACGCATGATCACAGGTCAGGAAAACAGACCTTATGATGAGAGGCTGAGAGCCATGGGACTCTTCAGCCTGGAAAAGCACAGGCTCAGGGGTGATCTGGTGGCCACCTATAAGTTTATCAGGGGTGTTCACCAGGATCTGGGGGAACATCTGTTCACCAGAGCGCCCCAAGGGATGACAAGGTCGAATGGTCACAAACTCCGCCGCAACCAATTCAGGCTGGACATAAGGAAGAACTTGTTACTGTCCGAGCCCCCAAGGTTTGGAATAGACTGCCGCCGGAGGTGGTTCAAGCACCCATTTTGAACGCCTTCAAGACACATTTGGATGTCTAGCTTGCTGGGATCCTATGACCCTGATGACTTCCTGCCCCTGGGGCAGGGGGCTGGACTCAATGATTCTTCGGGGTCCCTTCCAGCCCAAATGTCCATAAAAATCTATGAAATCTAAAGTGCTCACTCTTCCCCCTGTGGGAGGAGGCAAGCACAGGCTTCTCTGCAGGGGGCTGGACTCAATGATCCTTCAGGGTCCCTTCCAGCCCTAGTGTCTATGAAATATATGAGAGGTAGTGAATATTGCCAACCCATGGTATCTAGGAGCATAGCTGTGGCATGGATGGACACAAATGTGCAGTGAAAAAGTGGCATAATCAAGGATAAAACACCAGTCTTTCAAGTCAAATGCTCCATCAGATGTTCTTAGTGTCTGTCACGGCGGGGTCCTATAGGAGGGCCATGATCTCCTTAAGGCCCTCTCTCCGTGCCAATTCGGCCCAAGGGCAACCTCTATTCTCAGCCGCCACGTCTTGCTGGTAAATATAATAGGGAGGCTGCCTTGCGTCTCCTTGGGCACGTAAACTCCTGGACCCCTCGTGGGTCTTATCCTGCACCCAAGGGTGCCTTGGGGCACCCTAGCCTTATGGGCTACGCGTGGCTCCTACCAACCCCTAATACCACGCTCCAAGCCTCGCTGATTGGATAGACGTTGTTCAGTCACAATACGCACCCACTTTCTCGGGTCCTCTTCTGTAATCTAGCCCACCCTTGGGCCTTCTCCGTATGTTTCTATACTAGTGCCCCTTCCTGGGCTCTCTCTAATACAGTGTCCTGCCCTGGGACTCTTGAGGCCCACTCTGGGCCTTCTCTACAATAGTCTAGTCCCCTTTTGGGACGTCCTCTTGAGCCACCGGTCTTTTAGGCCCACCACACTACTAACCTCTCGTTGGCCGGGCGCACTGTGCTGCTATCCCCTTTTCCTGGGGACCACCGCAGCACTGCCCTTCTCTGGGGCACTGTGCTGCTAACCCCTTTGGTCTGGGTCCACCGCAGCACCCTGCCCCTGTCCTGGGTTTTTTCTGTAGTGCTAGCCTGTTACCGGGCTCACTACACCCGTCCTGGGCTTCTCAATCTGGCCCCTCTTGGGTCTCTCAAACATTGCCCCTCTTGGGCCTCGCAATGGTCCCCCTTCTCTGGGACCTCCCAGGCCCCGCTGGGCTCCTTAATAATACCGCCCCCTGTTTGGGGCTCTCTATGCCCAGCCTGGGCTTCCTAATAAAATTGCCCCTCTCTTGGGACTTGCTGTGCCCACTCTGGGCTCTTTAAATGCCCCTCTCTGGGCTGGGGTCTACACATCCCGCAAGTTGCGCCCCTCACTGGCGCTAGGGCCCCCACACCACTGTGGGTCCCTTTGAGGATAATGCGCCCTCTTGGCGCTAGGGCGCCCCCACACCTCTGGGGTCCCTATGAGTACACTGCGCCCACTCTGGCGCTGGGGTCTCCCCACCGCTGGGGTTCCCCCCTAAGGCCTCCTCCAACCCCTTACAGCCTCACCCAAACCACCGGTGTAATGGCAACCACGCCAACGCAAAACACAAGCCTCTAGGCTATAACATAACTATAAGCCGCCTGGCTATAACTTAGCATCATGGCTCAAGCCTCCAGAGCTATCATGAGCTATACTTGCAATCAGGCTTCTACCCATAACTTGACTGAGAGAGCTCCTGCCTCTCCAGCTGCTGTCAGGGAACTGCCAGCCTAGCCTTGACTCTTGGCTTTATAGGAGCCAGGCCCTGCCCCCTACAGGCAGCTTGCCCCGGCAACTCGCAGCTGTGCTCATTATGTTCTGCCAGGGCTCTCTCTCTGGCAGTTTCTCCTCTCTAGGAGCAGGAGCACCGAGGTGCGCTGCGACAGTGTCCCATTCCAAACTCTACATTATTCTTTAACCTAATGCGGGGGCAACTGGTGCCTCTCAAATCTTGGGGGCCACCAGCAGGGCACAACTGGGGGGGAGGTCCCCCAGCTGGCTACCGGCGGGGAGTCCCCCAGCATTCTGCCATCGGCCGACATTCTGCCAGTGGAGCCAATTAGTGGGGAGGGGAGGGGGCACAAGCAGTCTCCATGTCCCCCTATGAGGCGGAGCACTTGCTGTTATAGTTTCATAGTAGCTAGGGTCAGGAGGGACCTGAACAGATTATCTAGCCTGACCCCCTGCCACAGGCAGGAATGAGCTGGGTTCACAAGACCCCAGACAGGTGATCATCCAACCTCCTCTTGAATTTGCCCAAGGTAGGGGCGAGGACCACTTCCCTGGGAAGTTGGTTCCACATTTTGGCCACCCTAACTGTAAAATATTGCCTTCTGATCTCTAACCTAAACCTATTCTCCACCAGTTTATTACCATTATTCCTCGCCACCCCAGGTGGTGCTGGGGAGAAAAGGGCTCTACCTATTTACTGTTGATCTCCCCTGATGAGTTTGTAGGCAGCCACCAGGTCCCCCCTCAGCCTCCTCTTGCTGAGGCTGAACAGGTTCAGGTCCCTCAGTCTCTCCTCGTAGGGCCTGTCCTGCTGCCCTCTCACCAAGTGGGTGGCCCTCCTCTGAACCCTCTCCAGGCTGGCCACATCCCTTTTGAAGTGCGGCGCCCAGTACTGGACACAGTACTCCAACTGCAGCCTGACCAAAGTCACATAGAGGGGGAGTATCACCTCTCTGTCAGGGGAGGCACCTGCACTCTCGGTGGGGGGGGGGGAGGAATGTGCCTCCACCCCTCTGCCCCTCCCTATCTATTGCCTGTGATCTAATCTCTAATCTCTTTGGCAAGCCAGTCCCAGTTCTTTGTCAGGTCTGCCTTTCCTCCCCCACCCCCATTGTACTTCAGTGTTTCCTAGTTCTAGTATCCCAGTATTCTCCAGTTCCCGAGTTACATGTTATACTTAACACATGTTAAATACACTTACAATGTGAGTCACCACACATTCAAGCAGTAAAACATATGCTTAGTGTGCTTGTATTATAGAAAAGTTAGGACTTGTTGATCAAGAAATATCTCCAGATTATAATAAGTAGCATGAATTCAGCTATCATCAGACTGATCCATGGAGATAATATGAGCAATTTACAATCCTCAGCTATCTGCAACATCAGCCAGGGACCCCTCTGCTATACCCAGGCTCCAAGTGGGACAAAGAAGCCTGGCTCTTTCACTTGTCAGGTTCCTCCTGGTTCAAATTGAAACCTAGGTGCCCCCAGCCCTAGCCCTGAACTGGTTCAAGCGTGGTGCTGTGCCAGGGTGGGACTGAGAGCTGTGTGTGTTAGCCATCATAGCAAACATTACTCAGAACATGTTCCAATTTTAATACTGTCCAGATTTAACATGCACTAAGTGTTCTGTAAATTCTGATGTTTGTGTTCCTCCACAGCTCGTTTGCAACTAGTCCCCTAATTCCATTACCAACTCCCAGTCTGTGTCCTTTGGCCAGCCAGTCTCAGCCTCCCCTTCACTCAAGCCATCCCATCCTTTCCTCCCTCCAGGGCTCCCAGTTCTGGTTCCATTACCTAAAAAGTCTCAATTTACTCTCCCTACTCCCAGTCTCCCTCTCCAACCCAGAGTCATAAATACTCCCCCCACCTTCCCCCTCTCACCTGACTCCTTGACCCAGTGACTCTTTTTACTGTCCCCAACTAGAACCAACTTCCAAGGGAAGTGGTGCTTGCTCCTACCCTGGGGGTCATCAAAAGGAGGCTACATAGACACCTAGCCGGGGCGTTTGACCCCAGCATTCTTTCCTGCCATGGCAGGGGGTTGGACTTGATGATCTGCTCAGGTCCCTTCCGACCCTACCAACTATGAAACTATGACACTAACTCTAGGCTCTCTTTCCATTCAAATCTTGCTACTTGAGTGCCAACAATGGAGGATCATTCAGAACAGAGCAGACAGGCTCTGTACTTTAAATATATGTGTCTGGCCCTATCTTAGCCCAAGATGCAATGAAAGGGGAAGTTTATTTTCACATGGGCTTGGAGCATTTTCAGCTTGGAGAGCATGGATTCTAGTGTTCACTATGAACTGTGAAGGGTGAGATCCAACTTCATTGATCTGTGGGAAGGATGCATGCATCATAGGCACTGAAGCCTGTGATTAGCTTGAGCACATTCAGGAATAATGGGATTTTTGGAGATGGTAGCCATGAATATTGAAGAAGTCTCTTCTGAGCATATGTGAATTGTGATTTTTTTCAAAAATACAAGGCTCTGTTTTTTCTGGTGAAATTAGGAATTCACTACATTGGCAGCACAGACCTGTTTATAACTTGTCCAAATTTGGGTGGCTTGTCATAGAGGCAAACCTACATGCCTATCTATGCCTTTCAGGTACCTGCTCCAAAGAAAAAGAGCATTTCAAAGAGAGGATTTTCCTCATCCTTGGTTTTGGAAACAACTAAACCATTTTGGCGGTACATTCCAAAAACACAATGTTAGCTTGAGGCAGACACCTAGCATGGGTAATTTAATCAGAAATGGTTAAAATTTGGCAGAGTTATAATGACAATCTTAAAAAGTAGGTCTAGAAAGGACCTCAGGAAGTCATCAAGTCAGCTCCCCTGCTCAAGGCTTTTCAGGATCTTCCCTATCCAAAACATCCCAGTTAATTTTTTGTTTGCTCTTAAATACTTCTAATGGGAGAGAATGACACGGGATGACAGCATAAGGCAAGACAGAAAAAGACATACATCTGGATACGTAACAAAAGACCTATTAGGTATAACAAGCATCATACAAGCCGTCTTAACCGACAAATTATAATGAGCGCTATTAATTTTGTAAGATTTCTTGTGAAATTTTCTGATGCCTTCCAGCAGTCCTCAAAGTCCGCAAAGTATAAGGAACTAGGGGTGGGATACCAAGATAAAATAAAGTACAACGTCATGGTATATCCCAAAGCCAACTAATAACATTTGTCAGCCACCTTATCCACTACTCTTGGAGTTCATTCCAGAACTGAATGCCTGCTGCTATAATTTAGGTGCTCCTGGAACATGGCTGAATTGTGCTTCACTTTCATGGTTTGTCTACTCGCCTGAATTTCCATAGAGCCTCTGATGCTCTGTGCTCATGTTTGATCTGCTAGACATACAGTTATATAAAGACAACTAGCCAAGAAAAATCCTACTGTCTGTTAGGTCTAGACAACCCACAACTAGGTGCAGAAATTACATTTAATTAATTGCTGCCTCCTAGCTAGACAAGCTGCTTATCTGCACTTAAACATCTTGTTTTATGCAACTGAAGATGAGAGCTTATAGTGGGACGTGTTACGCAGCCTCAATGAACAGATAGTGAGGTCACTATTTCTGCCTGCTTTCCTATAGCACCAATCACTATTGTGTGTGGGGAATGTGCACTTAGTGAAAACAGTAACATCCTGGAAGGACAGACATTTCTGTCTCACTTCATGTGTACTCAGGGTTCCTAATCTTGAGCTTTTTAAGGGTAAATCGTGGCCTGTTATTTTTTATCATACTTTTAAGAGCCTTTGTCATCTGATTCTTTAAAGCATTCTCTACTGTATCCCTGGCAGCTTGCCAAAGGTCATATATCATGGTGAATCAACAAGCCCCTTTCACATTAGTTTATGAAACTAGCAAAACACAGGCAGCAGCTGTAAAACTTTTTACTGTAATATTTTCAGCTTGTGCCCAGGACACCTGCTTTATTATTGCAGCTTGTCTCACTCTTTAACTGCTTATAGGGATGCATTTTCAAAAAGGAATTGAGTCATTCTCCTGTTTTTAAAAATAAAAAATGAAAAAATAGGAAAAAAATAAGGTGATTCCCTACTGGCATTATATATATTAGCCATAAAGCAAGAAGTGGAACTGTTTTAACTTCGTTATAATATTCCTTTTCTTTTAGTCCCCATTTGAAATGGAACAGCCTAATTCCTAATGAGTGAGTAGGACAAGGCAGTTGCTAGTCAGTAGTTTTCATGCATTTTCATAATCATTTTTATTTGATGGTATGTTACTGCTTCTGCAGTAATAGTTGCTGACTATCACTTGGCATGAAACATAACCTGCACAAGCAGAAGCCTAATTCCCATGGAGTTACATGCTTTAAACCTGGTGAATTTAGTGCCATCTTTAGGTACCTAAGTAATTTTGAAACCCAGGGCAGAATTAGATTGTTTTGGGGGTCTAAAATTTTCTTTTTCTGCAACTTAACATATTTGGATTTCATATATGGTGTAACCTTAATTATGAAGTTCCTGAAGTTGCAGTGCATTTGACCATGGGATAATTATATCATCTCTGCAATGGATTTTACTCTTTAATTTACTTGCTCCCTAACCATAACTTTATCGTAAAATGTTCTTTTTTGGAGGGAACATTAAGTGGACTATTATTTTATTATTTTTTTATCTCCTCTATATATTTCTAAGTGGTATTGAGTTTTCAAACCCATCTTGCTAGAAAGGTTTTTGTTGACATATGAAGAAGAAAGAGTGGAAAAGGAGCAGTCTGATGACAAAACTGTCCCAGTTACCTTGCTAGAAACAATCGCACCAGAAAATACTCTCTATTGCATTTGCCAAAGGCCTAGCTTTAGCTTGGAAGAAGCTCAAACCCCAGCAGCACAAGTCCCAGTTGCTGCTATAGTGAGGGGGTATACTGGGGACAGAACTGAATACCGGAAAAAAATGAGACTATCATGAGCTTAGGAAAAGATTACATACTGTTACTAAACACATGCAGGATAATGATAATGGTACTGGGAAAAGAGAAGCTCTTTAATTGAACTGAAACCCATCCTAACATCCTTCTTGATTGCAAATCAGTCTTTAATGTGTAGATCTTTTGCTCACTCACTGCTATTGCCTGCCTAAATAGGTATGGGTGATTATATCTGTTGGTCTATGGAAAAGATTATGGCCATGGTTATCTCTGCGTATGTGCCCATTGGGTTTAGTTAGTATAATCCATTAGATTACTTGCCCATAAAAAGTTCCAATCAATATGAAATGCAGAAGTTCATCTACTGGGCAACAGAGACCACAGCTAGAAGAACATCAGACCAATGTCCTGATCTCTGCACAAGCTTTCTACTAAACAGTCTAACTCAAGTCCTCTTAAATATTTAAAGCAGTTTATAAGATTGGTTCCAACTACCAGAGAGATTATTTCTTCCCCATCTTCAAAATCTTCCACAACATCTACATTGCACTATGATCATAAAACTCAACCAACCAGCTGCCTTATTGGAGACAAAAATTTCATAGGATACATTGGGAGCCTTTCCAAATAGAGAGAACTGATCCTGGGCCTCGTTTGTATAATCACTATAAAACTAATGACATCGTACTTTAAGATTGAACTGACTTCGCTATTGCTATAACGGTTTTCATATTTTGTCTTTGTATCTTTCAGTTTTCATAATCTTAATACACAGATACATTCTGAGTGTATTTTGTTGTTGCTGCTTTTTTTTTTGGCTATAGGACACTTTATCTGGTGTCATCAGCATTTTGGCAACAATTTCAAACCAGCAGTAGGACTCTACCTTTTTCCATGTCATAAGATAATTTTGAAGGATGGGCTGTGATTGACATAGTTGTGATTTTTTTTCTTAGTGGGGTGTGATGTGGTAATTACTTGAACCAGAACAAACAGCAAGCCATTTTAATGAAGGCCCTTTCTCCACCAATATATACACCAGGTCCGAAGACATTTTCAGGGTCATCCCATTGTGCAGGCTCAGTAACAATTTCTAGGCTGTTTTTTTTAATGTTTCCCCATCTACACAGGCTAGCATTTGCTGAAATAAACAAGAAGTTGCTTTTAAAGGCTAACCTTGTGCTGTTTCTAATTACTAAAAAAACCCCCCATCATGTGGCTGGAGAATAGGTAGTATTATGAAATTCATTGCTAATTACTCTTCAAATGAACATTTGAAATAGCACTGCAAGAGACATCCTCCTGGGTTCACAGAGTCTAAACACTTTTCATAAATGCATCAAGCTTTACTTTGAAACCAGTTAGGCTTTTTGTCCCCACTGCACCTGTTGTAGGACTGCTCCAGAACCTTACTCTGATGCTTAGAACCTTTCTTCTAATTTCCAGTCTTCCTTTATTTGAGGCCAACATTAAACCATCCAATAGCTTAAATAGTTCCTCTTCTTCCCTAGATTTTACTGACCTGATGCACTTATATAATCTCTATTTAGCTTTCGTTTTGCTAGAATGAACAAGTCAAACTGTACTGTACTGGTCTCGTCTGGTTATCCCAATACATTCTCTTCACTTCTTTCAGATTGAATTCTTCTTTCTTAAATATAGGTTCCAAAATTCTGCTCTCATTTTTTTGTACCTGAAGCAGATTTGGTATCTATTTCTTTTTCATTGTTCCAGAATCACTCTCCATCAATGTAGACTTCATGGAGTAGATTTTTATTTCCAACAGTATTTAGTCTGATATGCTTAATATGTATTTTCATGTGAAAATGCAAAGGTTATTTCATTAGACTCACAAAATCTCTATTTTCCTAAATACCAATATATTAGCTCCATTAAATGAAGAAAGAACTATTTTGGTTATTTGGTCTCTAATTCCATTATGTGGGAAGTTTCTTTCTGGTTTGTGGCTTTTGTCTTATTTTTTCTCACCATCGGCTATTAAAGCTCCCAGAGGAAAAGGAATAGCTATAATATTTCATATACAATAATTGTAGTGAGTGGTTTGTTATCAAGGATGACTTTAAATATTGTGTAAATCCCCTCCCTAGTTGTAGCATATATTCTATATTTATATAAAGATTTCACTTACTCTGTGTAGTCTTTACATATTGCTCAAGTGCTGTTGGTAATCAGTTCTCTGTTTCAAAATAGCTTTAGTTTGGCCTACAGTTCCCTGTCACTACATGCCATTTAAAGGTACCAGGCCTCTGATGCTCAAATTGCCCTTACAGTATCCCTAAATGCACAGACACTTGGTGACACAAACAGTGTTTAAAAGACAGTTTTAACTAACTCAGTGGCACTGTAGTGACAATAGCCAGGGAGCATTTATCCTACTTTGCATTTTAATTAGCCATATAAATAATGAAGGTCTTTATCTACACTATTTGTTGTTTTGGACAATTACTGGGCTTCATGTCTGAGAGGCAAGCATTCTTGTGGGCAATATCTTTTATTGGACCAGCTGAATGGTTTGTATAGACATAGGCAAGCTTTCAGATATCACAATTCCCTTCCTCAGGCCTCCCTTGAGATAGGACTCAATGTAGAAAAATTACTCAGTGAAATCATATAGTCTGTGTTGTTATATATGGTGATCAGGCTGGAGAGCCATAATCAGTCTTAAGCTTTCTGAACCTTTGAAATATCACTTTTATTCCTTTGAGGAAAGTGGCTTAGAAAAAGAAATAGTCCGTTCTAGTTATTGTTGGGGGGTTTTTTAAATCACATCTCCAAGCCATCAACAGGTATTAGTTAACTGAAAAATGCTAACCAAAACTGTCACAAATAAAAGACTAACAGGTATTAAGGAGAAGTAGAACATCTCTAAGAGACGGAAAAAAAAATTCACGAGGCAAAATTCCTGGGTATCACAGAAAGGAGGAAGATCTAAGATCTAGAAAGCACATACTACTATGCAGAAGACCTGTGAGGGGTGCTGGTTGTATAGGTAATAGGGGTGTGTGAAATGGGCTGTATTCGATTTGGATTCAGATTCAGCCTGAATTGGGGACAGTGATTTGAATCACTGTCTCCAATTCGACTAGGCCAAATCTGAATCCGAAGATTCAATGCTGATATGGAGAATCAGTGATTCGGCCATAGACACAGCTTGAAATGTTTTTTCTACATACCTCAAGGTACCAGACACAGCTCATGAATGTTGCAATGCTGGGGCAGATGGAACATCCCACGGGAGTGCAGGGGGCCCCCTGCATGCTTGGCGGTGAACCCAGAAGCGGACCAAAAGTACTTCTGGTCCACTTCTGGGTCAGCCGGAGAGCACACTAGGGGCCCCCCTGCTCCTCCAGCTCGGCGATGGGCCATGGGGGGAACCCAGGTGCCCCCGCCAGACCCAGGAGGCACCAGTTGCTGAGCCAGGAGCACGCGGGGGGGGGCGGCCGGGGGGGGGGGGGTGCAGTGCACTCCCTGGAAGATGCAGAAGCGGACTGGAAGTGCTGCCAAGCACGCTGGGGAGCCCTCTGCACTCCTGTGGGACACTCCATCTGCCCAGCATCACAGCATTCACGAACCACCTGGTACCTTGAGATATGTAGAAAAAACATTTAAAGCTATGTCTATGTCTGAATTGTCAAATCTCTCTGAATCTCTCCGAATCAATTTGGAGAGATTAAAGGGTCTGCTGATTCGATTCCAATTTGGAGATTCAGTCACCGAATTGGGTCGAATCTCCGCCGAATTAAATCAGGTACCAAAGCTTCGCGCAGCCCTAATAGGTAACCGGTTATCTGCATGCTCATGCCTCTATTCTGTAAGCAGGTAGTTAAGTTAACTTAATGCACTATGAGTAGATCCAAGTAAGTCAAGGAGGCTCCTCATAGTGTATAAATGTTATGAAGTGTGTAAGTTTTTTCACAAGACAGGTCAGAACCTAAATCTGAAGAACATGGAGTGTCTCTTCCTTGGGGATAATTTATTTTTTTCAAAGCTATTTTCCCTCTGAAATGAAAAGTGTTTTTAGATTAATTACTTGACATTATGTTTTGTCAATCGTGTCAGGTTTGATTTCATTGTAAGGGAATGATGTCCTATCCCCATAACATAGTGTGATGCAAGGCTGTGAGCAGTAACCTCATCAAATGGCAGCAACCAATTAAAGGATAGATGCAATCTGCATTAAAACAGTTTAGTGGAGCACAAGGCAAAGAGATTATGCTGCTGTGCAGCAGGTGAGGCCACTGTAATTATTGTCATATTCCTCAAGAGCCAATAAGCCCTGCCCTCATTGGCATAATTTAGGACGAACTCATACTCAAAAATCCACAGACACCCATAATAGTCATCCTAGTGCCCCTTTTCATCAAGCAGGGCAAGTTAGTGAGGTTTGTGAATGTTTAGAAGCTGTATTTAATCATCAGATCTAAAACCAGAGAGGGCTTAAAAGAAGAGCTTCACTAGCAAACCTAATAGTAGTAGGAAATGACTATAGAGACATCTGGGACAAGACTGGCCTATTCATCCTTTGCAGGGCAGCAGAGCTTGCTGTACACAAGCCACTGGTAGTACATTACAAGGAGATACAATCTGTCATTAAATGTGGGCAGCATGGACTGAAGCTAGAGCATTTAATGTGCAACAGAACAGAAACAAGCCTATATGATGGAGAATACCATAGGAAATGGCATTTCACTGTGATTTTTTTATGCAACGCATCATAGAGGGCTCATTAATTTCAACCTGTTTTTTTTACAATTGCCTATAATCAGACAAGTAATTATGGGTCTGTGGAGAAGCTTGCCTTTCACTGCCATGTAGTAATTGCAGCGCAGGTGAAGTGCTCTTACTTTTAGCTTCAGACAAATTAGCAGCTGCCTCCTTTTGAGTCAAGTTAGCCAACCATTTAGATTGGCAAGGAATAAATACATAACACATTGTATCAAACAATAAGATGGGGTTTGGAAGCCTGTTTAGCCCTAATGGCCAATTCTCACCTTTTCATGTGTTTTGGGGAGCACTCCCTCTCCAGGTTGGAGGATGCATGCTTCACGTGCATCGCGTTGTAGGAAGTGTGAGTGTATTCATTTTCATCACTGTAGTCAGGACCAAGTAATGTCCGAGCCCATGTTCCCATATCATAGGGAGGAAGCGTACCTCCAAATTCAGAAGGCAGGCATTCAGGGTGTATAAGCTGGTGAAGGCTGTTCAAATTGTTACCGTGGAGAAAGATCTTTAAAAAAAAAAAAAAAAAAAAAAGCGTCAAGGCATAGTTAATTCCTTAAAGCAGAATAATAATGTCTCTAGCACCCTAAGTTTACACTGCAGTTTACTAGAGGGTGTTTAAAAATCACTCAGCAGTATTCTAACTCTATTCCTACTAAAGTTAGTGGGGGTTAAGCACGTGATGAATAGAAGCACTATTAGGGTCAACACTTTACTCACATGTGGTGCACGAAACAATCTTTCCTCTAAAGACCTAATGGTAAGATTTGCCAGACAAAACCAAGGGAAAATGGCTTGTGGGAGGGGTAGTGCTGTGAAGGGGGGAAAG
>NW_005841923.1:2890198-2910259 GCF_000455745.1 Alligator sinensis
AGAAGGGGGAGAAAGTTCTACTAACGGAGCCAAATGGAAGAAGTGAAGAAGAGAGCAGGGAGATAGAGACAAAGTGATTGGAAAGGTGAAAAGGTTAGAAGGAGCACAGAGAACAAGATGTTAAATTTAAATAGAAAAACACCATGTCAGTCTGTTTAAGACAAGGGCAGGTATCTGGAATTTGGCACAGCCTCAGTTAAACCTGGGGTCCAGGCAAGTGGAACAGCAAGAGTCTAACACACCCCCAAACACAGATCTAGGTATTTACCCAAGCTGTGTAAATACTGATGGGTATTTACCCATCAGTCATTTTTCTTGGCAGGGGGTTGTGTGTGAATGTTTTAATCCACCTTTGTTTATCTCCTCTGTCACATGAGTTTTGAGAATATGGCATTTTAATTAGCTTTGGACCGAAATCCTGCAAAATTGCTAATTTTGTGTTGTTTCATTTTTAAATTATACACCAATCTCAGCCCAGGAACTTCATCAATCTTCTTATGAACTTTACAAGTTTTTACTTTGCATAGCTTGAGTTATCTTGCCACTTTCAAATGGAGTTTCAGACTGAAAGGAATCCTCAGCCTGTCTGATACTCATCAGATGGATCCCATAGCAGATTTGATGCCAGAGTTTGCTTTGGGGACTTTAGATAAAAAGGGTAAATGGCTAAGGGGCAGTGCAGTCCAATAATTCAGGTGCTTTCTGCAATGAAGACCTGCTGCTTCTCCTGCTGCGTGGGCAAATAAGCTACAGGCATGGAAATTTTTGTAGACACCAGTGAGAACTCGTGCTATGCAAAGAAAGGCAACCTGCTGAAGGAACAGAATGGAAATTTCACTCACACTAATAGTTCTTGCACTGGGCTGAAGTTTAGCTTTCTAAATGGGATTTCAGTGTAGGACTATGATGACTCTCCACTACCCCAATTCAGAAAATATCACTTCCCCTCTCTCCCTCCATAAATGTGTATGATAGAATATCCCTGTCCTTTGTAATTCATCAAAGGTATTCTTTTCCCTGACTTGAATTCTGACAATAAACTGCTTCTCCTGAATTATTGATTCAATCCAGGACATTTGCAAGCTCCAGCTGAGACTTCAGTTAATAGTTATAGTTCTTAGAGGCCATACAGAAAATTTGGAGAGAAAAAAGTATGAAACAAAGAAAGCAGGAAGCTATTCTAGTCACTTCAGTTCAACAGCTTCCTATCTTGTATTGTTTTCTCTTAATTACCCTTTTCCTTGTCTTGTCTTTGAGGAAGGGTTTGATTAGCGTGTACAGGGCATGGATATACCAGGGCTGGTTGACAAAGTGGACTCCTCCAAAGCGAGCAGGAAAGCTGTCCTATAGAGAAAGAAAGAAATGAAGCCAATTAACAGATGCATGGATTTAATCAGGCAGCCAGCAGGACTTAAAGTCAGTGAAACAAATTTACCTCTAATCACTTGATGTCCTAGTTAATGAGTAGTGGGGTTGTGGTAGGGAGAGGTTGAGGAGGACTTAGAAACATTTGTATTGATTCATTCTGTTTAAGCAACGTATATTCTTCTCCATCTATACATTAAAGCATTGATTTCTGGCAATGTAAAAAGGACTGGATAGCAAAATAAGTTTGCCCAGATGCCTTCTAATTACACAAGGGTAATGTACTTTTCCAAGAGGGGAAATGCGACAGGAAAGATGAACACAGCTTGTTTCCTGAAGATCCCTTGAGAGGCATAATTCTAATTCCTTACTGTGTGCATAACTAAATTCCAAGTTCCCAGGCACATTCTCATACACAGCTCACCTTTTCACCCTTTCTGCCTTCTTTCTCCCTCCCCCAAATCATCATTACAAAAGCTGAACTTTCTGGGTGAATGAACAGCACATTATGGGCATGAGGATGGTGGGAAATGCTGATAAGTGAAGGTGTTGAGAGAGAGCACCATGACAGCACCATGGAAACTGACACAGCCAAGTGCTTGCTGCTGAGGTTTCATACAAATCCCCATGAATTAACATTCAGGTAGAGTAGTCTCCTGGAGGTGCGGGCAGTTGCATTCTATTCCACTGTGGCCCTGTGGCATACTGAATAAAATAGGAGGCTGCTGGGATGTCTTTAAAGGTTACTGTATGTTGTGAACGGTATTTTGTACCTATGTTCACATCTTACAAATGTCTGGGAATTGTCAGGGAGCAGACTAATGTCCTTTCTCATCTGTGGAACTGCAGTTCTGTGAGTACCAATTATTTGCACAGCAAGAGACAGGTTGCCATTGTTCTAAGAGCACCGCACAGGAGCACTGCATACCCATTACCTTCGTGAGCCATGCGTTGCCCTTGATATGCTCCTATCCCTTGTAGTCTGCTGCAGCAACCCAAACAGTCTTTATGACTGGGCCTAATGACTACCTAACAGCCCAGCCATCCCAGCTTTAGTTTGTACAACAGAAAGTTTTAAAGTTTCATATGGAATTATTTCATGATGACTCAGGAGCCCCAAGATGCTGCGTTTAGAAAAGTTACTTGTCAGAGAAAAGTTATGCACAAAAGAAAGGCTTGTGTCTAGAGGAGTGCCATGCATTTTTCCTGTCTGCTTCCCAAAGATGTACGAGAGATTTCCCATATCCCACTTTATCCCTCCTGTTTTTCCCCTCTCACTCTTGGGCAAGATGAAAGCATCTGCAGTTGATTTTCTATTGGAGGCATTGAGTGT
The DNA here is from genome assembly GCF_000455745.1 of Alligator sinensis. Classification (NCBI taxonomy): domain Eukaryota; kingdom Metazoa; phylum Chordata; order Crocodylia; family Alligatoridae; genus Alligator; species Alligator sinensis. Next base: position 2,892,897 of record NW_005841923.1, read on the forward strand.
TTAGGAATTCTCTTTCTCCCTTGTGCTTTGTGATTCCCTGGGAAGGTGCATGTCAAGGAAAGCTTGCTTGGATGTTCAGAGTATGTTTCACAGTGTGAAAGGGTTCCTTGTATTGTGGAGCCTTTACTGACTGTGAATCCCTATTAAAATTTGGCCCTAAGCCTCCCCCACCAATGTCAACAATAGTTTTGTCATAGATTTCTTTGGCAGTAGGGGCTGTGCCTTGCAAGATAAGTTTGCAGATGCCTTAGTGGTCCAAATGAGAGCACTGCATAGGAGCATTGACTATCCCCTTCATCCATGGGCTATGCATTGGCCTTGACTTGTTCATGTCTCTTGCAACATACTGAGTAGTCTTTATGACTGGGCCTAATAATGCTGTAAGAACCTCAGTTTAATCAGGCTGTGTCAGTTAGTAAAACATTATTTTCATTTCATCTGAATAAGTTTGATCATTTGAAATCAATAGAATTCTTTCCATTCCATTCAAATAGGCCTTGGATCAGGTGCTAAAAGCAGTGGTGGTAAAGCCTTGTCACCTAAGGTTTTTTTCACACAAGCCATCTCTGCACTTATATGGCCCCAATTAGCATATTATCTGACAGCATCAGAAGGCACCTCTATAGAGAAATCAGAGGCACCATTGCAGCCTACGCAGATCTATGCACAAGAGCTTTAATGTGTTTATACCACTCAATTATCACACTATAAACATGTGTTCATACCACTCACATATTATGCAAAAATTTATTCTCTCGGGTGTGCCATTCGAATGTGTGCCTGGGACTGCAGCTCATTGAGGCAGGTCAGAGCAGGTCAGCTGGTAAGAGACCTGGGGGGTCTGTCGGCCAGGCTGTGGCTGCTGCGACATAGCTGAACATACTAGAGAGGGATTGGCTGGGGCACAAGGATGCTTCAGGGTGGGGCTAGCCAGCTGGCAGCTTCCACACTGACGCACCCTCGTGCCGTCAGCTGGGAGGGGGGTCCCCCCATGGGCAATCCTGCAGACCAGGGTGGGAGGGCAGTCAGGGGGTGCACCAGCACTCTCAAGGGCAAGCCCCTTGGGGCCCTTGGGGCCAATACTAGCAAGTGCCCAGGGTCTAACGTGGCCCCTTGTGTCACCACTGCACATGCATTGCTTTGGAGTAAATAACTCTGTCATAGGATAGTACTTGTATTTACAAGTACAGCAGAGTTAATTAGTTTATTGTAGCCTAATAAGGCTGCATGTGTAAATGTAGACTTTACTGTGAAGCTAATTAGGCAGCTCCTCAGTAAATGTCTTATGGAGACATACCCACTGAATCACAGCATGCCTGCTCTGTCCAAAACTGAAAGGTAGGGTAGTTGGCCCCACAATAGAACCTGGGCACTTGCTAGTATATATATTGTATATATATATATTGAATTTTATCTACAATTGCTATCAAAGATCAGTACAGTAAAGCTAATTTGAGTGTGTCTGCTTATGCTGTCATTGTATCTATCAACTACAGTATAAGTAGTAATACCATAGTCAGATAGTATGTTAAACCCCTTCAGAGGTAGAACATGTTTTGATCCCAGTTATGGAAGGAACTGGTGCCATTACCACTGAAAGTTTTCTCTTCTTTGACTGTGTGTGTTTCTCTCTTTTCAGTGCTAAGAAGTTAGTAACAGAAATGAACACAACAGTGCTTGAATGGAACTGCTATAAAAACTGCAACAAAAATCCACATATGTCTCAATATACCTTTTTGTTTTAGACCACAGAAGCCTCTTCAAGGTCAGAGATGAGGGATCAGAAGAAAGTAGTATTGAGGCCATTGATTTCTTCCCTGGTTTTCTCTGTTAGGAAACTTCTGAACTGAAAAGAGCAGCAGTTGGGACTGAAAAACTGTCAGCACAAAATGTTCTGTTAAACAACTTGGGAGGAATATCTATGAGGTGAGTGAGAGACTTTTTTTTTTTTATTACCACTTCTACCCACTCTATCACCACATCTCTATCATTTGGCTTAAATAAGGAACAGAAGCCCGGTACTTGGTTTTTATTTATTTATTTATTTATTTATTTTCCCCTTTACTCCTTGGTACAGAAAACTAAAGATCAGTGTGATCTTCTAACATGAAAAATATAAAGCTCCTAACAGTGAAGCATGAATGAGGTAGACAATATTTTTTTAATATGAAAATTAGAAATGGGTCAAAATTAAAGCACTGGATCCAAGCTTTCCAAGTTCACAGGATCATTGGAAAGTAGGACTGGATAGGAGCTCATGTTATCCTCTAGTATAACTCCCTGTTCAAGGCAGGACTAAACTACCCTTCACACGTGTCTGTCTAACTTGCTCCATGTTGTATGACTTGGACATCTCTCCCTAATGAGCACCATAGCTGCTTTCAAAATTAAAAAAGATTTGATCCCAGGTCTGAATTTGTCCTTAACGAGGTATTATGGTTTGTAATTAAAAACCAAAAAACCAAAGTCATATCTTTTCACCATGTTAATTGATCAATCAATGCATATCCAGTTCCATGGAAAAACAGTTTTCCCTAGATTTTTGTAGGGTTTTAATCATAAAAAAAGGTTTAAACAAAAAGGTTGTTTTTTTCTTTAAACTGGGCATGTCCACACACAATAGCGGACCAACACAGAAGGGGGACCATGTCCCCCAGGTGCTGGCCTGGGTGGGGCACTGGTCAGGCCCTTCAGAGTTCTTATCACGTGGGTGGCAGCTGCGTTCATTGTTCAACCTGCCCACCCACCCCACGGGTTGGGTGTTTACTTACCTGTTCCTGCCAGAAATTCCAGCTGCCACCCCTCCCCCTGCATCCGGTGTGCTGGGACTTTCATTTCCTTCGCAGCCGAAACAGGTAACCAAACAGGGCCGGGTGGGGTGGGAGCAGAGGAGTTCCCGTACAAAGGACTGGGTGGAAGGGTGGAAATGCAAGCTTTGGCCTCCAGGCACCGGAAACCCATGGTATGTCACTGTCCTCATGTTCATTAATGTGTTATACACATTAATGTGTTATTTGGTTAACCGAGTACTAAATCAATGCACAGTAACTTGCACTACTGCACAGTAACTTGCGTAACTGCACAGTAGCTCTGGTGCAGAGGTTTTTTAGCCTAATACTACTGTGCAGTAGAGTATTAGCATGGTTTTTCCCCAGCACACAACTGCACAATGGTATTAGCTTACTGAACAGTTAGTGTCACATGTAGATGTGTCCACTGAGTATAAAACTCCCCCTCCCCCCACCAAACAAATCAAGTTTATACCACCGAATACATATAATCATTTCTTTTAAAGATTTAAAGTGTCCACAGACAGTATTAATACTTTCATAGAAATTTCTCTATAGAGGATTTATTTGACTGGGTGACAACTGGATTGGTGCCATAGTGGATTAAATAGCTTTTACTCCTACTTTCCTGGTCCGGGTGCTGGTGAGAGTGACTGAAAGTTATTGCTGTCTAATGTCTCTTCAGGAGCCTATGTCTTTGTTTAGATTAGGATAAGAGATGTTAAAGCATATGCACACTTTAACACACTTTAATATTTTAGAATTCTTGTGTAGGTAAGGCAGGTTGTATTTTAAAAGGCATTAGCTGGCAAAGTGACATTTTATCTTAGTCTAGATGTGGCCTGTGTAAAATGATTTTGCAAATGTTAGTCTAGCTCCTGAGCATGTGTTTACTTCACAAAATCATCATCACAAGAGACATTTATTGACAGTCCAGGGATTAAATGGGCATGGAGGCCATTTTAGAGTTTATACACACATTCAAATGATCTGACGGAATTCTCCCAAATTTGTTTTCCTGGTAGAAAAACTTACTTGAAGACCCTTGAACAGACATTTGAATGCTGAGCTTCTGAGGAGCAAAAAGGTTGCAGTGCTGATGCTGCTCAGGCAGAGGGCCACTGTGCACACATCTAAGAATACTCTGTGGACTCCCTCAGTGTGCCTGGAGGCAGATGACAGCAGTTTACTGGGTGGTCCTTGACAGTTCTGGATCAGCCATTCTGTATCTCTCTGCAATATGGAGATTCTGAAGGGGGCATAGACTGTTCTCCACTCTCAGCCTGAGTAGTAGAGTCCAGCCTGAGCAACACACTGGCTTCTGGGAGGAGCAGGAGTAAAGCACCCTGGGATGCTGGTCGGCTGTACTATGACTTTTCTTAGAAGGGAATATGTACAGATGTTAACTCTCCCAGAAGTGATTTAATTTTGGTTGTTCCAGGCTTATTTTTATCCTGGGATGGCCATTTTTGCTCCATCTTGAACATCTGTACACTCGTGGTTTCTCTTGCAAGAGCAGCGACTCTTCCAGTAGAAACTGAAAAATTGTATGTGTCACTACTCTTTAAAAAGCACAGTACCTCAGGCTTGGACCTCCAAGGAAGCTGGTATTGCCACTGCTCATGCTTTTCCAGTTATATTTAAATATCTCGTGTCTAGTGTTGACAATCTTTTACTCTGAAGCTTCCTTGTGTTTCTAAAGGAGAGGGAGGGAGCAAATATAAACTTGCCTGCCAGATTATTTACTTGTATCTCTGTACTCTACAGGTCTAAGGTCTGTCTGGGCCAAGCATGGCTGAAGCACACTAGTTTCTATAGCTAAAAAAGCAATATGCCTGCCCACCTTTGACTCCCCACCTAAAAGTCCCAGCACCCGTATATAACTGGGTCAACAGGAGAGGGTGATTGGGATACAGGTGACTAGGATAGGGGGTGGGGGAGAGGATGATTGGGATAAACTTTGTCACAAGTCTGAGCTGAGGCTTAAAGTCATGCCTCTTGTTCCATAGTGAAAAGCCTTAACCACACTGTCAACAAGCCTTCCTGTTTCCTACAGACTGTTTATAATCTGAAAGTATTTGTGTGATCAGGGTAGGTGAGATAAAGGCCTTCAGTGCCATCTGTCAGGCAGCTTCTACCTTCACTAAGTTCACTTATAAAAAGAGAACCTTACATAGAATAAAATGTCATTAATTTTGCAAAACTATGAACTTGACCAAACCCCCTCAGGCCTAAGACAAACATTAGCAAAATCCTAGTGATATAGGATTTTGCCTTTTTTTCCAAAGCATACCCAAGTACCTGTATTAGTACATACTGAAGAATTTAGTATAAAGCTAATTAAACTATAAAGTGAATATTTGGATGCATTAACCTAGATATTTTTCATGGTGCTAGTTCTCCTTCCATACCCACTAATTCACAAAATCCAATGATCTGCAGTGGGTCTCCCAATCATTATTGCACATTAATGAGGTCCCACAGAGCATCTGTTCATGGGTGCTGGCAGATGGTACCAATAAATCAGGTTACAGAACACATTTGCTCAGTAAACTTTGATTTGTCCTGATAGAATCATGCTGATATATCATCTGGTCTAACTAAACAGCTTGCAACTTTGGGGCTGAAAGGAAATTTCTTTACTTTTCCCCAGTAATTTACTAAATCAGCCCAGAAAGAATTGAAAAAAACCATATGAAACACCTGGAAACTTTGAAAAAGTCGTTACTTGGCTGTTCTTTTACATACACTGACATTCTGCCCAAATCTGCCTGAATCCCCGTAGTTTGGCATGGCAGTTCTTTCACAACATGACGTTTAGTAGAGGTATACACACACACCTTGGTTCCCTTCAAAAATAAATAAATAAACAGACTAATGCAACAGTTTGGTTTAGGATTTGTATACCCAGAAGTGAGGATAATTCTTACAGCAAACATTACTGACCGTATTGCACATCTGCATGTTACACATTCATGAGTCTGCTGTGCTGTACCATCCATTATCATAAATAACATCTCTCTGTGTGTTTGCATACATGTACATTCATGGTGACTGGAGTGGTAGATATGACAAACTGAATTTTGAATTTAATGCCATTTCTTGGTGTAAACCTGACCTAGAACCTTGCTGCTACTTAAGCTTTTTAAATCTATCTTTCTGGCCTTCTAAAAGGGGTGGGGAAGTGAAGATGACTAGATTATTTATTTATACCTTTTTATCCTCTATGGTATGGAGAATCTGTGATTAGTTGCAGGGTGGGGGAAGCCAGGGAGAGTGCCTATCAGAGCTGGAAGTAGTTTAGGGTTTAAACTGAAACCATAAAAGCCTCTAGGGTGTTGTAGAATCCTGTCCTGGAGGCTTGCTGAATAAATGCATGTGCTACTTGCTGCAATATATTATAAAAGTAGGCTACAGATTTTCATTGCTTACTTGAGTTATTAAGCCTGTGGGTCATAGTGACCTGTAGGATATAGTTGCGCATTTGAAGTCATCACATCAGCATAAGAACTGTAAAAAGGTGATATTTCTCAAAGAAACTTTGTTTCCAAAGCTCTCTGTGACATCAGACTCATGATTAATGATAGAAGAATGGTACATGCCCTGGAACTACCATGCCTCTCCTTGTGCCACCTATATGATCCTGCTTTGCCTATGTCACTCACCAACCATGACTTCAGTGTTGTTTGTTGTTGCTGGGAAGGGATCCCTATGGGTCAGTAGTCACCTCACGGGGTAAGCTGATCTGTCCATCCCAATCAGCTACACTTGGGACCTTCTGCCCTTCTCCTGGTACTTCCTCTTTAAAGGGAACAACTACACGAATGACTGGTGTCTCTCATGTCTGGGGGTGCACCAGATTGCTGACTGGGGGGGTCCCCCAGCAGCCAATTGTCAATGGGGCGGGGGGAGGCGGGGAGGGGATTCCTCCACTGGCCGATCGCCGACCCAGAGGTGAAATCAGGGAAACCAGAAGTGCACTTCCAGTGACACGTCCGGTTTCACAGCTGGCACTTCCAGGAGGCGCATGGCTGATCTTAGGGGGTGAGCGTGCACCTGTGTGCACCCCCTACACATTGCCAATGGACACCTATGTAGGCTCTGGCACTTGTCAGAGTCTTGGCTGTCACAGACTGGGTCCTACTGTTCAAGGCCTCAGCCTCTGGGGTTCAGTCCTACCTCAATAACAAACCCCTTTTCTGGGGTCCATCGGCATCTCAATCATCTCCACCCTCTGTTGGGGCCTGAACTACTTAAACTCTGGTGGTAATTGCAAGAGACGTATTCTAAAGCACCCCTGTCCATGGTCACCTCCTCTCCTTACAGCCACAACCGGTCCCCCACAAGATCTAACTAAATCATAAACGTCGGCCTAATAGCCGAGAAACAAAAAATCCTCCCAAACCTCAGTTAATATCTCTCTGAAAGCAACAAGTACCTTTGGCTCTTTCTTTGCAACTCTCTGGGATTGTTTAGGTGCCAATGAGCCCTCCTCCTGCAGCTGCCTTGTGCAGGAGCTCCTCACCTTGCTGCCAGCAAGGCCTGACTGATCCTTTCTAGGTCAGGGACTGGGCTTATATTCCTCAGCCCAACCTCTTTCCAGTCGCCTGATTGGCCTTTTTTGTTCCTCTTTCAGTTGATTACCTCATTAGCTGCTTGATCCCTGGCCTTTTACCTTTTCAAGCCCTCCTAGTAACAGAGGCAAGGGTTCCCTGTTACAATCCTCCAAATAATTAGATTCTACACTAGAATCTAATGTAACACATTTATAAATTTTCCATATATTTTGGGTCATCATCATAAATTCAGGGTCATCTTGGATTCAGGTAAATACAGTAATTATTTTTGTCTCTGCTTTATACTTTTTGGGGTCTTGTAGATGATAATTTGCCTTTTGATGGACTGGGAAATGTAGTGTTAAAAGGAAGAATATTGGCTTTATATTGACATTGTTTATTTCTACTGGGGTGGCAAGAGGTAAGGCTGGTATTTCTTCATGCAGCAGCCTTCTAATACTGGAAAGAGTTGTATGCACAGGATGGGTCTAAGTCCTATTATAGGATGTGCTAAAGTAAAATGGCTACAAATGGAAAGGTGGTATCTGTTAGTAAAAATGAATTTTAGCCACAATGAAAAGACCACATTGTTTCCTTATACTTGAAAAAGTTACTGTGGGGTATTGTATAAAACTGTGGCTAAATGTTTCTTTTAATGGTAACCACTAGGCCTGTGTGAAGCGGCTAGTATTTGCTTTGGATTTGGCTGATTTGGGGGACAGTGATTTGATTTGGTGATTTGAATCACTGTCCCGAATCGATTCAGCTGAATCTGATTCAGAGATTTGGCCACTGATGATTTGGCCAAATCTCCGAATCAGCCCCACCCCTGCCCACTCTCAATGGCTGCTCCACCTGCTCTCCCAACTCCCGGCTCATTTAAAAAAAACCAAAAAGTCTGCACTCACCGGCTACTGCCAGGTGGGGGGGGGGAGGGCCTGATCCCTGCCACATGGGGGGCTCTGCCATGAGTCCCCTGACCTCTGCCCAATCTCCCAGTCCTCCCCCCACCCCACGGCTGCCTCACTTGGCCCGAGCTCCCTGCCCTTAAAAAAAAACACAAAACTCCCACTCACTGGCTCCTGCCAGGTGGGGGAGGCAATCCCCACTGCCCCTCCACTGCCCTTCACTGCATGGGGGGGCTCTGCCATGAGCCCCCAGAAGCCCTGAGGCCACTGCGGCAGCTGATGAGTGCGGGGATTTTTTTTTTTTTTTTTTAGGGCCCCAAAAGCCCCAAAGGCTGCTACAGCAGCTGGTGAGTGCAGGGTTGGTTTTTTTTAAGTGCTGGGATGCTGGGGCCAGGTGGGGCAGCCATTGACAGGGTTGGGAGAATGGGCAGGGATCAGGGGGCTCTCAGGGTGGCTAGGGGAGCAGGCAGGGGATGGGGCCTGGCAGGGGTCCTCCCATGGTCCCCTTCCCTCCTCAGCCTCCCCTCCCCTCCCCCGCCCCCTACTTACCAGCAGGGACTCTGGGCTCCCATGCTGCAGCGAGTGGGGACTGCATGAATTGCCAAAGCTCTCTGAATCTTTTCTAAATTGATTCGGAGAACTTCTAATTGATTCGGACTTTTTCCTTGGTCTCCTGATTCAATTTGGATTTCAAGATTCGGCCACTGAATCGGGCCGAATCTCCTCTGAATCGAATCAGAATCTGAAGCTTCACACAGCCCTAGTAACCACTACAGCTGTTGGAAAAACCTATTTTTGTGTTTTCCCAGGAGACAAGAAAGTTGTTTTAATAGAGAAATTAGTTGGAAAAAAAGTCTATATTTAGAGGGGGGGAAAGTCCAGTGCAATGATATTGGAATTGTCAGAGAGGACTGACCCAAGATATGCCCCTCCTACCTGTTCTAGCAGAGTAACTGTTTTAATTAGGAAGAAGGAGTAAGCTTTAATCCTTTCCAGAGAAAGATACGTTAGACCTTTATCTCTTGTATTATCCTGGCATAAAAATAATCAGCTCAAGTTGTCTCCATTTGAAACACAGGTCAGTGCAGATCCTGGCAAGGAAGTGTGGTGTGCCCAGAAGTTGGGGAATCCCTAGCAGAGCTGTCCTGGGAGGGGCAAATCGGGGCAACCACCCCAGATCCCACATGTGCCAAGGGTGCCACCACTCTGGGCGGCCACTGTGCATGGCCAGCTCTGCGCTCTGGATGCTTGCAACCCTCCCCCCCCCCCCCCCCCCCCCCAGCACAGGCCCCACACAGGCTGATATGCCCCAGGTCCTGCACACCCCTAGGGTTGGCTCTGATCCCTAGCACCCCATGCATCCACCCAGGGACCTGTGCTGACCCATGGCTCACACGGACACGGATGAGTGAGGATCCCAGCATAGGGTAGCATGGAGTGACATAGGAGCCTGGGAATCCTCAGTGCCCTGTGCCTCCACATCAAAACCAATGCTGACCCATGCTTCATGTGGAGACATGGGTCAGTATGGGTCTGAACATGGAGACATGGGCCCCAAGGCTAGCCAAGCTCCCTTGACCATCTCCCCCCTGGGATCCATACTGACCCATGCCTATGTGGAGGCATGCGTCACTAGGGATTTCCCAGCTCCTGCACCATGCTGCATCTCTGTGCTGACCCATGCCTTCAGGTGAGGCACAGGTTCACAAAGGACCAGAAAGGAAAGGGCAGAAAGGGATGCAGGCAATTCCTCACAAGGGGTACACATCACCTTTGTCCCTCATTAAGCATGTGGTTCGATGTGGGACAATGGGCTCTGTGTATATTGCCTAATTGAGTGGATCAGCTATGTTGAGAATACCCCACTACAGCTGATCCACTTTGGCTTGGCAACATCTGTTTCTCCTCTCAGAGACAGGATACTGGGCTCGATGGACCATTGTTCTGACCTAGTGGGGCATTCCTTACATTCTTAATAGACAGATATTGCCGTAACTTGCTGCAAGGGAGTAGGTAACTTATCAAACAGCAACCCCGAAGACAGATGCAGAAAGACAACACCTACCCTGGTAGAACTGGTAGTTTTACTCTTGATTTTTTTTTTCAAGGGTAATTCTCCACCAGACTGAGTGAAGCTATTTCAGTTTATGAGCTTGTGTCGATTGTCTGCAATGCCTATTTCACTGCTGTAAATTTTTCATCATTCCATGGCCCTAAATGCACATGAAAGGTGGCTCTCTCTGGTCTGTTGGAACCTGTACAAAATGTAATTCAAAACATGTACAACATAAGCTGGACTAATCCTCACAGTTTACCACTTTTGGCAGCCTGCCCAAAATAAAATTTCTCCCACCTGGCTACTTTCAGTCCCTTTTGCAGTCAGACTTGGTAGCTAGTAGATCAGCTGTGAGGTGAATCAGAAACCAAGAAACTGTGTTTTTGTTTAGTGGAAATGTTGGGAAAGATAAGGACTGAGAAAGAGGTACTTAGGAGTCAAATCCAGTAATAGTTAAAAGGTAAATGAAGAGAGAAAAATGAGTGTCTACAAAGCTAGAAGTGAAGTGGATAAGTAACAGCAGTAGATTTCTCCTATATCAGGAACTGTGAAAGCAAACCTTGTCTTAAAAAAGAAACACTATATGGAATCTGTCTTCTTAAGCATGCATTGTTCTCCTGAGGCATATTACCAAAGAATCTCCACTGCTAGTGTAGCACCTTCACAGTGACCTGTGGTACATCTCTGCATCTATACACTGCCAAAAAAAATTCAGATGTGAGGAAAATGGGCACCAAAGGACTTTTATTAAAATGTCAAAGAAAAGACAAATGTCTAGTTAAAGTCAACCAAAGAAAGACAATTAGAGAAGGTCTCATGGCACTTGCCTTTCATCTCAAGGATCCTATTGACTTTAAACAAAAGCTCCTTACCTTGCTTGTGGTAGCATCCACATATTAAATAGGAATCTCAGAATGGCATCCTGATCTGTGATCCATAACTTTTATATAACAAATCAGAGAAAAAGAGGATTCCATTATTTATAGCATTGGTTTTACTAGCTCAGAGCAAATGGGAATCCCATTGAAACTTTGTTTAAGACTTCAGTTGAGCCTAGAGTGTCTTAGGTTAAAACATAAAACATTGCTTTTTATATTTTACGTTGTGCAGAAAGCAGTGCTGATAGGCTGCTTTTATGGAAGAGAGATGTCATTCCAGAAGTGTAAATTTCCAGAACTCTCAGCAGAAACTGTCTTTTGGCATGATTTCTTAGATCGGGGTTGACAACCTATGGTTCTCAGGCTGGATCCAGCTTAGAGTCATGGGGCCTCAGTGGCATTCAGTAATGGGGACTTAGTCCATGCTGTAACCAGGCAGTGGGGTGCTTAGCCCATGCCACAGCTGGGCATATTGTGAGTACCACGTCTGGGTGGCAGGGAGAAGTGGTGGCAGTGACAGATGGGTTTTAGTGCCAGGCTACCTCAGATCCAAGATGGGTAATTCTGGTCTGCCAGCTGAAAATGTTGCTGACTGCTGTCTTGTGAATCCCAGGAGTTTGGATAAAATACAGTGAATTGAGCAAATAGTTAGATTCATTGATGTTAAGGCTGGAAGGGACCAAAGCCATGGAATCTCACTCAAAACTCTCATTTGAAAAGCAAAAAAAATAGCCCAGCAGCTTTGGCTGGCTCTGCTCACGATGGTCCTTTCCTTTCTGTGAAAAAGGCGGCCCAGCATATCTTCCTTTCCAGCTCCACTCCACTTGCTGCAGTGGAACGGAATGGGAGAAAAGGATATGGGAGCAATAGACCAACCTGCAAGGCAACAAGGAGCCATGCCTCCAGAAGTAATGGAGCAGCAGCTTTTTTCGATCCAGGACAGTGATGAGAAAATAATGATGCCAGCAGCACTGCTCTACAAGTGACATCACTGAGTCATACCTAACTGATTTCCAGGGCACAAGGGAAAGGGATCATACTTTCTTCAAGTTCCCTGCCTCTGTGGTGTAGCCTACAGGTAGTCTGGTCATAGATCCTTCTCCAAACTCTTACCTCCTTGGGAAACCAGCATGGAAAAAGTTACCTTTTTTGAACTGTTCAACCCTTAGGCAACCTCAACAAGTATCCACTCCCCAGCACGCTTGATTAGTGAATTGGAATCCTAATTGATTTAATTCGGACAATGAGAAACCACCACCCCTTACAACAGATTTTACTCCTAAGGAATATTATAATCTATCAGTTAGGGTATGATGTGTAACAGAACATGAGTGTTAGTATCTTTGTCACACATTTGGATGGCTTGCACTTGGGAGGTAAGTTAGTAATTTTTTATCTGCTTCTTTTGAAGACCTGGGGATAGAGCAGTTGAACCCAAAAGCTTGCATAACATATCTCTCAACTATATGTTGGTCCTATAAAAGCTTTTACTAAACAAATCTTGCTTCTTGTTATTTGCATATCTTTTGGAAAAGAATTATGATATCACCACCTACCTATGTCAATTTTTGCAAACTGCCCAAATTGGTTTTGGTTTTTTTTTTTAATGCATTGCAGAATAATGAACAGCTCTGAACATCCAAACACAAAAGTGATGTGACCAGCAAGGACATTTGACACACATCTTTACACTATGAAACATATTCTGGTGCTTTTAAAATTCTCACCAGTGGTTAATTAAAGATGGTGAAAAAACAGAATTTCTGTTTCATAAGAAATTCTGACATTCAGTGTTTCCTTTTATCTGAGAACAGGTGAAAAACATCAATATTTAGAAATTTACTGAAGAATGAGAAATCCAAAAGATTATATTTTGGAAACACTGAAACAATCTTGTTGAAATGCTTTGTTTTGATAATGTTGAAAGGGTATATTCAATAACACCCATATATAATAGTGCAAGATATGAAATATCAGCTATATAACAACTTAACTATATTGTCTGACTACATGAATATTAATATTAAAAGTTAAAAAGGTTAAAAGTTGAAAAGAAATAATGAAGTTGGAAAGAAACTAAAAGAGAAAGTCAAATATATCTCCGTATTATTTTTTTAAAACAACACATTCCTGAAGAATGTTTAGATTTCAACACAAGAACATTTTTCAAATGAAAAAGCATTTCCTTAAGAATAATTTTAACTTTTGTAAAATTATATCACCCCTCTACTTTCTTTGCCTATAAAATACTACAACCCAGATGTCCTACACCTGGGAGCCATGATCATTATTTGGCTATTGAGAAGACCTTGGTCTCTTGGGGTGGTGGGGGAGGAGTGAGGGAAGAGGCAAAAAAAGCTTTTATCAGACTTCGTTTATTTGTAGAAATGGAAACATTTTGTGGAAATTATTCAGTTTTGACAACTCTTCTCTGCAAATTTGCCAGGTAAGATTCTAGTGGAACCTAACTGGTCAGGTAGGTTTAACTTGATTGCCTGCCAGTCCACCTCATCTAGTTCCTTTGGTATCTCATCACACTGGTTGCTAGGGACATGTGGATTTCCAGGTTTGGTGGTCCCAGGACAGCCTGCAAGGTAGATAATCACAGAGATAAGGCTCCATCTCCATTTGTGGAGAGCTTCAAAATGTTTAGCTTTTTTGAACTGGAAAACAACTCAGATTCTAAGATAGTGAAATCCTCTGTGAAATGGAATAGCTTTCTCTACCCCTTCCTACACTTCCTAAGGCATTTTTGTAATCTGTTTGGTCCTAGATGAATAGGGAGAGATGGCATTGTGAGCTCCTTGTTTATAGTCCTAAGATTTGTTTTCTCTGATTCTTTAACAGTTTGTGGAGTTAAACTTTATAACCTATATTGACTTTAATAGGAGTCACAAGTCTAAATTTTTGTGCATAGGAGGTTTAATAAGTGCAGCCCTTAACTTACTAGACAAAATACATTAGAGCATCAGTGTCTTTGAGCATCCCACACATTCGTATTCTTCAGAATAAAATACATTTATAGAGAAATTAGGAATAATTTTACATTGTGTTATTCAATCTACCTCATTTCTGGTATGCCACTGAGTGCTTTCTTTCCTTTCCATGGTGAAGTGAAACTTATTTTTGTGTATTTGTGTTTCATAAAGACTAAAATAGCCATATGGTTGAGCTGACAGAAGTAGACTAAAGTGTCTGTTCTGCAATAAAAAGTAATTTCTTTGTGTAATGCTCTGGCCTTGTATGATTCTTTTCTTTAATAATGCAGCAGTGTCTTGACAATAAGAAACATAATTGGAATTGAAGGTCCTTGAAATATGTTTTAAGACAAAACACAATCTGATTAATAACAAAGATAAATGGCTTCATGCTGAGGAAAACATATTATTTAGGAAAGTTGGTCATGCAACTCCAGATAATATTTTTAGTTTTATTCGTGATAATTTCTACATGATTTAGTTAGAGAACATACTGATATTTTTTTCTCATGCTGAATTCTACATATATAGGCATATATTTTCCATATACGTTTTATATATGGTCATTTCTGCTAGCACCACCTACAGGCAAAGTTACCCAATGCTTTGCATTATGAAACTATTTTCAGTTCTTTATAACTCTGCCAGATCTCCTGCTGTCAAACCTCCCCCCCTGCACTGCAAATTAGCATCACAGCAGACACCTGCATGTGTAGCATGTGTGGTTTGCAGGGCAGCAGACAGGTCTGCAGCGCTGCATACCACATGTGCACATTCATCTAGATGTGCTCTTTGTGGCCTGATTCTGGCCTGTGTGCCAAAGGTTGCTGCCCTGGTTTATATTATACAGGTCAGATTAGATGATCATAATAGTCTTTCCTTAAATTAAGATGTATTAATTTTCTTCAGTAGAGAGTTAGGGTTTGGTAGCTACTTTTTCTCAACGTTCTGTCTGCATTGAACATGCTCCAGTCCCGACCTACAGGAGCTGAGCAAGACTTTCTCAATGATCCCTGCTCCCAATTTTATCATAATGCATACGTAAAATGGAGCCAAATTAAGGGTGAGAGGCAACCCTAATTTGGGCATTTCATCATTTTTGAGCGATTGACTTAGTGGCCTTGGTACTTTTTTTGTACTTTATGTGTACTATCATTATTATTGGCTGTCCCTCAATTCAAGAACAATCTCTACCATGGCTCACTGATGAGTCTTGTAGAGACTCACTGAGGTGACTTAAGAGTCCAATCCTTGAGCCACAGATCTGTCATGATCTTCAAAAAGACATCAGAATTAGGTCTACAATACAGTCATCATCCCCACTCTCCTCTACAGATGTGAAACACAGGTGGCCTACCTGTGTCATCTCAAGAGCCTAGAGAAGTGTCATCAATGATGTCTTCAAAAATATCCTCCACATCAAATGTGGAGATTACTGCACAAATGCCAGCATCCTTGCTGAAGTCAGCGTTACTAATATTGAATCAGTGATCCTCAAGCACCAACTTCACTGGATCTTGGTGTCTTTTTTGGAGATCACAGTGAATAAACTGCTGAAGAAATTTCCCAAAGGAGGCACTTGCACACCAGATCCTGTGCTTGATCTCCTCATCAATTCTCACTCTGAGAGAGGTAGCTACTAAAGTAGGGGAAGTGCTTCACTACCTCCATAGTCTTTCCATGCAGTAATTTGGGGGGGGGGGGGTCGGGTCACATTCATGGCTCAGAGCAGGCTGATAGAGCACTTTAGCCTTCTTAATGTTGAGAGAGGCCCAAAGTTCAGTAGGCTTCTCCAAAGAGATCCAGCGTGGTTTTCCTCAGTGTGCACAAGGATGGTGCAGTCATCAGTATATTGAAGTAATTTTCATACAGCTTCATGACTGATGGAATCAAAGGCCTTGGTAAGGTCAATGAAGACCATATACAAGTCCTGAGGTTGTTTCCAATACTTTTTTTTGTATCTGGTAGCAACAAAGAGCTTGTTAATTTCTCAGTGGGATAATCTGAAACCACAATGAGATTCTGGCAGGAATTCCTCAGCGAGCAGTAGAAGATGGTTCAGGAGGATTCAGGAGAGAATTTTCCTTGCTGTGGAAAGGAGGGCAATACCTTAATAGTTCCCACTGACAGACATATCTCCTTTCCTGAAGATAAATTGTAACTTTCTTGAAGATAGTCTCTGTCTTGGCATTCCTCAGGTCCCCAGGGATTTCTTTATTATTCCAAATTTGGAGAAAAAAATTGGGAGACTCAGAACCAGTTACTCACAACTAGCCTTGTAGATTTCAGTAAGTATACCATCTGGTCCAGTAGCCTTGTTGTTTTTAATTTTCTTGATGGCATGCCAGACTTCTAGGATAGGAAGGTTAGCTAGCGATTTCCTTTCAGAGTATTGGGGGATAGACCAAGTTGTATCCACCACAGTCAATTCATGGCTCATGAGTGCCTCTAAGTGTTCTTTTTATCTAACTTAGATGGATTCATTGTCTTTGAGGAACATTGAGTCACCCTCCTATAGCAGGAAAGTGGGAAGATGGGCTTTCATTACCAGTAAAAAGCTACGCATGTCATGTTTGTCAGCATACAGCTGGATCTCCTTGGCTTTATCTTGGCACCCCTGAGTTTTGAATTTCTGGATCCTCCTTTGAGCTTCAGCTTTGAGGAAGTGATACATTTACTTCTGTTGAAATGAGGTATCATTTTGGCAAGTGGAATCAGTCCTTCTCTTCTGGAAGGGCTTGGAACTCTGCATCACTTTTACCAAACCAGTCTTGGTGTTGACAGGTGCTATAGCCAATGGATTCAGCACAGGCTATATGGACAGCAGTTGTAAACCTCTCCCAGAGATCCTCAATGTTACCTTAATTTATGAACAGGGCAGAGAGCTTTCCATGGGGATGCTGTTGGAGATCCTTACAGACCATTCAGTCTTGAAGAACTTTGGTGTCCTTCACACTGCTTTTAGCTGTTTTCAGTGTTTCAGAGCAAGTCAGATGTTTATAATGGATCTGGCAAGACAGTGATCTGTCCAGCAGTCATCGGTTCCTTACATGGCTTATGTGATATGGACATCCATTTGATCACAGGTTTCTCCAGATGGTCCTGTATTTGTCACTCTATCTAAAAATTGGTGTTCATGATGACAAGACCATGCTCAGTACCTCTGTTCAGGAGAAGGATGCCATTTGAGTAGGCTTT
>NW_005841923.1:2910269-2932714 GCF_000455745.1 Alligator sinensis
GAGTAGTACCACACCAGTGTTCCAGGTCATGTCCAATTGTGGTGCTGTGTGGCAGGGCACTGTTGGTGCGTGCCACTTTAAGGGCTGAGACAAGCAGCCAGCAGGTGCTTGATTGCAGTGACCATTTTAGAACGCTGGGCAACTATATAAACAGAGCAGTTCTCTGCTGGTAGGCCAGGCAGAAACATTGCCTGGCTGAAAGGCTATATGAGACATCTTGGAGGTAAGGGCAGGAGCTTAACGGGACAGTTTGGAGGCTCTTGGTCCTGGGTATATCCTAAAACTGCATCCTGCCAGGGATGGGTAGCCTGGTGTGGGACTCCTAGTGGTGTGGGAGCCCCCAGGAAATGTGAGGCCAGTAACCACCCTGGTGAAAGGCAGGTAGGGGCGCCTTAACTCCACCCCCACATTAATAGATTCATAGACATTAAGGCTGGAAGGGACCTTGGAAGATCATCGAGTCCAGCCCCCTGCCCCAGTGGCAGAAAGTCAGCAGGGATCATAGGATCCCAGCAAGACAAACATCCAATTGTCTCTTGAAGGTGTTCAAAGTGGGTGCTTGAACCACCTCTGGCAGCAGTCTATTCCAAACCTTAGGGGCTCGGACAGTAAAGAAGTTCTTCCTTATGTGCAGCCTGAAACCGTCATGGAGGAGTTTGTGACCGTGCGACCTTGTCATCCCTTGGGGTGCTCTGGTAAACAGATGTTCCCCCAGATCCTGGTGAGCACCCCTGATAAATGTATAGGTGATCACCAGGTTCCCCCTGAGCCTGTGCTTTTACAGGCTGAAGAGTCCCAGGGTTCTCAGCCTCTCATCATAACATCTGTTTTCCTGACCTCTGATCATGCACGTGGCTCTTCTCTGCACCCTCTCAAGATTCTCCACATCCTTTTTGAATTGTGGAGCCAAAAACTGGATGCATTTTAGTGGGTAACCTGGCAAGGAGGTTGGCAGAACCAAAGGGGGTACAGAGGGGGGCAAGATGCCCAGAACGAATGAGGGACAAGGAGGCCAGAGTTTGGGAAGGGGTGTGGAGCCTAGTGAGAGGCAAGGAGCCCAGAGGCTAGGAGCCCCGGCTGTGTGTTTGCAGGGCACAGAGCCCAATATGAGTAAGGGGCATGGAGCCCAAAGCGAGAGCCTGGAGTTAGGGGCTGGGATATGGTTACAACATGTGGATGCCATCTGCAAGGCTTGGGCTACAGTTTAGGGGAGGAATGGAGCCACAGGTAGCGCCCCCTGGCATCGGGGCAAGAATGGGCAGCCTCCTGCTCAATTAACACCATAATTATGTATCATCAAGGCATGGCAGGAAAGGAGGCAGGCAGTTGTCTCAGAAACAGGTGAGTGGGCCAGTGACAGACCAGACCCAAGAAAGCCCCCTGTTACATGCTAAAATCACTGAGGAGAATGATTCTGTCCTCCTTGTGAGGATTAGTGAGAATGTGGTCACGGTTGGAGTAGAACTGGTCTTGACATTGTCTTCATCATCAAGTGTTGTGGTGAATGTACTGATGATGGTGGCATACTGGTTGGTACTGAGCTTAATATGGGTGGTCATAACACGTTCATTAATACCCACAGGAAGCTCTGTAAGTTGACTGAGGAGCTGATTTTTGATGGCAAAGCCAACACCCTGAATATATCTGTCCTGGGCTGGTTTCCCCTCCCAGAAGAAGGTGTAGCCTTCTTCACAGGAGAGCCTTGTTCATAGGAGGGCCTCTTTCCTCAACTGGCCCTCATCCAGTCTTCTTGTCTCACTCAGAGCTGCAGTGTCAATGTTGTATCTCACTAGTGCCCTGGAGATTATGGGGGTTCTTCTTTCTGGTTGTTTGTTTTCTTAGCTACCCATCAAGGTGTGAATGTTTCATGTTGCAAAAATCATTGTTGTCTTATGTTTTTGACTGCAGAGTGACCCCACTAGAAGTTATCCAATCAGGAGCAGATAAAACAGCCTTCTAGCCCCTTCCTCACATGGGATGGGTAGAGGGGATCCTGAATAGGACTGCTCAGTCATGGTAGCAGCTGCTGAATTGTACCGCTGTCTTAATTCAGGTACAAGACAACTATCAGGCTACTGCTGCCTGTATGCAGATTCATGACTGGAGACTTTTGGATTCATTAATCCTCTCTCTGTTACCACTGGTCCATTGCTGCAGGGCTTTTGTTGATTGCAGCATGTTGTTTCCTGTGATAGAAGCCTGCACATGACTTTGTTTAACATGAAGAAGCTGGTACATAGAAACATCAACCACACAGTCTTGAAAAGTGGAGATCTGGGCCCAGTGGCAAGGGAGAAACCAAGATGACAGGAGACCTTCATCTTGCTGCATCCTTCTTCTGTCTTTACAGCCATTGAGATGCTAACATGTTCTTCCATTAGATCCACTTTTGAGAACTTGGGGTTGGATTGCAGTTTGTCTAGAACTTCCCCTCAGACCTGTTTGCCATGGGTGACCCTGCTGGGACTGTGAGACTCCGGGTGACAAAGCTCTGAGTATCATTGGGGACACACAAGCCTCTCCATCACAAGGTCTTGGTCCACAGAGAGGTTTGTATCAAATAAACTTTTAGTTCAACAGGACACACAAAACTGTGGCTCTACATACTTGAGAGGGGTTTCCTACCATATTTGATTGAACTGCTGCATAAACTATATGGAGGACAGAAAGCCAAGGCAAAGTTGCTGGACTGGTTCCAGTACAAAAAAGAGTTTGACAAGACTGCATTCTGTCTCCCTCACTCTTTAATAGCATAAGCAATCATTTAGGAAGCACTGGCAGGATTCAGAGATGGTCTGAGAATAAAATGTAGCACGCTTAGTTATTTGAGGTATACAGGTAACATTGTTTTGATTACTACTGCCAAAGACCTGAAAGGCCTCATGCAAATATTACCCATGTCAGGAGAGAGATAGTACATCATGGTTAATATGCCAAAGACCAAGGTGACAAACACAACTGGAGAGAGGATCAGATGTGACACAGATAATGAGCTATTGGAGCAATTTGAAGTTTTACATTTTAATGGAAGACAATAATATCATAAATGAAGTAAGATATCAGCTAGGCAAAGCTCAGAGAAGGGTAAAAAATGTGAATGTGATATACATGAATAGGTAGATTACTATTACAAGGAATACAAGGTTATTACAAGCTTTGGTATGGCTGATAGTAACATATGTGAAACTTGTGAAATTTGGCTGTTTATGAAGAAATTAGAAATTTACAAGATTTTAAGATGGTATGTTACAAAAGGATCTTGAATATTTCCTGAACCCAAAATAGATCCAACGAATGGGTGCTCAGCGAGATTGGAAGCAAGCCTGAATTGACGCAAATGGTGAAAAAGAAGAAATTCAAGTACTATGGTCACGTTTGAATACCAGGAGGAGACAGTGGAGAAAAGGATATAATAGAAAGTTGTGTGACAGGGAAGAGAAACAACATAGAAGACCAGGATTACATACAATACATAAAAATATAATGGGAAGGGAGACAGCAGAAAGCCAAGTGGAGAGTATATATCCATCATGTCTCAACCATCCTGATGAAGATGACACTTGAATGCTTGTTAATCTATAGCTATTGTTGGTGCCTATCAATACAATCATTAAAAATCAGCTAATGCAACATTAATATCCACAGTAGCCTAAAATCTCATGCTTTTCCACATACAAAATATACTCAGAGACTTCTTATCTATATAATAAGCTCATTCATTCCTAATATACGACAACATACAATGCAATACACCCAGTTCCTCAGTAAGAATGCATACATCTGATTTCAAGAAGAGCATTATAGCTTAGTAGGAGGAACATTTTCCATTTCCATGATCCAAAGAATTCAAAAGCGTGAGGAGATGTAGCTCCCTATCTATGATTTCACAAGTGGGGGAAGACAGATATAACTGTAGTATAATTTAATACCCTGAGCATAGTTTTTTTTATACTTCCTAGTTCACTTAAAATGGTCCCTATACAGAAGAGGCCATCAATATAAAAATAACTCTATTGTCTTTCCCTTCCAAAACTCAGTCATCATCTCACTACATGTTCAGTGAGATTTTTTTTTATTGTTATTGTTAGGTCCAGATACTCAGAATGTTAGGGTCTAAGATGAGGGCTTCTCAATGGTTCTGTGATCTGTTTTAGTTAGTTATTATATTTAGGAACTTTTTTTAAAAGCCTGAGTAGGAAAATATAGTCTTTGAATTTGCTAAACTTTATGGCTACCAGTCAGCTCTGCCTCCAGAATTTACTTGCATTGGGTTCAAGAGCATACGTACTGTTGCCTCTTCAAACTACTTGAATAAAGTTAGATGTTAAGCGTGCGTCCAGACGAGCATGCACGTGCCTCTTGCAGCATCTCAAACCCCTTTGAGATGCTGCAAGAGGCATATGCGGGCATTTCCTGTGTTGCAAATTTGCAGCATGGGGGAAAAATTAGACCCCTGGATATCCAGGGGTCAAACAATACCCGGGGGGGGCGGGGAAGCGGGGCAGGGCACAGTCCCTGATTATGCCCTGAGGCAACTGGAGGGTCAGTCCTCCACAGAGATGCTCTGGTAGCCTGCTAGACTGTCTCTGTAGTTGGCCCTTTCCCCAGTGCTGAAGCATGCTGCCTGCCCATGGAGAGCAGGCAGCAGTGCAAGCTGCAGGGACCTGGATCTGGTTTCATGCCAGGTAAATAGGAGGTTGGGGGGCTGGAGGAGGTGGGGAGGGGGACCATGGGGGAGGCCTTGCTTGGCCCCAACCACCTGTTTGTTTCCCCAGCCCTCCATATGTTCCTCTCGCCCCCGCATTCCCTGTTCATTCCCCTAGCTCCCCGCTTACTCTCCCAGCCCCCCCCCCCCCCCCCCCACTCACCAGCAGTAGCAGCAACATCTGAGGCTGGAGATGGGAGGGGAAGTTTCCAGCTCATCTCCAGGAGCTTGTCTCTAGTCTCCTGGTCCTTCCCCTGCTCATCTCCAGCCTCCTGCTTGTTCTCCTGCTCCTGTCAAGCCTCCTGCTTGTTTTCCTGCTCACCTCCAGCCTCCCTAGGCTGGAAACAAGCAGGAGAACAATCAGGAGACTGGAGATGAGCAGGGGAAGGAGCAGGAGGCTGAAGACAAGACCCTGGAGATGAGCTGGAGACTTCCCCCGCTGTCTCCAGCCTCCTGCTCAATCATCCTGCTTGTTTCCAGTCTCTAGAGGCTGGAGATAAGCAGGGTAATGAGCAGGGGCCTGGAGACCAGTGGGAGGAGATGCTGGGGGGGGCAGGGTCTGGTACCCTGCAGGCAGGGTAGTCTATGTGCTTTGTCAGGGGGCTCTCCTCCTAAGCAGCCCCCACACCCACACCTACCCACACACTGATGTGCATCCCTCCACACCCACCCACACACTCACCCACAGCTGGTAACAGTTTTTTATATTGCTGGGGACAGCACAGATGCTAGCCACAGGCTCTAGCTGCCCCTGGCTGCAGATCTGGGAGGAGCCAGGCAGGGCTATTTTACCCCAAGTGGCACAATTTTCTCCACAACAAAGTGTATGTCCGGGCATGTGCGCTGAGGCAAACAGCTCCGGCTCAAATGTGCACCGCTTCTATTTGAGCTGCTGCAAGCACACATGCTTGCATGTGTGGACGTGCCCCAAGAGTTTATTAGTATTTAAAGTCTTAAATAAAATGGTCCTCTCTACCTGGGAGCCATACTTATGTCTTGGTTTAACAATTGAGATTGCCAGTGTTTTAATTGCTGCGAAGTCTAAGAGACTGACAGGTTGGACGTTTACTCAGACAGCTCCTACACCTAAATAATTGTATCCCTAGCAGTAACTGCAAATTTGTGACAGCCTCTTTCCTGAGCCCAGATCTTTGTTATTGTTTCCTGAATGATTTATAGTGTTTGGGTATATTCTGGGTTTGCATGTATGTTTGTGCATGTATAGTTTGTTGAGGTCTGTTATGCTGTTCTGGGGCTGCCAACTATCCATAAATTTATGGGCTTTCCATAAAAATCCAGGCTAAAAATGTCTTTCTGTAAAGTCTGTAAAAAATTCAGCTGTCTGTAAAAACCCTAAGCAACCTGGAGCTGCTTGAAAATCCCTCTTCAGAAATGAAGCTGTAGTTAAGTGTTGAAGGACAAATAGAGCACAGCAGCACCATCTGGTGTCTAAGCAGGAGCACAGCCATCCTACATAGAGCTCTGTCAGGGCTTTGTGGGCCACAGGAGCTTCCATAGCCTCCTCACTACAATCATATGTTGCTGTTGTTTGTGGGACCTGTTACCTGCCTCTAACATTACTGGGTGACAGGAGGCAGACAGTCCTTCTTTAAGGGTCTGTGCCAGGCTGGCAGGAGTAAAGCTGGGGGTGGGTTGTGGATTATCAAAATGTGGGGATGATTAGGAGATCCTAGAGGAGCAGCTTGGTATATAACCATTGCTGAAGTCTAGTAGGGCTGCCAACCCAAAAACATTATTTTACAGATAATCTGCAAACTTTTTACTGACAGCCAAACTTTGTTACAATGGTTGGTGTTAAACTCCTAAATGTCAACCCAGCCCTTGTTCAGGGCACAGAAGAAGAGTTATATTTACATTATGTAAAACATATCTCAGTAAAAGCATGTCAGCAAAAAAGATTTGCTGTTGCTAAAAAGTTTACAGATTGTCAGTAAAAAAAATGTTCTTGGGTTAGCAACCCTGTGCTGTTCCTGCTTGGAATTTATCTAGTTGTGCTTCCTAATTACCATGGAGTGAGTGCTTGTCATTCAATGGTTAAGTTTACAGCTAAGTTTTTGCTAAGCTAGATCCTCTTTAAAATTTACCATAAAATTTATGGTAATTAATGGACAGGGGATATTACATTTATTTTCAAGGCATAGATCTCAACAAAATAAAGTTCCAGCTTATGAGAGCAGTAAACAAAAGGAACTACCCAGTCTGGACACAGCCAGATTTTATCACTAATTTACTGCACTTCCCCCACAGTCCAGGAATGATAGATTGCTCTTTTATCAGCAGTGTGCTGCAGTCTAACATGAGTCATCAAAAAGCTCCATTTTTGAATAATTACTACTGTATGTGACATATACTTTGTTCATAGTTATCTCACTTATGTCCATCAGTTTAACTGTAAATTATCTATTATTGCAACTGATAATTGACACAGTAATTGATCTAATCAACTAAAATAACTCATTTATGTTGATCACTGAGCAGTGTTTCAGTGGATCAAAGTTGTTTTTTGTAGGAGAATTTTCTGCAATTTGGTGAGTGTTTAGATACATTACTTCAGAACCAAAGCTGGTTCTTGTTCACAAATAATCAGCATATTTTAAAAAGTAAGGTTTAACATTGCAGATATTTACCAGGAATTTTCTTTTAAATTATGTTGCACATTTATCATATGCACACAGCACTTTTACAGTGCAGGTCTTTGAACTGAAGTTTAAGATCGATCACTACTGACACACCTATAACCAGAGAAAAGAATGAGTTTTTTTTGTTCTATTACATCAACATTCTCTATCTCTGCCACCTTTTGGCTGGAAAATTCAGGTCACTGCATTGCTGTTGTCATCTTCCTTAGAACCGTTGTCTATCCCCTCCCCAGTATGCTACGTGACAGAGAGGGGCTTCTTGTGCTACTTGTAGCACCCATGTCACAGTTTGGCCACCCCAAGTTAGAACTTGCCTCCTGAATAAGGTAAATTCTTTGGCTATAGTTCATTTTTAGTATATGTGCTGCCGACGCGAATTCATCATGATACCAGCACTAAAACAAAGAAAATGTCCTTTGCAGAGGAATGGAACAATATAGAAATGTGGAGAAGATGAGAAGATTTGAACACTTCGCTGTGTCTCTGCTAGCTATGAGTGCTTGCATAGGGAAGACAGTCAGAAGGTATCTTTATTTATGACAATAGGTGGTTGTGAAGTATTGGGTGTTTTAATTTTTTTCCTCATGATTAAAGAAGACCGACTATGTTAGAGATGTTTAAGAAATGCTGTATACCACAAAAAAGGAAGCATATGAGTGATATGATTGGGGGAGGTCCCAGATGATTGGAAAAGGGCAAATATAGTGCCCATATTTAAGAAAGGGAAAAAGGAGAGTCCAGAGAACTACAGATCGGTCAGCTTCACTTCAGCCCCTGGAAAAATCATGGAGGAGATCTTCAAAGAATCCATTTCTAAGCACTTGGAAGAGAAGACGGTGATTAGGAACAGTCAGCATGGATTCACCAAGGACAAGTCATGCTTGACCAACCTGATTGCCTTCTATGATGAGATGACTGGCTCTATGGATGTTGGGAGACCAGTGAATGTGATATACCTTGATATTAACAAGGCTTTTGATATGGTCTTTCACAACATTTTTGCAGGCAAGCAAAGGAAGTATGGGCTGGATGAATGGTCTGTAAGGTGGATCATCGAGCTCAGAGGTTAGCAATCAATGGCTCAATGTCTAGTTGGCAGCTGGTATCAAGTGGTTTGACCCAGGGGTCAGTTCTGGGGCTTGTTTTGTTCAATATCTTCATTAATGACCTGGGAGATGGCACAGAGTGCACCCTCAGAATGTTTGCAGATGATATCAAGCTGGGTAGAGTAGTAGATGGTAGGGTTAGGATTCAGAGAGACCTAGAAAATTGGAGGATTGGAACAAAAGAAATCTCATGAACTTCAGTAAGGACAAATGCAAAGTCCTGCACTTAGGATTGAAGAATCCCATGCACCAGTACAGGCTGGGGGCTGACTGGCTAAGAAGCATCTCTGCAAAAAAGGACCTAGGGGTTACAGTGGACAATAATCTGAATATAAGCCAATAGTATTTGCTTGTTGCCAAGAAGGCTAACGGCACACTGGGCTGCATTTGTAGGAGTGTTGCCAGTAGATCAAGGGAAGTTATTATTCCCCTCTGTGCTTCAGTGGTGAGGCCAATTCTGGAGTACTGTCCAGTTTTGGGTCCCCCACTACAGAAAAGATGTGGACAAATTGGAGAGAGTCCAGCAGGGGACAACAAAAATGGTGAGGGGGCTGGGGCACATGTCTTATGAGGAGAGGCTGAGGGAACTGGGCTTATTTAGTCTAGAGAAGAGAAAACTGAGAGGGGATTTAATAACAGCCTTCATCTATCTGAAGTGTGGAGCTTGAAAGAGGATGGAGCTAAACTGTTCTCAGTGGTGGCAGATGACAGAACAAGGAGCAATGGTCTCAAGTTGCAGCAAAGGAAGTTTAGGTAGACATTAGGAAAAAACGTTCTTACTAAGAGAGTAGTAAAACACTGGAACAGGTTACCCAGATAGGTCATGGACTCACCAGCCTTGGGTAGACAAAGTTTTGGCTGGGATGATCTAGTTGGAGATGGTCCTGCTCTGAGCAGGGGGTTGAACTAAATAACTTCCTGAGGTTCCTTCCAACCCTAATTTTCTATGATTCTATGATACATGTTTAAACAAATGTAGACCTGAAAAGACAAAAACAGAAGAAACACAGAGGAGTTTGTGAGTGGCCTAAGGCTAAAGAACCAGTCTTGCAATTCTGAGGACTACTAGACCTTGGTAAGAGACCAGACTCTGATTAACATCAGGGATAAGATACTTAAAGAGAATTTCCTGACCAAGCCAGAATTTAGATTTTTCACAGTTTTAGAATTAAATAAGTCATTCAGTCCAGACTGAACGTGTAGAGTTATTGAAAAGTAGGGCTGGAAAAGAGTCTCAGAATGTCATCTAGTCCAACCCCTTGTTCCAAGAAGGAAAGTTCCTTTTTAAATCATCATAGCCAAGTGTTTGTATAACAGGCACTTAAAAACTTTAAATGATCTAGTGAAGGTAAATAGTGTGATCTGAGGGGAACCAATGTAAGAACTTGTCCAAAGGTTCCAAATAGCTTTGAAAGAGTTGGAGCTGCTAGGTTTAAGTTAAATGAGCAAAAATATATATTCTGTTTAGTGGAAATAACATATCTAGGAAAAAAGTTAGAAGAAGTAGATGTAGAGCTAGATCATAGTAAGGGGGAGGCCATCGTCATCATCATTATTTTTATTATTATTTATTTGACTTATCTGCTGCCTTTCCCAACAAAGGTTCAGGGCAGTTGGTAATAAGAGGATGGAGTAACTTATTGAATATGAGAACAAAACAACCTAAAGAGAAACTAGAGCAACAACATAAAACAGAAACCCCAAAACCAGTATTCCAGCCTAGTTTGTTCGCTACATGCATGCCAAAAACAATGTCCAAGCTCAGGTTCTGGCAGACCTCAAGAGGGATGGAGGAGCTGAGGAGTAATTGCTGAAAATAAACATGCCTGCCCTAGGAGGTCAGGAGTGAGTACAAAGATGGCATGGAATAGTGAACTTTATAGGAAATCTGTGCCTAGGTTAGCTGCCCAAATCAGCCACCTGAGAGTGCCTCTGTGCAAAGATGCCCAACAGACCTGTCAGAGTTGTATTTAGGACTGTGCAATTATAACAGCATCAATGTAGCATGGATTATCACTTGCTGAATTTTGTTCATTAGAAAATTGAAAGCTAGAATGCCTGTACTGATAGAAAATAATTTTAGACTCAGTGGGGATTTACAGGTACTTAAAGAAGAAGCATAAAGGGAGAAGCAAAAAATTCAGTATGCTTTGGAGTTCTGGACACTGTGTCCATTTCCTGAAAATGATGCTGTATAAATCTATACTCCAAAGCTATGGTCTCATATGACTGCAGGGCTAGCTCTTGTGACATCAAGCTCATATGAGAAGACTCTAGACAGGCACAAACCACAGAAGAACAGGTGCCACCTTCTCTAAATCCAAGAGCATAAGAGGTTCAGAAGCAATATGCTGGTTTTGCCTAAGACTCTTAGAGAGTCGATGATGAATGCAGACCGAGATAGCTGAGATGCCATTTCTACAGTCATTTTGCAGCATATATTTGCAATTTGGATTAATTGCAAATTGCCACATCTGGCAAACAATTCTCAAATATATCCTTATAAAGATGAAGACCTGTAATTTTGTAGGTAAACAATTGCCTTTCTGAAGTACACATCTCCATGGTATCTATGTAATAATTTAAGGAATAAAGCCCTGAACACTGTGATGAAGAACTTTATTCCTTTTTTTTAATATTAGGCTCTGGGGAAACAATTGCAGGATGAAGCCAGTATTTTTTAAATGCTGCCTACACTGTGTCACAGGTTTGGGAAGATAAAATAAGCTTGCATTTAAATGGAAATAATATTGAACACTAATACTGTGTCATCTTGAATGACTGATATTATCAGTGGAAGTCCATAAAAGAAGGTTAGCAGTGTGCAATGATGTGTGATCACTACGGGAATAGTCAGCAGACGGTATTAACATGCCTTACCAGTTGACTCGCATGGTGACTTGACAGCTTGGACTCTTGCAAGAGAAATATGCTCATCCCTCATCTTTTTACCAAAGAACACTGTACACATCCCATTCTTTTCCTTTACAACTCATCTTATGTTCTCTTCATAGTTTCTCTTCTCATTTAGGATTATATTTGGGCACATCATTTCTCTCTGTGACTCCCCACCTCTTCCTCTGTATCACCCTCTGCAGGTGCTCCTCAGTTTCCTTTCTTGTTCCCCTAATTACTTCTGATCCCCTCCTTCCCATCCAATATTTTTTTTTCTTTTAAAGTCAGTTTATTATGTGTTGGAGATATCTTATCTGTTCCATGTCTATTAGGTATGACTCTGCGTGTTCTTAGATCCTTGTACCTTCAAACATGGTTTGTAATGCACTCAGGTATGTATATTAATAGAGAAGGACAAGGATGAGAGAGAGACTAGGGAAATCTCTCTCAAGAGAGATATTGGGTAATATTTCCTATAAATATCACCCGAGTCCTAGTGACCAGACCTGAACTCATTCCCTCTATACTATACTCTAGTCTTTGGCCCTATTTGTGTGAATAGTTGGAAATTCTTGTCTTTGTAACATATGGAGCACTAGCTTTTCACTCAGTCTGACTCTTTTGTTTATCACAGGGTTATTTAACAGCAGAAAGGAAGTTGTATAGCTAGATGGTCCCTTTCTTCCTTAAGTTCCCTCTTAGTGAAATCTACTCCCTTATTTGCTTTTTTCATTAGACATTTCTCTGTTTCCAAAATCCCCTCCATAGCTGAAACACCAGGAACAGTCCTTTGTCCCAGCAAAACATACAAAAAGCTATATTAAAATGATATGAATTTTGAAAAATGTGGCCCTTCTGAGATTTAGGTCAGTTTAATAGAATAGATTGGTTTTTCCTCCTTCTATCTGCAGTAGGGCATAGGAGAAAGATGGCATGCCAGCTTATATTCTGCTTTGGACATTTTTACAAGGGTGAATTAGCTTTACACAGCCCTCCCTGTTCTGACAAATCTTAATTTTATCTCCACTCAATAATACATTTTTGGCACCTCTGAAAGATTTGTCTGAGTGGCTTTTCAGTACTAGGAAGATTAATTTTACATGTATTCCTCATTTGGCAAGAAAAATTTTCTCCCCTGAGATCTGACCTACCCTTTCTGAAGGTTTTGTTCCTTTTAAGTAAGCATCAGCACTCAGAAGTCATGTTTACCCTATCAAAGAGGGCAATGTCTTGAAGCATGTCATGGGATCTCCATCAGGCCTGTGCGAATAGAGAACTATTCAATTTGGATTCAGATTCGGATTCGGTCAATTTGGAGGCCAGCAATTCAATTCAGAGATTCGGATCGCTTTTCCGAATCAATTTGGCTGAATTGGCTTCGGAAGACTTGGCGCTGGTTCAGAGAGACACTGCACCTCAAATTGCTGACAAGAAAAACTTGTGTCACGTGTGTGTGTTAAGCCACAGTGGGGTGAAACCTACAGGGATGGTAACTCCTGTTGAGGCCACAAGGCTTGCCAAGTTTCAAGGAGATAGGTGCAGGGGTTTCTGGGAAATTGCACCTCAAGCTGCTGACAAGCAAAACTTGTGACATTGTGTGTGTTAAGGCACAGGGGGGTGAAAAGAGCAGGGATGCTAGCCCCTGCTGAGGCCACAAAGCCTGCCAGCTGTCAAGTTGATAGGTGCAGGGGGAGTCTGGGTTCTGGGGCCCTGTAGCTCTGGTGGCTGACAGGCAAAACTCATAGTTTCATAGTTTCAGGGTCGGAAGGGACCTAATAGATCTTCTAGCCCGACCCCCCGCCAGGGCGGGAGAACAACCCAAAAACACAAACAAAACCACTCACCCTAAAAACAAAAACGGGACTCAAATGAGTCCAGCCAGGTAAGTATCCAGCCTCTTCTTAAAGATCCCCAGGGTAGGGGCCAGCACCACCTCCCTTGGAAGTTGGTTCCAGCTCCTAGCCGCCCTGACTGTGAAGTAGTTTTTTCGGATGTCCAATCTGTACCTCCTCTCCATCAACTTGTGCCCATTATTCCTTGTTATGCCAGCAGGGGCTAGGGGAAACAGCGTCTCCCCCAAACCCTTCTGGTTCCCCCTAGTGAGTTTATAGACGGTCACCAGGTCCCCCCTCAGCCTTCTCTTGTGGAGGCTGAATAGGTTCAAGTCCCGCAGTCTCTCACTGTAGGGTCTGCCCTGTTGTCCCCGGATCATGCGGGTGGCCCTCCTCTGGACCCTCTCCATGTTGTCCACATCCCTCCTGAAATGGGGCGCACAGAACTGGACACAATACTCCAGCTGCGGCCTGACCAGCGTCGCATAGAGGGGGAGGATCACCTCCCTGGCTCTACTCGAGATGCACCTGTGGATGCACGACAAGGTCCGGTTAGCCCTGCCAACCATGACCTCGCATTGTCGGCCCATGTTCATCTTGGAGTCAATAATGACACCAAGATCCCTTTCCGCCTCCGTGCTCTCAAGTAGGGAGCTCCCCATCTTATAAGTGTGCTGCTGGTTCCTACTACCCAAGTGCAGCACCCTGCACTTGTCCGTATTGAAACGCATCCTGTTCCTGTCTGCCCACCCCTGTAACCTATCCAGATCCTTCTGCAATCTCTCTCTCCCTGCTAGCGTGCTCACCTCCCCCCAAATTTTGGTGTCATCAGCGAATTTAAACAGGTTGCTCTCCACCCCAACATCAAGATCGCTGATGAAGACATTGAACAGCGCAGGGCCCAGGACCGAGCCCTGAGGGACTCCACTACCCACCTCCCCCCAAGTCGAATATGATCCATCCACCACCACCCTCTGAGTGCGACCCTTCAGCCAATCTGCAATCCATCTGACCGTGTAGGCATCTATGCCACAGTCGCCTAGTTTACTAATTAGGATGGGGTGAGAGACGGTGTCAAAGGCCTTGCTGAAGTCCAGAAAGACTACATCCACCGCGACACCTGCATCCATGGCCTTTGTGACCTGATCATAAAAGGCAATCAGGTTGGTCTGACATGATCTCCCCCTAATAAATCCATGCTGATTGCCCCTGAGCATCATCTCGGATGCCAGCCCATCACAAATGACATGGGTGCTTGTGGGATTGTGTCTGTCTTAGGGCATAGAGGGGTGAAAACTGCAGGCCTGCTAGGCCCTGCTGCAGCCACAAAGTCTACCAGTTGTCAAGAAGATAGGTGCAGGGGGAGTCTGGGTTCTGGAGCCATGCACCTCTGGCTGCTAACAAGCAAAACTCACTATATCCTATCCAATCTTTTCTAAGAACAAAAAGGAGCAGGTGATTGACTAAGAAGCAAGCCAGTCCAGTACCTTTCTGCTGCTGTTGCTCAGAACCAGCTCAGTAAAGGCACAGAAAGCCTGCAGACAGAGGCTTTTATGCTGTATGTATGCCCCTCCCCACAGATACTGTGATTGGAAGGGGACTCAGGGAGAAATCACACTCACTAGCCAGCTAAAGATGTCAGTCCTTCCCCCCCTTCTAAGTTTCTGTTTCCCCTCAAAGACTGCCTTCTGAATTCCTGAATCTCTTCTGAATCTTTTACGAATCAATTCAGAGGCTCTGAATCAATTTGGAAAGTTTTAAGCTTCTAGTGATTCGATTTGGATTTGAAGATTTGGCCTCCGAATAGGGCTGAATCTTCTCCAAATTGAATCGCAAACCGAAGCTTCACACAGCCCTAATTTCCATGTCCTAAACCCTGAAATGAATGTCACGTGGCCACCATAGTGTAGTGGTGGGCATATGCCAATACACACATTTGAAAGGAAAAAAGAACATTTTATCGGGGTGTGCTTAATAGTAAGAAGATCTTATAACATTTAGTTCGGGTATAGCATATGCAGAATAGACAAGCAGCTCCTCACTTCGATATTCCTTTGATTGTGTCCATATGCCCACAGATGCGTCATGGAGACTGATTTTCAAAAGTGCCAGCTTGTTGATTACCAGTTTTCTAGCAAATCTGGAAAATCTGAGCATAATGGAAACTGTTCAGGGCTGAGGTCTTTTACAAATCTGGTCCCAAAAATGGATGTTGGACAGTGACCCTTGAATCTTTTGAAAATCTGGTTAATAATGAGTGGATTCATTTTCCCATTCTATGCCTGGGGTCAATAATTTTGTTCAATAAATAAAATGTTTGTAGCATATTCCTTTGAATATAAGTTGTCCTGGAATTTAAGTTGTCCCTGACTCTGACTCAATTAAAAGAAAAAAAATATGCATAAAATAAAGATATTTCTGGCCTGATTATAAGAGCTTTTCATTTGTTTTTCCTCAAATTTAAGTCATATCCCATTTTTAGGGAAAAAAAATCATTTAAAAAGTGTTTCCCATATTGGAAGGAATAAGATAATTTACTTTTAAGAAAACAGATCACAAACAGGAAGTGCAAGAACAACTAGACCCTGTAACTTCTTTTAATTTAGAGTACCTGCCATTAAGAACCTAAAAATTACTATATTATGCCATTCTACCATGATGCCTTAAATCACCCTGATTATTGTCCAATGTTTAATAGCACCCACAGCACAAGAACAGGTTGTTGGCTGCTGTGGTTCTCCTGCATTACCTGTGGCAGGTTAGGATGTTAGGTCTGCATTGTGTCAAGGTTGACAGTAAATGTATGTAGAGTTTAAATTAGGGATTGTATAGGATGGTATGGATAGGGTTGATCCTGCTTCAGATGGGGGGTTGGATTAGATGACCTTGGGATCCCTTTCAGCTCTACTTGTCTCTGATTTAAATCAAATAATGAAGTAAGCATTCACACAGAATTTGAAAGAAAGAAAGTATTTATTTGATAAAGACCCTTACTAAAACTAAATCATGCTAAACCATTCTTTTTCTACCCAGTGTGTGCATCTACATGTGTGCTTTCCTGTGGAGGTAACTAATGAGCTCCACAGTAAAGCATCATCATCTACACAGGAGCCCCTATTAGGACTCAGTAAATTAATTAACTTGGCTGTAGGATAGTTCTGTCAGAGATAAGTACTATCCTACAGTGGAATAGTTGTGTGTGCCTAAATGCATGTGTAGACAGTGACCAGGGCTGGCTGGGGCATGAGGGTGCTACAGTGTGGGGGCTTTCTGTCAGCTTGTCCCACATTGTAGCACCCTTGTGCCCTAGCCAGCCCATCTGCAGCATATTGAGTCAAGGCACAGCAGCCCCAGGCTGGCAGGATGCCCCCTCAGGCCCCCAGCTAGCCAAGGCTACTCTACCTTGACTCAATGTGCTGTGGTCCTGGGTGCATGTGTAAACCTGCACCTGGGAGCAATAAACTCTGGTGTAAACTGTACCAGAGTTTATTGCTGTGTGCTAATTGCATGTATAGCTGCACCCAGTGGTACTTATCACAATCCATTTGTCCATCCAGAATTACTTGGGTAATAAGACTGCAAGATGGTTCACAAAAACTTAGATATAGGCCACAGAAATACGTTTACTCTCTAAAACAATCTGTGACAAGATCAAAAATTCTACATCAGGTTGTTATCAGTATTTTCATTTGTCTTCTATGTAATGATAGGTGAAATTTTTATGTGAGTATTGAAAAAGTTTCTCAAAAGTGAGCAATTTGAAAATTTAAGTCAAATTCTATAAATAGTTTTGTTCAAAAGAATGAAAAAGAAAAAAATGTAAACAAAAGTGTTTCCGTGTTTTGTTTCAACCTGTTTCATTTTGAAATTTCATTGAAAAAAGAATTAAAAATTTTCACAAATGAAATGAAACACATTTTGTGTTTCTGTGAAGCCAAGGTAAATTATGCTTTGTTAATGCTTTAGTGAAACAGTGGGAAATTTTTTGTTTTAGGAGAGACCCAAAGCATTGCTTTTCAACTTTTGTGCTTTACAGTTATTTGTAATCTTCATGGACAGTCAGGTGTTCAGCATAGTACAAGGTCACACCAAACACAGACTGTTTAATATTATTGATGCTCTGCTCCTCCAAATACATCACCACCTCCACTGACCCATTCAGGAGGTAAAATGTAATCACAGATCATACATGCTAATCCTAAAAAAATATAATCATTCAATAAAATAATTTATTTCAGCCTAAAATCATGAGTATATTTTATAGCAGTGTTAGAATGATCTTGTAGCTGTAATGCTCCAGGAATGATGTGAGGCAAGGATTTCTTTGGGTGATATCTTTAAATGGGCCAAGTGCATAATTAGGATAGAGTTAAACAAGCTTTTCATTGTAAGACATTACTCATCCTTGCCTCTTTCTTTATAGAAAAATAACACCAAAATCATCTTGAAAACATAGTAAGCTGGTCTGCTTGGCTCCTTGGATAACTGAACATTTATAAAATTGTGCTGACTGCACTTGATTAAGGTAAGAAGGCAGGCATTCTAGGAGTGAGTGCGTGGGTGGCATTCCAAACACAAGATTTTACTGCATTATGTAGATGTCTTCTATATTAAAATGTCAAACAAATACTTTTTATAAATACCCCTGGTAATGCAGCCATCTCACTGGCATTTCTAGGGTGAATTTTAATTAGTATATTAATAATTGAACTGGTGAGCATAGTCTTTAAAGAAAAAAAAATACCATGTAGTTTATAATTATCATTCTCCTCCATGAGCCTCCTTTTGTATGACAGCACAAGGGAACATAATTTTGCCAGATTAAACCTGTGGCCTAATATCACAAGCTACCATGATATCATCCATTTTATACTAGTGGCTCCAGATAAAGATGCCAAGAACACCATGGTTAAACTGTTACAGATTATTTACATAGCAATGATACATTAAAAAAGCCCAAGGCAGACTTGACCTGAGTTATGCAGTTTTCTGTAAGTGGTATAGTTTAGCTTGGTAGCAAACAAATGCATGCTGCCCTTGGGAAGGAGAGGGTGGGATGGGGGAGAGGGAGGCAAATCTTAGACTGGGTTCTACCCATTTTAAACCAGTCTGTGTGTTCCAAACTTCCATTATGGGTATAGATTGCTTTCCAATCACTTATACTGGTAAAACTGTAATGTCTGTACATGGCCACAGAAAATATAGAGCTTATTAATAATAAATAATGTTATATATATCTTCAGAGGGGCCAGAATATTTAGCATAATTTAGAGCTAAACATTTTTAAATACTCAACTGCAGGTGCCACCACTTTGGTGTATGCTGTTGCTGGCAAATCTGCAGATGACAAGAAACTGGGAAGGATTGCAAAATTAAGTAGAATTCAGAAGGATCTTGATAAATTGGAAATCTGGGCTAGAGGCAACAGGATTCAGTTCAATGGTGACAAAGGCAAGGTGCTGTATCTAGGGAGGAATAATCAAAAACACCAATATAAAATGTGACAACTGGCTGTGGATGGCATCACTATGGAGAAAGATCTTGGGGATTCAGCAAATCACAGATTCAGCATGAGTCTGCAATGTGATACAGCTGCAAAAAAGGTATATGCAAAATGCAACAGGAGTATTGGATGCAAGACACAGGAGGTGCTAGTGCCACGCTACTCAGAGCTGGTTAGGCCCCATTTAGAGTACTGTATGCAGTTCTGGGTGCCACATTTTTTAAAAGACATTGAGAATTTAGAAAGGGTCCAAAGGCAGGTGACAAAATGATAAAGAGCTCAGAAGGGAACCATATAAGGAGATGTTGAAATAAATAGACATGTTCAGTTTGCAGGAAAGGCACTTAAGAGAGGACATGATAGCAAATATCTCAAGGGCTGCCATAAAGATGAAGGAGAACACCTTTTCTCCCTCGCTGCAGAATAGGACACAGCAATGGATGAAACTTGGATCAAAGTAGGGTTATATTGGATTTTAGGAAAAACTTTTAGGAAAAACAGTGAGACAGTGGAACAGATTGCCAAAAGAAGTTGTGTTTTAGCTGTTTTTTCAGGCATTGTGCCTGTTAATTGTGTGGAAGGGTTATCTGTGCAAATTTTCCTTGGTGTGGACTAGAATGGGATAGTAAGCATATATCCTGCAGGCTGGATATAGCCCATGGAGCCCCTCCAGTTTACCAGGCTACCAGAAGTTGGGAGAGGGAGGCCAGCTTCAAAATCCAGCGTCTCTGATCCCCAGTAGACATGACCATTGGTATCCCCACTACTGCCCCTGCCACAGCTGCTGCCATCCACAACCCAGTCTCTGATACCACCCCAAACCCTGTGCTGATCTGTCCCGTGAAGGAGCCCCCTGGTCCAAATCCAACCAAAAGCATAAGGTGAGTTTGATACCCCTGGGCTAGACAGCCACTTGTCTAGGATAGGTGAGATAAGGATGACCCTGCCTTGAGCTGGGGGTTGGACTGTATGTCCTCCTGAGGTCCCTTCCAGCCCTACTTCGCTATGATTCTATGTTCGACAGTTTGAGTAATTTCAATGGTTAACTATTAAAGGGTTGAAAACTTAGCTATTGTTTGGTTAAGTAGCTACCACACTTTCCTCTCTCTCCTATGTTTTTTTTGTTTTATGTCTATACATTACCTATAGTAGTTCAAGCTATACAATTGGATATGGTATCATAACGTATCATGATATTAGTACATAACATTCTAAAAGAAATGTAATATTTCTAAAGCTGTTTGTAAAAAATAAACTGTTTCAGATAAGGAAGTGTTATTGTGTGGGCACCCTGACCACAAAGCATAGCAAATAGTTGCTGTCTGTTTGAAATGTAATCAATAACATACATTTAGATGATTTTTAAGAAAGATTTATCTTTGTGTATTAAAGATGTTATGTTGCTAAGCTAATGTGAAGTGTAATTCTTCAAGACAAACCAACCAAGACAACTATGCTATGACTTTAAACCCTGATCAAGGGCATGGCTGACAATAAAACAAGGAGAGCTCTGAATATAAAGTCCTGGTAATCCTAGTCACCTGATGACTAAAGTGAAGGGAGTAATCAAGTACTTGTACAGTTGTATGTATATCTGTTGGTATGATTTAATTCATTGTTATTTTCTATTGATGAGTTACCCAGCAAATGAATTAAATGATTTTGCGTTACTGCACAAAACCTATTCAATAAGAAGTAACACCCAGAATTTACATGTGAAGAGACTGATTTTCAAATTAGATAAGTGTCTAAAAATGCTGATGGAAAAGGCATAGTTTCCTGCATAGAAGCACATCCCGGAAGGGTCTATAGAAGGTTAGCAGAACTATATTGCTGACTATGTTTCATGTATGGCTCAACATGTCTTAGGGCTTTGTTACACATTATACTTTTGAGCTGCTCAAATGTTCATCAGTGGGATCCTGGTTTTCTCTTATAAAAAAAAAAATCCAAAATTCTCTGTTTCCCTCTCCCCCAAATCCACATTTTCCCATGATTAAAACAAAACACCACTATATATTATTTGGATTGATATGGCATTTTGTTATAATCAGAGAATTTTGGACTTTTTTTAATCAGAGAAAACCAGAATCCCTGTTGATCAGTGTGTGCGTGTCTATACGAGATACTACATCACCATAGTGATGAGCTATGGAGATGTAGCTCAGCGCTCCAGCAACATAGCATCAGTGAGCACAAACAGTGATGCTGACACTATGTTGCTGGAGCGATGAGCTACATTGTTGTAACTCATCACTAGAGTGATAAAGCGTCTAAAAATAACCACTTGCCACCGAGACTGTGCAGTACCAATGGGTACTACGCAGTCATTTAGTATTTGCTAGAGCAAGTACTAAATTACTGCACAGTACCAAATACAGAGTCGGGACACATGTAGATGCTCCCTGTTAGTGCTAGCTTGAGTCTGAAGCAGTCATACCATAAGGCTAAAAAACTTCTCTGACTGTTCCCCACCTGCACAGCTCTAATTTTGCACTACAGGGCTGGCAAGCAGAGGCCTGACTGTGAACTACACCTGTGAGTTGCCACTACAGAGCTGGTGAGTTAGGATAAGCTTCTATCCATGCTTTTGTGGGGATGTGACAAAGATGGGTCGGGGGGTGGGAATATGAAGCTTGGAGGTGGAAAGTTAATAGGACATGGATGGGTAATGAAATAAGAGATAGAAAGGAAATGACAGTGAGGGAAAGGTTGTGAAATGAAAATAGTCAGCCCCTGAAGGATAAAATAAAAATAATTTTAAAAATGAAGAATTTAAAAAGAAATAAAAAGAAAGTAAATTAAAGAAGGGCTCATGTTTTAGTAAATTGGTTTTGGGGTTGTCGGAGGTGCTGTCATGCTTTCCAGGGTTGCATGGGAGGTGGGACTTGTAAGGGAAAGCACTTTTGGGGGAACTACTGCATCTGCCCCAGGAAGGTAGCTCCAGGTAATTGGGACCAAATCCAGCCCCCTACTTTGTTACCCCCAACCCCGCTAGGCCCCACTCCTGGACCCATCTATGCCCTGCAGCTTAGCTAAATGGCATGTGCTCTGCAGGCTGTTTGCATCAGGTTGCATCACTGGGGGAGGGAAGGTCAGACCTCTGCAGAGGGGGAGGGGGTTGACTTAGTGCCAGAACTAACCTCTGGGCAGTAGAGTTCAGGGGATGGAAAGTTTATCCACACAGAACAGGAGGGGAGGGGAGGGGACACTGCATCCTGGGATGCTGGGGAACTGCAACTTAGGCAGCTTATCTGTGGGGAGTGGCAGCACATTAATGGAATGCAGACTGGGAATCATGGACAATAAACCTGTCCTGGAGTGGCATAACCTTAAGCTGACTAAAGTGTGCTTAAAAGTAGTTTCAGGTGTTAATGCGTGGACAATCCAGGAGTTAGGAGCTCCAGGAGCCATCTAAAAGTAATGTGTGGCCCTTACAGCAAAATATGGCATTGATAAGCACCCCTTGTTTCAGGGGCATCTGGCCAAACCCCTAGGGACAGAGGTAGGGCTGGAAGCCATGTCCAGCAGAGATCCCCTGAACTTTCACTATGCATTTTAACCAGGGAACAGCTTTGTATGTTTTGAAAAAGTATTTTATCTAACCAAGTGCATAGAGTAGGTTGTTTAGGCTGGGGGAGATTGCTTGTTGCGTAGTTGCTGATTGCTGGCCTCGCTAGAAGGAAAAGCTGTATCAACAAAGTTCCGGAGCTGGAAGGGGGGTTACTTGGGGGGGAGCTGGAG
>NW_005841923.1:2935296-2936574 GCF_000455745.1 Alligator sinensis
TGCAAATTGGGAGGAAAGAAAGTGTCTCATCAGTTCCTGTATATGCCTGAGTGCCCCATACCTTTGTTTGGGAGGGATTTGCTGTGCAAATTGCAGGCCCAATTGATCTTTTCGGAGGGGAAAATTACTATGAAGATACCAACTGAGGAAGCCTGGAAGGCTCAGGTGTGTCATTTGGGGCATTTTTACATGTGCAAACACTGCACTGCTGGGCACTTGGAAAAGCACCCAGCACTGCGATGCTTGCAGTTGTATAAGTGACAAAATGCACGTCAGCACTGAGAAAATGGCAGATGTCCAGCAGGTCACAGTGTGCCGGAATTGCATGGTGTATTTGAGTCCGTGAGTTTCTGTACCTACTACCTAAGAGGCTGATGAAGTGCAGTTCATAGGCCCAGCTCTGAAAAGTGGTTTGCATTGTAATTTGTTCCCTCACAGGATCAGGCCTGAGAGACTGGAGGCAGAGTGGTTTTTTGGTGAGGAATGTGCCCCCACAGGTAGTTGGGTTTTGTTGTCTTTGATAGATTCTGGTGTGCAGTTTGTAGGGGTACTGGAGATAGCAGGTTTTGTGTTTTGAGCTGTAGGAAGTTGGCTTCAGTTCTGGTGATGAGGTTCGGTGCTTGTTTCAATGTACTAACCACTTTTCAGAGCGGGGCCTATGAACTGCACTTCATCATCCTCCTAGGTAGTAGGTACAGAAACTCATGGGCTCAATATACACAGTGGAGTTCTGGCACATTGCAGCCGGCCTGACATCTGAC
Organism: Alligator sinensis; assembly: GCF_000455745.1. Taxonomy (NCBI): domain Eukaryota; kingdom Metazoa; phylum Chordata; order Crocodylia; family Alligatoridae; genus Alligator; species Alligator sinensis. Next base: position 2,936,058 of record NW_005841923.1, read on the forward strand.
ACCCCAGGCACCTCTGCACTTTTACCTGCGCTGCTACATCCCCTTTTCTCCCTACCCCTCATCCCAGCCTGTCCCTCACCCCCTGACACCTCCATTTCCATTTTCACTGACTGGCTTTCTTGCCTGCATTGCAGGCCAGGCCAGGCCAGCCGCTAGCTTCTTCCTTCCATCCAGGACCAACTGCAAGTACTTCCTCAGCGTGACAAAGGGGTTTTCAACCCTAAAGCTTCCAAAGATACATTTTTATGTACTCCTTTCTTTTTCATAATAAACATAAAAACACAAGATACGCCATCACATACCAAAGTAACATATGTCCAACACAACACAACATCTTTACTTCTTGCTGTCAATTCCTTTATAAAAAGACAGGCTCTGTGACAGTTCTGTCTGGGTAACTTTGATGCTGCTGCTGATGGTACTGGTGTTGTGCCAGCTAAGTTATTTTACCTGTTGTCATGTATAGTGGTGGACCGGAGGAGGAGACCTCACTGGGGCATGCTGCCATGTTGTGCAG
>NW_005841923.1:2936783-2944370 GCF_000455745.1 Alligator sinensis
GAGTTTTGCCTGTCAGCAGCTTGAGGTGCAGTTCCCCCCAAACCCCTGCACCTATCTTCTTGAAACCTGGCAGGCTTTGTGGCCTCAGCAGGGGCCACCACCCCTGCAGTTTTCACCCCCTGTGTTGTAACACATAGACATGACATGAGTTTTGCTTTCAAGAATTTAGGGTGCAGTTCCCCCCAAATCCCTGCACCGATCTTCTTAAAACTTGGCAGAATTTATGCTCTCAGAAGAGGCTACCATCTCTGCAAGTTTCACCCAAATAAGACAAAAAAAAATAAAGTTATAGATATTTCATTGATTCCCCATTATACCCTATGGCCGGATCTCCTAGGCAGCTCTGAAGCTTCAGAGCCGCTTTGGCCGTATCAAAGCAGGAAACCAATCCGGAGCTCCAGATCGAATCACGGACAGATCGAATAGCTGCCTACTTGCACAGGCCTACTGTCTAGATAAATGTGCAAGAAGTCGTAAAGGAGATGGTTTGTTTTCTCATTGATATGCTGGGTATGCATTTTAAATCTTTCCCAGAAACTTGGGTCAGTTTCTGATTAATTCATATCAGCTTTGCTAAGAAGAGGAATCAGGCTTTGATTCCCAGAAGGAAACATGTATTTTTTCTATTATTCAATATATTGCTTCAGAAGCTAAAATTCCTGGATAAAAGAGACTGTGATCTTTTGGCCAGTGAGATTTTCCTCTGCTTAGTAGCAACTAAAATCTTGTTAGTGATTAGCATCTTAATAACTCTGTTTTTTAAAGTCCCACCTGGGGAGATCAAAATGAAATCCAGAAAGAGAATAGGAATACAGTTGTCATAACACAGTGTCACCTAAATGAATTATCACTCTTGAGAAACCCATCGCTGCATGAAATTGATATGAAGAACCTACTTCCAATCCAGTTTTAACTGCTAAGTAGAAAATTACTTTTATGCATGTATTGTTTTTCAAGGGACAAGTTTCTGTTAAGACAAATGCTTCTTACAGAATACATGCTTCTGAATGTATTGCACAGGCTTGTGTGTTATAAACAATTAAGACTACGCTTGTTCAGAAGCTAGTCTAATCAAGAAAACTTGAAGTTGGAGAAACTCATTACATTAATAAAGCCTAGTACTATTGGTAAAAGGAAACTGACTGCATCGTACATGGGCCAAGATTCAAGTCCTTCTTTAGATGGGTAAGTAGTATTTATGCAGCTCACTTTCACTACTTAAGTAGCATTAACAGGGCACTTGCATGGACTTTAGATCCTACTCCCCATGAGGGGCATATAATTGTATATAAAACATGAAAACATAAGGAACACCTCACCACTTTTTAGGTCTAGGGCACCTTTTTTTGTGTAGTGCACCTGAAGTGCCTGAGATCCTTTCAAGGGTGCTGTGGAGTGCCACACAATGTTAGCAGAGTTAGCTGTACAAACATGATTAACTGAGAGATTTCAAATAGGAATTCATTCATTCAGACCTGTTGTGGTCTTTGCAATAGAACAATTGCTTTCATTGGCGATGCATAGGGGGTGCAGGTGGGTGCATGTGCATCCCCTGAGATCGGCAATGCACCCCCTGGAAGCGCCAGCCATGAAACCAGAAGTACACTTCCAGTTTTGCCACTGGCTCAGCAATCATCGCTGGGGGACATCCCTGGCCAGTGGTCAGCCCCTGTGGGCCCCCAGGCTGGCAATCAGCTGCTGGGGGATCCTCCCCTGGTTGGCGATCGGCCACTGAGGGACCCCTACTCTCCCCCGTCGGTGATCTGGAACCCCCCCCCCGGACTGTAATTAATCTTTCTATAAATTGCCCTCAGACCTTATAGTACTGATGTAACTTAAGAAAAATTAAAATAGCTTCAAAATTATTCCTTTTTATATTTTTTGTTTTAATGCATCAAAGCCACATGTGCATGACTAGCAAAACTTACTATGAATACTGCCAGTGTAAGGTTAAGCCAAAGTGACATTGTTTCAAAATTCTTTAAAACTTATTTACGTTTCTAAATTCTACTTCAGAATTGCTTGACTGTACTGACATTAACAGTCTCATAATTGCAGTGCTAGGTAAGTTTTATTGGAGATAGGGATTTTATTGGCGATAGGGATCAGCATAGTTCCATGCTAATACCGAAAACACCCACCCAGTTAAGTGTAGAGAACAGGAGTTAACAGTTTGTCTTATAACAAGATTATGATAAGGGCTTGAATTAATTGAGCTGAGTATTATCTCTTGAAAATGGTAGGATACCATGTTGATTTTTCTTTTGATATACGAGGTATCTACAATCTGAGCACCTTTACTTTGCTTTCTGCAGTATCTTATTTGCTTCAAAACTAGTGTGCCTAATAATGTTCATAATTTTATTACAATTCCCAAGTTTGTATTTTCAGTGGGTGTGTCTACATGTTTATTAATGTGCTTTTCCTAATGCACATTAAATTTAGTCTCTCTAATGTGAGGTACTAAATAAATGCACATTAGGCTGTCCTACTGCTCAGTAGCAGAAGTGCACTTTTTTAGTGACACAATATACAGTAGCCTATTTTTACTGCACATTTATTAGCATGGTTTTTGATGTGACACTTGAATGTGCAGTAAAATAGGCTACTGCGCAATAAAGTGCATGTGTAGACATGCCCAATATGGAACAATAGAGCTAAAGAACGTTTAAAGATCTAATAAAGGAAATTATGTATTAACCTATTTAACTAACTTTGGTTTTAAACCCTAGCTTTCTTGCAACTAACCCAATAAGGAAGTTTCTTCCTAAACTCAGCCATGAAGATAGTGGGACATGCTGTGAGCACTAGCATATGCTTTAGACCTTTAAAAAAATATCCTTTGTGATGAAAGGAAAGGCAGTGAGATCCAGCAGGCTGATTCTCAGGAGACTGAGGTGCTATTCCTGTCTGAGGTGTGACTTTAGACAAGTTTCTTTCATCTCCTCATGTCTCAAATTCCCCCCTCTATATCTTTGTAAAGCACTTTGAGACCTCTAGATGAAAAATGCTAATATACGTGTCAAGTTTTGTTTTTGTTTGGGGTTGATTGTATTAAAACTGCTTAAATTACACTTTTAATGTTTCTGCATTTTATTTTCTGAATTGATAGGCATAACTGTTTTCATTCTAATGTAGTCACTTTTGGTGGAATAGTGAGATTTTTAAATGTGTTAAATTATACCTCTCTATCTGTGTAACAGTGGGCTGTGCAAAAGGGCTGATTATTGATTTAACAATCAATTAAGGAAATCCTAGTTAACAGTCTGATGGAGTATTGAGGGATTCCTGATTTTGTCTAGCTGAAGTGAGATACTAAACAGGAGAATATTAATGTGAAAAGAATGTAGTTCCTTGATGACATTCATTGGGCAGTAAATCAAATATTACCTAGAAATAATAACTTGTATTTGGAGGTTGAAAATAACAGAGTTCTGCTGTTCAGATTGTTGCCTTCATCCAGTAACAAATGGATTTAATGGTCCCCAGACTTTCCCTTCCACAGCAAGAAGAATGAGAAGACAGTCATCCCATCCCCTCTTCTTGTGTAGTCTGAATGGGGCAGTGGGTTGGTTTATGCATATCTGAAGGTACCATATATAGATAGTATAATATTTTAGCTTTCTCTTCCACTCTTTACCTCCTGTCCGTTCCAAAACTGGGAAGACATCAACAGATGTGGCAATGCGGCGCAGCATACTGTTTACTATATAAAGCTTACTGTATTTACTTGAATCCAAGACAAGACTTCCCCCCCACCCCCCCGATTTAACATGGGGGGGAGGGAGGGAAGCCCACTGTCTTGGATTCAAGTACAAGGTGGGGTGGCAGGTTACTGCTGTGGCTGTGCAATTGACTGTGGCCCCTACCTGGGCTCAGGCTCAGGCTCAGGGTTGGAACTGCAACCAAACCCTTACCTGCCCCCTGCAGCCTATGCCCTGTGTCACCTCTGGCTCACCACCTCTGCCTCCCCTGTCACCATTTAGCCTCAGTCATGGCTCCTGATTTGGCCCCCACCTGGCCAGGCTGTAGCAGTTGTGGTACTAGCAGCTCCTACCTTGGCTCTGGCTCCAACCCTGGAGTTGGGGCAGCGGCTGGAGCTGCCACGGCCATAGCCATAGCCACAGCCACAGCTCCTGCAACACAAGTAGCTGGGGGATGGGGAGGATGGAAAAGGTGCAGACAGACAGATGCCAGGGGGTGTGCACACTGCTAGGTGAGGCCAGGCAGCAGGGGACAAAGGTACAGGAGTGCAAGGGGCAGGAGTCAAGCTGCTTGACTCCACTGCTGCTTGCCCCCATCACCTCCCTACTGCCTGCCCCACTGCTGCTGTTTTTTCCACAGTAAAAGTGGAAGTGGGTGGGTGGTGGGCAGAGATGACTTCAAGATGATTCTCCAATAACTGGATTCTATACATCAGAAACTATAACAAATTTATAAATCTCCTATGTATAGAATCTAATTATTGGGGGGTCATCTTATTCAGGTAAATATGGTAGTTTTAGTAATCTTTATAATCATAACATGAAGGCAGATATTTTATTTTGTGTTATTCATAGCAGATTTGGTTGAAATATTTTGGAACACAGGAATTTTAAAGACATTTTAAAATAATTTTGAAGGTTTTCAGCCATCTTATTGGCAGGTGGAGGGCCCTGGGTGTTTTGCCATTGATTCCAATGGACATAGAGTTTTCTGTTAGTATGTTGACTCTTCATATTTTGGAGATGGCAAAGCGAAGCTGGACACAGACTATTAAATATAATAGAGGGGAAACCAAGAAAATATTACCCCAGATTTTCTGTACTAATATGGGAAGGCCACTAACTCACTTTTTAAAACTTCACTTTCATCTTTTGCAAGATGTGTGTCCCATATTAATGTGTTTTACTTCTTTCCTCCACAATAAGTTACTTTTATTTGAAAGAAAAAGGCAAATACCTGAACATAGAGTGTGTTATGAAGTATACATGATGTGAAATCAAAACAGCTGGAAGAATTATGAATGAACAGAATGAACTGCCTGTGGCCTGAAGAAAGACTTGCACATGTAATCCACAGTTTTAATAACATAAAACTGTTAAGCTGTGCTCATTCAATGAAATGAATGGTATCTAAGCTGGGAATTTATTAGAGGAAAGTTTGGGAAGTTTATTTTACAAACTGCTACAAAATTCCACCATGAATTTTCTTCAGTGGACTAAATTCTGCCTTTGTCTTTTAGTAAGGCAAAACCTTCATTAACCACAATAAGAGTTTTCATTGTATAAGGTCTGCAGGATTTCAATATTAGAATTTCCAGCTGAAAAGAAGCTTATGTGAATAGAACTGATCAATAGAAGCTCCCTACAGGTCCACAGGTAAAATCTTGTCCCTGCAGCAAAGTTTTTTCTGTATATATTTTTCTACTATATTTCTATATGTATAACTCCACTGAAAATGCGTTTCTACCACTTAATTGATGCTCATCTGAACTACTTTCTTTGAAAAGCATTGTATCCAGATAGCATTGAATTCTGGGATTTTGGTTGTGGCATGCTGTGGAATGCTTGCTGGAATTATGGGACTTGGGACTTTTAATAGGAAACTTTTCCTGTCTGGCCTGCTATGGTCATTAAGCATGGTATGATTCTTACTGTCTTTCTGGCTGACTCAGCTTACCCTCTACTTCAGGAGTGGGCAAAATACAGTCCACAGGCTGAATCCATCCACCAGGCACTTTCATCTGGTCTGCGGTGCCCATCAACAAATTGTACCCTGCCCAGCCCTTCCGCCCATGAGGGTTGGAGCAAGATACTCAATAGAGCACCTGCGCTATTACCCTATTGTGCTTCCCTCCCACCCTCATGGGTGGAAGGGCCTGGCCCGGGGCTGGGTGGGGCTGCTGTTGCCACTGTTGCAGCTGCTGGGGGACCTGCTTGGTTTCCCTGGCATCCTGCTTGCTCTGGGCACTGGGGTGGGGGCGGAGCTGTAGCTGGGCAGGAGCACGGACCATGGGGCTGGGGCTGGCAGCAGCGTGGAATCTGCACCTGGGGAGAGCTGCAATACAGAGCTCGGGTGGGCAGGGTGTGGGTGTGAGTAAGGGTGAGGGGATTGTGGGGACCCCCTTCACAGTCCACCCATTGTGTGCATCCCCAGCAGGCACCAGCAGCAGCAGGCGGAGGTGCTTGGGGCATTCATGCACAGTGCAGGCACTGGCAACCGGTGTGCAGTTCTGGCCAGCGCTGTGGATGGGGGTGAGGGGCAGGGCCACCTCTATCATCGTCACTCCCCACCATGTACGTGCAGTCCCCACAATCGCACACCACTGGAGGGAAGCTTTATGCACTGGAGCTGGCTGCCTTCCCTGCCCCCTGCCGTGCAGGTCCCGGGACTCTGCTGGAAGTGGAGTGGAGCCCTGGCCTCTGCTTCACTGCAGTCCCAGGACCTGCATGGCAGGGGGCAGGGAAACCAGCTGACTCCAGTATGTGGGGCTTCCTTTCTGTGGGGCATGAGTGCGGGGGTGTGCGTGCATAGTAGGGAGTGCCAGCGATAGAGTTGGCCTCGCAGGGCTGTGCTCCTTGCTGTGATGTGCAGGCCTGGCCGGGGCCATGTGCTGCCAGGCACCAACGCCTGTGCTGGACATAAGCGCCCTGAGCACCCCCTCTTGCTGCAGCTGCTGCACCATGGGAGGAGTGTGGGGCGGGTGTGCGTTGAGAGCACATACACTGATGTAGAAAGGTTCACCAAAATTTGAAAGTCTTTGCTTTGACCTGGGAAGAGAAAAGATATAAAAAAAATATCAGCCATTTGGGAGGGTGGATCTCCTCCACCAAAGGCCTACATCAAAGGGTTCCCAGGGTCCAAAATACCGAGATTTTTCCATAGCTTAATTTTTACGTTACTCCATACAGTCTAAAAGGTATTTGAAAGCTGATCAAACTATGCTCGAAGTCCTTTCTCTATTGCATTTTCATTCTTATAGCTGTTGCTACAGTAACATGCCTGACACGCAATACATTTAAAGTGGCACCACTATTTTGACTGGAGTGCAGGTGAGGAGGATTTGGTATTTCACTGGACGGGAGCATGCAGCAATAACAATCTGGTCAAGTTCCTCACAGCAGGCAAATGAAAGCTGGTTGTTTTGTTTTTGTCTCTGGCATTTTATTATTCTGGAGTATCTTGCAGCACAGGGCTGTGTCCTGGAGTTACCTCTTCTGCATTTGCTCTGCCTGCTACTTAAAGTACTTGGATTGTTGTTCAGAAATGTACACATTTCTCTCCCAAGAATGCAAAAAGTCAGGACCTATGGTTACGATCAACCAGAAGCACATGGAAGGACCCTGTGTGTGAATACCTAACTATGTACAACATTTATTAAGGGAGGTGACAGTTGATTGTGACTCCAAAGGCGGAGGGCACACAGGTAAACAGACAGTCTGTTTGAGATGTGAAACAAAGCAGTGAGATGCAAAGGAAAGCTGTGGCAACATTGCCAGAAGCAGTACGGTTTAATAGGCTAGAAATAGATGTTGCCAAATGGAGCAGATCATCTGTGCTGTGATGTTTTACCCCTGGTGATCATGCAGGACAAGAGGCAATGGG
>NW_005841923.1:2944401-2953935 GCF_000455745.1 Alligator sinensis
TCCCTACTCAGCCAGACACATGCCCTGTGATCATGGAGGAGTGGGTCTAGCTGAGTGGGTAAAAGCCCTGCTTCCTCCACTCAGCCAGATCCATGCCCCGGTTTTGGCTGGGTATGGAAAACTCCTTCCCTGATCAGCCTGACTTGCGCCCCTGGTTCAGTTGACTGTAGAAAGTGAGGAGATTACATCGCCCCTTGTCCTGCACCATCAAGAGTGTTTCACCCAGTGAAGGAAGGAGTTCTCCCTGTCCAGCCAAACCTCGGGCATGGGTCTGGATGAGTGGGGAAAGCACCACAGAAGTAGTAGATACCTACCGCAATAAAGCAGCAGAGTTTATTACTGCCTCTTGTTGTGCCACTGATTTTCCTTTCATGTGGTGCAACAAAAGGTATCAACATCAATTTGCTCAGCATTTGTGCTGCCATACTTTTTTATGCCAACATAAATGAAATATCAGATGACTTCTGTTTTCATCATAGAGATTTATCCAAATGGTCATTATACCAGTATAACTCCTTCTGGAAGAAAGAAATATGCTTCCAAATCCCTTAAATGAAGCAGGATAAGATGTCAGATAAATTTAAGACAGAACCTGTGTGTGTTACTGCAAGGCAATTTATACTTTAAAAACTGAAGTTATGTTTATTAAAAATGGTGCAAATAAGTTTGAAGACTATAACAGGCATCATACCACTAGGGCAAGCCATTCTTGTTATTAAAGACTTTTCAGACCGGTTCAGGGAATGATATTGAAGGGCATGATATCTGATGTGGATCCTGTGGACCAGTAACAATTTTTCATTGGGTATAATGTTAAGTACTTTATAGTGTACTTGAGAGCTTTCTAATTATAAAAGAGACAACATTAGATTAAAACATTCTATTGGAAATAAAACCCTATCTTAAACATTAATTCATCTTGTACACACACCTTTTAAAACTGAAATAGTTGTTTAATTACAATTACAGGAATATTTAAATTCCACATTTCCTTTTACAGTGCTGTGTTAGTCATGACGCAGATCTGAGCATTCCCTCACTATTTTGGAAACTAATAGAGGATTTGCAAACTAATATTCTTTCTTTTTGCCCATTTCTCTTTGTAAAAAAGATTGACCCCTAGCACAGGGGTCAAGCACTTTTCCACTATTCCCCCTATCCCTTAAAGGAGGTTGGGAGTAATAAAATGGAATCCAGAACCAAATCCATGAACTATAGATTGCTTAATCTCTAATTGTAGATAATCACAGTACTGTTGAGTGAGTACACTGAAACCCTGATTTGAGACCACTGATTCTGTGCAAATCAGACTGAAGGGATCCTCTTAAATTTGTTGAAGAGGCAGATTTCATGGGGGGATGGGGGAAACTGTTATTTCTATTCCAGAAGCACTGAAGGAGTCATCTGTTTTATTACAATCTACCCAATTCCTGATTACATCCCTTCATTCCATAGATGTTAACCATCCTCTTTCCTTTTTAATGGTCTTGATGTTCCCCCATTCAAACTATCCTTTCTTTTGCAATTTTGCTGTCTGTTAGTAATATCTCTCTTTTACTTCACAGCCCTGCAGACTGTTTTTACCTCTAGCTAAAAACTTTAACTCAGATGTAATAATATTAACTCAGGTGTAGAAATGACTGACACTGAAGCATTTGAGGCACTGTCAAGGTGCTCAAGAAGACTAGATTTTGATTTATGAATTTGAGTAAGAGACGTACATTTAAATATAATGACTAAAGGTTAATGAAACAATATCTTTTGACTATTTTTGCTTAGTTTCTTGTGTTCTTTAAACTTAATATATCATCTAGATTATTGAACATTCCAAAATTATGGAATGATTTGGAATTATTGAACATTCCAAAAAAGTGTTATTTGTTTTTGCTTTGATCTTAAACTGAATAATATAGTGCTAGGCCCCTAACATATTAATATAGCTTTTCATTTCTCTTTAACTGGAGAAAAATATACGTCATGATGAGAAGTGGTGCTGGCTCCTACCCTGGGGGTCTTTAAGAGGAGGCTAGATGAACACCTCGCCGAGGTCGTTTGACCCCAGTACTCCTTCCTGCCATGGCAGGGGGTCAGACTTGATGATCTGCTCAGGTCCCTTCTGACCCTACCCTACCAACTATGAAACTATACCAGGCACCATCTGCACTCCCCTTTTCAAAATCCTAGATCTGCCCATGTAAAGGGGTCCTCTAAAATTATCATGGCCCGCATAAAACTAAACTACAAAAAGAACTCTCTACTAGTTCTTAAAGAGGGAGCAGCTATTTCCTCCCAAAGTAGTACAATTTTTCCTGTATCTCCCAGCTAATGGCAGTACTGTAGGGTGCTTATGAGCTCTTCTGTAATTCAAGGGCAAGATGAGGGTGAGATGCTTCATTCTTTTGCTCATTCAACTCTAATTGCAACCAAAGTGCACCCCAAGCACAAGATTATTTCATTAGGTGCTATATTAACCATGTTTTCACGTGCAAAACAGACACTGGATTCTGCTATAGTTATAGCACATTAATTCCTACAAGAAACTGTAAAATGACAGATGTGGGTCAACAAACTCTCATGGTTTAATTTTATGTTCTTTAAATAGCTGAGTGAGGAGGCCAAAGTTTGACCTGACTGGTAAAATTCTGCAGGTGCTAATCATCTCATTCTGAGGCTGCATCCAAATTCAGTGCATGAAAATGTGTATTTGCCTTTAGATTTTAAATGCTGTACTACTTCATAGCACCACAGTGATAACAAAGATAAGAGAATGACCTTTATGGAACACCAGGAAACAAATGACAGTCAAAATATAGTTCTGTTTTGGAAAGTGACCATGTAAAAACAACAAACTAACATTATTACAACAATTCTGTGCCAAAATACCTGAGGCAACTGTGAACAAGAATGCAAGACATATTAACACAAGGCTTCATCTTGGCTAATATCCACTGTTCCTCAGCAAAGCCCTATTAATTTGTATGGAGAGCCATACTAATTCAAACATAGATCTGAAGGCCAGAAGAGAACATTATGGTCATTTATGACACATCTGTATACCACCTCTGTAGATCTTCTGAAAGCATAATCCAGAAGCAACACCCTTGTTTACCTAATTGTTGTTCCTCATGTGCCAAACCCAGAAATTAGGCAGTGAAGCCACCCTGCCCCTGGGGAGGAGCAAGGCCAAAAAGGGGTAGACAGAGAAAAAGAGAAGACCTAGTTGTACCCCAACCCCTTTCCCCTGCTGGTCTAATTGGTGGTGCAAAGTGTGTGTAGAGAAGAAGAGAGATTGTGCATGCTCCCTGGAGTTGTGCAGACATTGGCTGTCCCTTGTGTAAAGGATGCAGGTTAGGCTGTAAAGATCACAGGTTAGGGCTAGATGGAAATGTAACTGAAATGTCTGAATTATTGAACAGAGTGCAAAATACAATCAGCTTGCCACTGAATTTCAGTATTTAGTACAATTATCAACATTGTGTTTGCTTGCACATTTATTTTTATCCTTCTGGCAAATATTTCTGTCTCATGTGAGCCTTTCATGCAGATTAGCTGAAGCATTTGGCAAATTGCATCAAAACTGCAGCTCCTTATGTCACTGAAGTGGAAAATAAATGGAAATGATTATCTATGCATCCAAGTACAGACTGTTTTTTCCAAATGAAGCCTGTAGCTTAAAGAGGGTGGCCTGTATACATCAATGATTCCCTGTTAGTTTACACTGCACTGGTTCAGAGAGTTTGATTTCATTTTGGGATGCTTTATCCACCTCCTATTCCCCTCCCCCTACTTTTTTAACATAAAGTACCTTAGAAACAGATTTGGAAATCAGCTCATTTACCAAACCTAGCAGATGAAATTTGGAAATACTCGTGCTGTGGTGGAACTGAGAAATAATCTTACTGACATAAGAAGAAACTTTATGAAAAAACTCTTTAGTTTCATGTTATTTTTCTTTGTACACCTTCAACTTAATGAGCCGTGTCCTCAGCATAGGTGAACTGGCAGAGCTACACTGATTTCAAAAGATATTTTGGTTGGCATGAAATTAGGATCTAAACTAGTGTCTGTAATTTAAGCCCAGACTCAAATTCTTGCTAACATATTAAGTCTACTGCTGTCATGGTATTAAGTCTACAGCATTGATTCTGCTGAGGGAAACAATATTCTCCGTTCAGATAGACACAGAAAGAAAGCGTGTACCCTCAGTGGGTGAGCTGCATGGGTCGTGCCTCAATAAAGGGGAAAAGGCTGGGAAGGAATAAAATAGCTGTTCATTAATTGCTATTGCTGTCTGCAGGCTGCCATTGTTCCCAACCTGCCTAAGCCCAGCTCAGCCCATAGAGAATGAATGGTGGATCCCAGCAATAGTTAAATTAGTGGTTCTGCTCTTTCTCTAGCTTGCCCTTGCCTTGTTCATCAGACTAGATTGTAAGATCATAGGGTCATATGAAAGTAGGGCTAGAAGGGGTCTCACAAGATCACCTAGTTCAGCCTCCTGTTCAAGGCAGGATCAGCCCTGACTAAACCATCCTAACCAAGTGTTTGTTTAACGTGCTTTTGAAAATTTCCAACATGGAGATTTCACAACTTTTTTAGGTGGTGTGTTCCAATGCCTGACTACTCTCATTGTCAACAAGTTCCTCCTAATCTAATTTTAGCAGTCTAACTTCTCCCTGCCATAGCTTGATGTCATTGCTGCTAGTTCTGTCCCCAGAGCCATCCCTAGGGGTGCGTGGGGGCGGGGGGGAGGCGTGGCCAGAGGCAGCGGAGCCAGGGTGCAGGGGGTTGGTGAGTGGCCAGAGCCAGCAGCGCTCGGTGGCGGCAGAGCTAGTGGCACTCGGCAGCAGCGGCACATGGCAGCCATGGTGGGGCCTATACGGCGTGGACTGCGGGGCCTCCCAAAGCACAGGGCCCGGGGCAGTCGCCCTGATTCACACCCGGACCAGGGATGGTCCTGCCTGTCCCTCACAGCCACAGTGAAAAGGCCATCTCTGTCCTCTGTATAATCACCCCTCGAGTATTTGAAGACTGTTATCAAATGCCCCCTCAGTCTACTGTTCTCCATGTAGATACTGAAGACAACTCCTTAGTGCAGGAAGAATATCCTGAAAGCTACCTTGTCCCAAAACACAGCTGTGCCACATGGAGTCCTAAAGCAAGTGGGACCTATGAGGATGGGGGCTGGATTTTCTCCTCAATCTTTTGGTGTACTACCCCTTATCTTCTAATGGGTAACATCAGCCCAACAATCCTTTCATCCTCTGGTGGTTGCAACCAGAGGAGACAAATCTATCCTAACTATGCATTTAGCCCAGTAATTTATCACCCACAAAAGTACTTGCCTCTTCATACTTAAATTGGTACGTTTTATAAGTAGCCTCTAGTTTTCTTTAATTTCTGTTGCCACAGCATGACAGCAAATGTATTTACCTGGGGCATCACTTCCATTGCATTCATAGGGATTCTTAATGTTCAGTTCCAAATAGGTGTTTTAAGCTGAAAAATGTGTTTCTTTCTCAGTAGGCGCGTCAACATGAGATGCTACATAACTGTAGTTTGTCACTACAGTAACATAGCATCAGGAGGCACTAATCATGATGCCACCACTACTGCACAGTAGGATCAAAAAAGACTCATGCACCACTGGGACTGCAGAGTACCAACTGTGTAGTGGGGCACATGTGCAGACGTGCCCAGTATGTCACAGCATTTTAACATTTTCCCCCAAGCCTTGAGAACTTTTGAATATTTCACTATCCTCCCACCCCTACCTGAGCCATACAAAGAATCTCTTTGAAGAAGACATCTCAGAAATCAGGTAAAGATTGTCTGCAGAGGGACATATGACAGGTGCAGCAATAAAAGATGTGAAACCACATGTTTTGTTATGTATTTAGCAGAGCAAACTGCTGTAAATTTCCTTCCTTTACAGTTTCCTGACAGGAAACTTATTCATATTTGATGTATTGCTGCAGAATGTATTTACATAATTCTGATGCTGAACAAAAAAGAAATGGCACTGACTGTTCTGCTTCATAAAACTTTCCTTCATGGAAATGTAACAGTACCTGTAGCATGTAAAGAATCAGCCTGCATTAGCAAGCAGAAAAATGCAGGATGAAAATCAAGCTCATGACTGAAGGTGCAGAAATTGAGATAAAAAGGAACAGATAAAACATTCTTAACTTTCAGCTTTGCTGCATTTAGCATACCTAAGTATGAAATCTTTAAAGTACTGCAGCACGTGCTTTACATGCCAAGACAGCTAAGCTTCAGGGAAATTCATATGAAATCAGTGGGTTCAAAGTCTCCAACTGCATCACATTTTTCAAGATAGTCTCTTCAATAGTGGATAGGATTCTAAAATGAATGCTGTCTACACCCCCCACCCCCAGATGTTGCTGAATTCTCTACTGAATGTCCTTGTAAAATATTATTCTATTGCTTGTGTGTGCCAGGCAACATGATTTTAAAGAGCGCTGGCTGGAAAGTGTGGCACACCAGCCCAGGGGCAGATCCAGAGGCGGGTGAGGGGTGTAGCCACAGCCTCCTTTCTAACCACATGGCAGGAGCAGCAGCAGGAGACTTGCTTAAGTCACCAGAGAAAGTAAGAATTCCCCCTGTCCCTTCTCCCTCCCCTGTCATGCCCCCCTCTCCCTCACCTGCCCCTACTGCTGTCACACTGTCCTAAGTGGGAGGGAGTTGCTGTCCTGCAGCTGGACTGTGCAGTATTGAGCTCAACCTGGAACAGTAGCAGTGGTGGCAACAGGAGGGGGCCAGCCTCCTGCTCCCTGCCTGGTCCCCTGGGTGTTCCTGGCCAGTTTCCTGCTCCCTGCCTGGTCCCCTGGGTGTTCCCTCCAGCCCAGATGCAGGCGTAGGGATGAGCAACCCACCTGCCTGCTGCCACCACTGCTGCCACTGTCCTGGGATGAGCCCAGCCCTTGTACAGCTTGGCTGAAACAGCTCTGGAGCTCCCTTCATCCCTGCGACAGCAGGGACAACATCAGTGGCAGGGAGGGAGGGGAGGAAGAAGGGGAGGGGATGTGCCTCTGAGGTGGGAAGAAGGGGGGGGGGAATTCTTACTTGCTTTGGGGACTTAAAAAAATCCCCAAATGCTCCCCCATGGCACAGTCTGCCCACCCCAGTGTGGGGAAAAGGATGCTGAGACCAGGGGTGCAGTTACCCCTGCAGCGCTGCCTGCTGCTCCTGTAGTCCCCTTTGTAAAATCTGGCATCCACTTCTGCACAGGCCTGATGCAAAGGTGATGTGTGGCTGTTCCCTGCCTTTGATGAAGCTCCCCAAATCCATGAATGGGCGCATAAGGAGGAATGCTTTTTCTTTGGTTGCCCCTGCGGTAATAGCAGCTCATGATACAATCAGGGGCCATCCAGGGGTGAGATTTGTGATTCCCTTCCCCCCCACACCATGCATGAAGAGAAGGGAAGGCTTTGTGTATGAGTCAGTGTTCAAGGTGGTGAAAAAGTGGAGTCTAAAGAAAATACTATACCTAAAAGTAGACATCTACACACAAATCCAGATCCCTTTTTGTCCCAGAGGGGCAGAAGCTATCTAACTGTTGTCTGTCGTTTATCCAGTGATTATTCAATGCAAAACACTATGGAAGGCAGGAGCAAAAGCCCATACCAAGGACCCCAGCCCCTTCCGAATAGTTCCCACCTCATTGAGCCACATTCCTTCTGGCTTACTCTTCTGATGGCCTTATATATCTTCCCCTCATGCACGCCTAGTGGGCCAGAAGGGGCAGCATGTACTCTCAGAAATAGTTAGACCTTGGTGTGGTGGTGGCAGCAGTTTCCTGGAAAGTGGAAGACATAGGTCCAAATCTCTGACCTTACAACCTGGCAAAAGCCCTGGCCACTGGCTTAAAAGGCAGGAGGGACCTTTTCCAAAATTGTGTTACTTTCTGGGGCATGCAGGAGAAATTAGGTTCTAACAATTTGTGTAAATAACTTGAAATGCAACTTATGCCGCTCCTGTGAATACTGCTTATCCATCTAAATGTGGAGTTAGATTTGGGTTTTCCAGTTTTCGGTAATGTCTGTGTCCTCACAAACAATTCTATTACTATGCATGGAACATCATTCCAAGATCTGCTATTCTGAGCCCATTAAGTAATTATTAATTCTGTATAATATTCCCACACAAAAAATGTTATTAAAAGTGGAATGATATGCAAAGTCTCTTGTAGGCAAAGATAGCTGCTTGCCAAATTCCTTCTAGTCCAATTTATATCCCCCCCTTCTCAATTAGCACACCACAATAATTCTATCTAATATGGATATCTTTCTCATACACATCCATGCACACAGCTAGAGCTGGACAACCTATATGTAGCAAAACTATATTCATTTAACATTGCACTTCATTTCTTTTTGCAAATTGTCCACAAAATATTTTCCAAACTTACTCCTGTTTACAGTAATCTGCCATATATGTTATGCAGAGATATTTCTATATGTACTGCACAACAACTGTGTGGTATAAGTACTATTTCAATAATCACCATTTTGAAATTCTAGTTTGTTTGCAAGTTTTGATTTCCTGGCTGATTGGCTCAACTCTTAAATTTAGTATTCCAGAATGATTGCCCAGGATGACATACTTAAAAAGCACTTGCAATAAATATTCTTCATTATTCATATGTTGTGCCAGTTTAACAAACATTCCCACGAGTACACAATTTTGCTAGAATATCTGTGACAAACAAGTAGAAAAAGAAGGGTGGAAATAGAGAGAGCAAAATACTTTAAGCATTTGAATGTATTTTATCACTGATGGTAGAATTGTGCTAGAGAGGTTCTGTATTTGATCTTCAGCTATATTTTGCAGGCACCAGTAGTTTCTAAACTAAAGATTAATTTAAATTATTTTATTTTCCCTTTTCAGATGGTGCAAATGGGATTTATTTGCACTGTCTATTTAGCAAACTTAATGATAGGCCTTTCCTTTTAAGTGCTGCTGTTCTACTTTCCAAGGAGGAAAGCTGTAAAATAGGGTGCTCCATTAAACCTACCAGAGCTGATATCTCCCAGAGGCACAGGAAAGGAATACTCATTGAGTAAGTAACACATTATAAATTATAATTGAGATTCAGCTCTCCAAGGAAGAAAGGAAGGTAACTTGTCATTTGAAGTGTTTTGCATTTCTGAAAATGGACTAGGAGTTTAGAGGATTTAATGATATCATTAAGAAATGCCCTTACAAAGCAAGCAAAATTATACTGTGCCATTTCTTGCAAACCCCAGGAACTCTGTATTGTTCTGTCAGTGGCAGTTCAAAGAGGTCTGTGACCCCATTAACATTCACTCAGGCATTTATAACAAATTGAAGGGGTGCATTTTATTGAATGGCTAATTATAGCTGAGTCTTTGAATAATGGTTACAGTTGCTGAGGTGGATTGGGCATCACCAGTTGCATGTCTTGCACGTATGATTTTCCCCCACAGGTTTTTTAAACAAAGAAAAAGGAACCACTGGAAGAAGTTGCTGTGAAGGGGGGGGGGGGGGGGGAAG
>NW_005841923.1:2953966-2959515 GCF_000455745.1 Alligator sinensis
GATAGGAGAAGTGAAAGAGATATGTGGGAACATTTGGATAGATGTAGTAGGTGTATCATATAACTAAAGCAGGTAAAACATGTTCCAGTAACATTGTTTTTCAATTGAAAATTGAGAGTTTGACTGAATTAATTTTCATTTTGTGAAAAGTGCAACAGCAATATCAATTTAAAATTGTTTATCAGCTCCTCCATAGGAACTGTAATGTCCACCCTCGTAATCTGTTTGTCAGGTTCCTCAACTGAATTACGTGTCTCATGATGCAAAATGATTATAAACTCCTATATTCATCCCCATTTCTCAGCAAGAGAACAGCCATTGAAGAGAGAGTTCAACTAAGGGCCCTCACCAAGAGGCCAAAATGAGGCATGGGGAATCCCAGGATAAATTTCAGTGAAGATCCCAAATCAAAATGTTGGTTTTCAGCCAAAAATTTTCAGAAAAATATTTTTGGCTTATTTTTGGCTGTACAAATCATGATTTTGATTTTTCATCTAAAAACAGAAATTTTACATGGGGCAGGTTTTTTTTTTTACTAGCTCCATATAAAATACATGGCATTAGTTAGGCAATTCTAAGTAATTTTCTTTATCAATGTGTTTAGTTTCACGTAAAGCACAGACACAAGAGTCTTAGATCTTTATTTACATGATATAGTTGCCAATTCCTTGAGGGCCTGCATTAATTACAAAGGTACTTCCTGCAGTGCAAACCATTCAACAATGGTCCTGAAACTGCGTCTTTACAAACTGCATTAGAATTTAAAATAAAATAAGAAATGATGGAGTATAACAAGTATATCATAATGCCAAAGAGGTTCACTCTTGAGGTCAAGAGTTGGGTATCACTTAAGGTTCTAGTCCTAAATGAATGAGCAAGGAGATGAATTTGCTCTGCTATTTGGAATAAAGGTTGGTATTAGTATGGCTTTTTAATACAAGTTCTTATCTATTTGATAACCAACTTTGATAAGATGAATAGATTATAATGTTGTCAATGAGAGTGTCACAGGCGGAGAAAGACCGGGGAGACTCCCGAGCTCATGGAGGGAGCCCCAGAGCCAGAGGCAGGGGGCGGAACGGAAAAATAAATAAATAAATAAATAAAATAACTTACCGCAGGACGCGAGGAAGAGCAGGGACAGCCAGAGAAGCTTGTGCATGGCCTGGATGACGCCTTAAGTCACCTGCGGTTGGCGGGTGACGTCATTCCTAATCGCTGGCCGGCGGTGATAAAACGGCCGGCGGCGGAGAGGAGCGAGGTGCGCACGTGGTTGCCGGGAGGAAGCCTGGCCGGTGGAGTCAGTTGCAGGCGCAGAACGCTGGAGCTGACTGCTGGCGTTCCCCGCAGAGAATGAAAGAAGCCCGGGGACGGGTCAACGCCCAAGGACAGCGCAACAGCAGCGGGTGAGCCGGGAGAGAGAGAGGTAAGAGCCTCGGCGGCGCGGAGGGGTCAGCGGACCGAGGAAGACCCGGGGAGAGGGCTGCAGTCTGAGGAGGACCCGGAGAGAAGGCTGCGGTCCGGGGAAGACCTGGAGAGAGGGCTACGGGCCGGGGAAGACCCTGAGAGAGGGCTACAGGCCAGGGAAGACCTGATGATAGGGTCGCCCTGGGAGATACCTGGCAAGGAGTGGGGGGAGTCACACATAGAAAGAGAGGACTACTGAACCGAGCCACGAGCGTGTGACCCGGTTGTTAAGCAGAGGAGCAGAGAGGCTACTCGCTTCACCACGGAGGGGCAGGGTTACGCCTCTCATTAGGCCCATAGAGTTTTAGTTGAGTTTGAAAGGTTCCTTTTGTGTTTCCCCAGGTTAGAAGGGGCTAGGTGCGCGACAGCAGGGAGTGGGAACGAGGGGTGAGCTTGTTATTTGAGTATCTGGGGAGTTATTCGAGCACCCACAGAAACAGCCAAGATCCGCCAGGCTGGGTAAGGGCAAGGTGCAGGGGAGGAGGAGCCTCGCAGAAGACATCTACGACGTAGGTGCCTGATGAGGGTAACCACGCTACACGAAGCCCCACCCAATGAAAGATCCAAGTCGTGGCAGGCGAGAAAGGGCAGACTGCAGCGCATGGAAAGACCTCCCAGAAGGCCACCTGCAACGGCAAGCTGAGTACCGGTGAGCACTCGGAGCAAGGAAGCCGGAGGCAAGATATATGAGGCCTGGCGGCTACAAAGTGGTGCATTGGCCGGGAACCTGTAGGAGGGGCCGGGTCCAGAACAATTGATGATGCAGCCACCTATCGCTAACACTTCTGATGCCTTAAGCCAGAATTTATAGTTGCTTACACAGATCGTAGAAACGCAACAGCAGTTGTTACAACGACAACAAGAATGGATGAGACCATGCGTCTCGGCCTTTAAGATATTGCGAATGACTAGTGAAGATGACCCCGAGGCCTATATTGAGGCCTTTGAATGCCACGCCATCCTCACAGGCTTGGATAAAGATTTTTGGGCAGGCCAGTTAGGGGCTCTCATAGTCGGAAAGGCCCAAGCGGCATATTGAGCCATGCCGAGAGATGAGGCTCGGGATTACGATGCAGTTAAGACGGCCATGCTATACTGGTTTGAAATTAATCCTGAGCATTACCAGCGCAAGTTTCAGGCCAAGAAGGGGGCGGAAGAAAGACGCCCACGTCTCTTGTTACAATTGTTGCGTGACCTATTTGGAAAATGGATTAATCTGGCCACGTGCGACAGAGAGGCCGTGGTGGACCAGATAATCCTGGAACAATTCCTCGATGATCTAGAGGAGCGTACACGGCAGTGGGTACGACAGCACTCACCTTCATCTTGCGAGGAAGCTCTAAAATTAGCGGAGGCCTTTGTGGCCTCAGAGGGATTCTTCCCAAAAGAAAGGCGTACTCCAAACCCCTTGGCGGGGGTGGTAAAAGAGGTGGAGGGGAAGAAGGGACCCATCCAAGGCCCGTTACGCGATATTGTCTGCTTCCATTGTGGGAAGATGGGTCATTTCGCCAGGGAGTGCCCAAACCGTACCCAAGAGAGGTGGCGACCGGAGCAGTGGAACCAGGGAGGAAATGAGAGCCGCAGGGATGCCCAGGCTGGGGAACCAATGGATTGCAGCTTTGGGTATGATAGGGAAGATGCTGTATGGAAGCGACCCACGGTGCGGGCACAAGTGAGTGGCTGCAAGGTGTGGGCGGTGTTAGACTCGGGGTGTACGCAGTCTTTAGTGAAGGCTGAGTTGGTTGCGCCTTGCCCTGGGCATCGGGCTACCCCGGTGAGGATCTCATGCTTGCATGGAGAAATGCAACAATTCCCACGTCAGTGGGTTTCCTTACAAGTAATGGAGCATCAAGGGGAATTGTTGGTCAGATTGGCACCCCGATTGGCCTGTGAAATGTTGTTGGGGCATGATTGGCCCCCACTGTACAACACCTTAGAAAGGATTAGAGATAGATAGGCAGCTAAGAGAAGGCTAAACAATGGCTGGGTAGGGGAGTCAGAGGAAAGGGTGGAAAGTGATGATGAGCCCGGGATGGTGGATCTTCAGGCAATGGCCAGTAGCTGACGGTTTAAGGAAGCCCAAGCAGAAGATGAGGAACTATGAGAGTTATGGTCTGCCCCCCTGGATGACGCCTCGACATCAGAAGCTGGAATGACACTGAGACGACCGCGGTTTGAGGTGAGAAACAACTTCCTTTATCATATACAACCGGGTCGGGAGGGAGAGACAGAGCAGACCCAACTAGTAGTCCTGACATGTTTCCGGGGTGTCATTTGGCAACTGACGCATGCCACCCCGGCTGGGGGCCACATGGGAAGGGATAAAACAAGGGCCAGGATCTCCCGGTGGTTTTTCTGGCCTGGTTTAGGAGAGGATGTAGCAAAATTGTGCGCTGCGTGTCCCAAGCACCAAAAAAACCAAGGAGGATTGGCCACCACAATCTCTGCTACAACCCTTGCCGGTAACAGGATCCCCGTTTGCACGAATAGCCATGGACGTGGTAGGTCCTTTGCCACGTAGTAGCGCAGGTAACCAGTATTTGCTGGTAATAATCGATTACGCCACGCGTTACCCTGAGGCAGTACCTCTACGGACAGTGACAGCGCCAAAGATAGCGGAGGAATTAATAAAATGGATTGCCCGAATGGGCATTCCAGAAGAGATTCTGACAGAATGTCTGGTGTATTAAAGACAGTATGTCAGACGTTGAAAATCCAACAATTGCGCACCTCCATTTATCATCCTCAAATGAATGGGCTAGTGGAGAGATTAAATGGGACCCTAAAGAGAGTATTGCACTGGTGTCTCCAAGGGGATCCCCGAAAATGGGATTTACTAGTCCCACTGATATTATTTGTGCTACGAGATACCCCTTCTGATTCCCTGAAGTACTTGCCATTTGAATTAGTGTTGGGGCACCGCCCTAGAATCTGTTGAAAGTGTTAAGAGAAGGGTGGGAGTTACCAGTCACTCAGGAACAGAATGTATCAGAATATCAACAGGCATTCCAGCATCGACTCCAGATAGTGCAGGAAGTGGCCACTGAAAATCTGCGGCAGGCCCAACAGCAACGGAAGGAGAGGTACGATAGGCAAGCCTGGTCACAAGAATTCCAACCTGGACAGAAAGTACTCGTGTTGCTGCCCACCTCCACCAGTAAGGTGTTGACCCAATGGCAAGGCCCATTTGAAATTGTAAGGAGGGTAGGGCCCATCAACTACGAGGTGTTTAGGCCGGGACATCTTAAGCCTAAACAAATTTATCACGTTAACCTGTTACGGGAATGGAAACAACCCGATGGTTGGGTGACTTTTACGGAGGAGGAAGATTTCGGGCCACAAGGGAGGGAGGTTAAACCAGAATCACGGGGCCCGCCGATAAGAGTAGGAGAGTCCTTGACCCCCAAACAGAAGGAAGAGGTCCAGCAAATCTTAAAGGAATTCAAAGGGACATTTCGGGAAGAGCCAGGGTGGGTACAGGGCACTTACCACTATATACAAATGCCTCCTGGGGCTATAGTAAGAGATCGATGGAGGCCCATACCCCACCATCTGACAAGTGCTATAAAAAAAGAAATAGACAAGATGCTAGAATTAGGGGTCATAAGGCCCTCACGAAGTCCTTGGCGAAGCGCCATCGTGCCAGTACCCAAGCCTGACCGCACTTTAAGGCTATGCGTAGATTACCGGCAGCTGAATGAAATTGCTATATTCGATGCCTTCCCAATGCTGCATGTTACAGAATTGGTGGAGAGAATTGGGTCCGCCAAGTTTATATCCACCCTAGACTTAGCGAAAGGCTATTGGCAAATACCCGTGGCCCCGCGGGATAGGCCCAAGACAGCCTTTGGCACATGGTGGGGCTTATACGAATTTATAAAGATGCCATTTGGATTACATGGGGCAGCGGCCACATTCCAATGATTAATAGAAAAAGTTCTAGATCCACATACAGATTATGCGGCTGCTTATATTGATGATATTGTGATTTTTACCCAGACATGGGCACAGCGTGTTAGAGCACTAAGAGTGGTGTTAAGGGAGCTGAAGACGACAGGATTAACAGCCAACCCCAAAAAGTG
>NW_005841923.1:2959971-2960943 GCF_000455745.1 Alligator sinensis
TCTAGCCATAAAATGGGCTGTGGAACATTTCAAATATTACTTGCTGGGGCGGGAATTTATCTTGATCACAGATCATGCCCCGCTAAAATGGCTTAACACAGCAAGGATGGACAACGCCCGAATTATGCACTGGGCTTTGGCGCTACAACCATACAAGTTCCGCATAATGCACCAGGCCGGAGTAAACAACATAATGGCTGACTTTCTTTCTAGATACTCCGTGGCCTCTTGTGAAACCATAGTGGACCTAGAGCATAAGCCTGGTCCGGCGAGTACAGGTAGGGCCGCGACACCCTCGAACGGACCGCCCCAAGGCAGCTTAAGTGGGGGGGTTGTGTCACAGGCAGAGAAAGACCAGGGAGGCTCCCAAGCCCATGGAGGGAGCCCCAGAGCCAGAGGCAGAGGCGGAACGGAAAAAATAAATAAATAAATAAATAAAAATAACTTACTCACCACAGGATGCAAGGAAGAGCAGGGACGGCCAGAGAAGCTCGCGCGTGACCTGGACGATGCCTTAAGTCACCTGCAGTTGGCGAGTGACGTCACTCCTAGCTGCTGGCGGAGAGGAGTGAGGTGCGCACGTGGCTGCCGGGAGGGAGCCTGGCCGGTGGAATTAGTTGCAGGTGCGGAACGCCGGAGCTGACTGCCGGCATTCCCCGCAGAGAATTAAAGAAGCCCGGGGACGGGCCGAAGCCTGAGGACAGCGCGACAGCGGCGGGTGAGCCAGGAGAGAGAGCGGTAAGAGCCTCGGCGGCGCGGAGGGGTCAGCAGACCAGGGAAGGCCCGGGGAGAGGGCTGCGGTCTGGGGAAGACATGGAGAGAGGGCTACGGGCCAGGGAGGACCCGGAGAGAAGGCTGCGGTCCGGGGAAGACCCGGAGAGAGGGCTACGGGCCAGGGAAGACCCAGAGAGAGGGTCACCCTGGGAGATACCTGGCAAGGAGTGGCGGGGGGGGACCACAAACATAAACCGC
>NW_005841923.1:2961259-2975202 GCF_000455745.1 Alligator sinensis
AGGGTAACCACGCTACACAAAGCCCCACCCACTGAAAGATCCAAGTCGTGGCAGGCGAGAAAGGGCAGACTGCAGCACGTGGAAAGACCTCCCAGAAGGCCACCTGTGACGGCAAGCCAAGTACCGGTGAGCACTCGGAGCAAGGAAGCCCGAGGCAAGATGTATGAGGCCCGGCGGCTACAGAGAGTTTACTCCAAATTTGCAACAGTTATTTAGCCACTGACATGTCAATTCATACTTGTCTTCTCACATAATTATAACTCAAAGCCAAACACTCTCCCTTTCCATCATAATCTAATCTTAGATGTGCACTTACTCATTTAAAGTTTCTTTTTATTTTATTTTTTTCAAATCCATTGACTTGTGTTCTGAGTTTATTAAAAGTTCTGGTGTTATCCAATACCAGTGTTAAAGCAGCGGTAAACTCTGGCTCATCACTCATTTGTTCAAGCTTCCATATTTGTTCTGAGAAGCTGTCAGTTTTATGACATCCTAATTTATGTGTTAGTTGAAAAATCTCTACATTGTAATTGTTCTAGATAGCTACTCTTTATTGGAGCCCCATTTTCACTGAATGCAAATTAGAGCTGTTCAGAAAATCTGAAATGGAAATTATTTTTTTAAACTTTTTCCCCTTTTTGCACCAGTTCTGTCACCAGTTTAAAATAGTTGAGTTAAAAACACGTACTTCGATTGAAAAACATCATGCAAATCCAAATGAGCTAATGTGCGCATAACTTGTCTGGAGAAAAGGTTTTAAAATACATTCAGAATCAATTTATAATGGATTTAATAGATGGGGAGTTAGAGCAGGTTGAACATTTTTCACTGAAATGTTTTTTTTCCCCACAAAAAAAATTCTAGTTTCTCAACATCAAAACCTTTTGAGGAAAGAAGTCATTTTCAATTATTTTTTCTACACAAGGATTTTATAAAAGGTTTCAAAATTATCAAAATGAAATATTTTGACATTTTAAATATAAAAACACACCCTGATTTGGTTCAAAGTGACTTTTTCTATAGAATTGTAAGCTAATTATATATTTAAAATAATAAATATATGGTAATTACAATATACTATATATACATAATGTATACTATTCCTATCATATATATAGTATACTATAGTGTAATCTTTTTAAAAGAAAATTATTGCACCCAAACTGAAATTTTTCAAAATTATTAAAGTCAAATGAAACATTTTAATTGACCCAAATTATTGTGTTTGTTTGTTATTTAAAAAAATAATAAAGATTGTGACTTTGAACTTTAATAATATGGAAATAGAAATATTTTCATGGAAAGTGAAGCCAAACATGACTAGGGAATAAAACAGTGGCTTAATTAATAGAGGGCAATATAGGTTTAGGTGCATTTAGAATATAGTTACCTGTTCTGGGCTGAACTGTTAGCTAACGCTTGTGATTTTTGTGGGTTGCTCTAGTCAGGAGTAGATCATTCTTTTTATTTACCCTGAATGTGCGTGCAGTCCTGTTTCATTAAACATAAGAGGTCATTTATTTCTTCACTTTTAAAACTCATTTGTAAACCCTCTGCCCCCAAAAGCTACCCCTCTTGATTTTCTCTTAGGGCACCAAAACAACATGCAGCCCTTCAGGCCCTTGGCAGACATTTGGTAAAAGGTGCAATGGAATTTGATCAATGATCCCACCAATCACACCTTCTACCCTACCAAATGTGCATGGCAGGAACAGTGATTATAGGATCAGGGATGATATCCCAATCACATCTATTGCCAGCAAAGGAGGAGCCTGGGATCATGATCCTGTGCTCCTCCTGCACTGGCAAGTAGCAAACTGGAGGCCTGGTACTCCCATGGCTTAGGGTGCCAGTCAGCTGATCAGCACTTCTAGCCATGGGAGTGCATTGGAGCCCTTCATTTCAATGTGCTCCTGAGACTGGGGGCATCAGTCAGCTGAGTGGCTCTCCCAGCCTCAGAAGAATACCAGAGTCTTGAAGGGTTCTAGTGTGCCTGCGAGGCTGGGAGTGGTCATATGTTCCACATAAGGCATGATGGGAACCAGCCACAAGGTGTTTACACATACTTTGTGTAAGAATTTTCTGGCTTATTCCCTGTTTTATCACATTATTCATTCCGTGACTATGTGGCCTGGTTGCTACTTAAGATGTGTTAAGTGTTAATCAATTAAACTTTAATCACATCTTAAGTAACATATGCCATGGTACTTAGGATGAAGTTAAATGTTACACTTGGATCATACTAAGGGCACTTAAAACATGACATCCACATTGTCATGGGGTGAGGTCCCTAGGGACAGTTGTGATGTCTCTAGGGTCCTGTGACCTTGTTAGCTTTGTCCCACAGATGCTTTCTATTCTCATCTGCCACGTCTTGATGGTTAAGATAACACATGGTAGATAGGGAGGCTGTCCTCAAGGTGCTATGCAGTCACAGTCCTGGTGGACCGCATTAAACCGTATGGGTTCTTAGACCCCTTCCTGGGTCCCTCTCTAATTAAGTGCCTCACAGGACACCCCAAGCCTTATGGGCTAGATGTGTGACTCCAAAACCACCCCTTTATCATGCCCCATGCCTCGCAGATGGTATTCAAAAGTTGTCCCTCTGAGACCTTGATCTAACTCTGCTTCCTGTTGTCACTGGGCCCTTGGCCCCTGCCTGTGTGCCCTCACTAGCGCTGGGCTCTCTGCAGCCTTGTCTGCATGCCCTCACTGGCACTGAGCTCTTTGCAGCCTTGTCTACATGCCCTCACTGGTGCTGGGAATCTGCACAGTAGTGTGCCCCAATGAGGCCTCCTCCTCCCCAGTAGCCTCAATCCAGTCCATCGGATTAAAAGCAACAACATAAATATGAGCCCATGAGCTATAACATAACAGCAATCGTAACATTGGAGGTCACACTGTCCCTTTAAGAGGGCCAGTTTCTCCCTCAACAATGTGTGCCTCCTAGCCTGGGATACTTTAGGAGCTCCTAAACTTCATTAGTCTCACCAGCAGTAGTGCAGGCACTTGGGTATCTCTATGGAGTTTTTCTGCACAAACTCCACTCCCCCTGGCAGCTGCCAGGGCCCTAACTGTCTTCAGTCCCAACCCTGGGGCTTATATGGGCCCAGGGTCCTGCCTCCTTCTGGTCAGCTGGCCCGGTGCAGGTGCAGGCTAATTCCTTCATGACCCTGCTGCCACAGTAATCTGTACCTGTGGGGTTTCTGCCTGACTGCTAGGGCCCTCTCTAGGCAGACTCTGCCCTTAAAGAAGCAGGCACCTTAGTGCTCTGAGACACACATGTTAAAGCTTATTAAGTTGTGTTAAGTGCCCTCTAAGCCTTTCAACGTTATGTCACTTCAGGCTAAGGTTAACTCTGGGCTACCTAATTCATGTTAGAGTAACTTCAGTCTGCTCGAATGAGATAAAATGAGCAATGTGCAATCCTCAAGCATCCCAGGATGCACTGCACCTTCTCCCCACACCCCCCCCCACCATACCTCAACACTACCACCCAGAGCAGGGACAGCCTAGATGTTCTGGCTCCTAGCTATGCCTCTGCTCACAAGCCCTCTGGTGGAAAGTCAAAGGTGTGCACACAAGAAACTGTATTAGCCCTTAAAGAGTGCCTGCTCACTGCACATTCCAGCTTTAACACCACTTCATCTTCCACAGATTTAGTATGTTCTAAGTATAATATGTCACTTCACCCTTTAGTCTGTCCCAACCATGCAGTTGGCCCAATAAAATACATTACCTACAAAAATCCTTGCCTCTAATAAGAGAAAGTCTTTTGGGAATGTAAAACAAAAAACAGTTTTCACAAAAGCCTTGGTGCTGAAATATTTTGACATTAACAAAGGGCCAAAGATCTTGGTTACACATAGAATTTTTTAAGATTGTTCTTGACCTTATGTATGTATTTGGCCCTGGGATGTATCTGTGTACTACAGACCTAAGCCATAGCAATTTTTCTTTTAGAAACCAGTCAAAAATAATTGTTTCCTATTTAAAGAATAGTTATCAGCCTGCAACTTTTAGGGATTCTTACCCGTTATTATAATAGTCTTTTTTTCTGCCTAATTCTTACACCAAGGTCCGTGAGACCTATATTAAAATGTAAAAAAAACCATTAAAAATGCTACTAAGCTTAACATCTCCAACTTGTATTGCTTAGGGAACATAAATGCAGTCTGCTCTTATCTAGAGCCTAATACTATGAAAAGCCTCTGCCTGACAAATATTGTTGTTCTGATAAGTTCTACTAAGCAGTTAATTCCAATTTCTAAGTACAAATGTGAGTCTATAGCCTGCTGTGCTTTTTTTGGTTCTTTGTTCTATTTAGACTCCCTGGAGATATTAGGCAAAAATCAGCATGGATGTTCTCTCAGTGAGAGCAAATCTGTTTATCTAACTTTATTTTATATATAATGAGTCAATCCACATTCTCCTTTATTAAAATTTCAAAGGCATCTCTGATTGACAGCTCAGAGAACACTTCACTCCACACCAGATCACAACAGCTGTTCGAGAAAGTGCAAGAATTTTGGAACATTTCAAGCTGACCTTATTTAATTGATTACTAAATGCTCATCTGCTGTAATCCAGGTTAACTTGTTGTGACTAGTTGTGCACATTCAGCTCCTCAATAAAAAAGGATAACATTATAAAAGACAATCTACTCCTGGCAAAAAAAAAAAAAATCATGGAGCAGCTTGGTAAATTAGGTGTACAAGATGTACTTCACCTGGGGAGGAAGAACCAGCAGCATACCTACAGGCTGGGGAACTCCCTTCTTGTCAGTGCAGAGGCAGAAAAGGATCTTGGAGTCATTATTGATGCCAAAATGAACATGGGCCAACAGTGTGGGGACGCGGCCAGGAAGGCCAACCACACCTTGTCATGCATCCACAGATGTATCTAGAGCAGGTCCAAGGAGGTGATCCTCCCCCTCTATGCAACACTGGTCAGGCCGCAGTTGGAGTACTGTGTTCAGTTCTGGGTGCCGCACTTCAGGAGAGATGTGGCAGCATTGAGAGGGTCCAGAGGAGGGCTACCCACATGATCAGGGGCCAGCAGGGAAGGCCCTATGAGGAGAGGCTAAGGGACCTGAACCTGTTCAGCCTCCACAAGAGAAGGCTGAGAGGGGATCTAGTGGCCTGTTACAACCTAATCAGGGGGGACCAGCAGGCATTGGGGGAGTCCCTGTTCCCCCCGAGCACTACCAGGAGTGACAAGAAATAACAGTCACAAGCTGGCAGAGGGTAGATTTGGGCTAGATATCAGGAGGTGCTACTTCACTGTCAGAGTGGCTAAGAGATGGAACCAACTTCCAAGTGAGGTGGTGCTGGCTCCTACCCTGGGGGTCTTTAAAAGGAGGCTGGATGAACACCTTGCCGGGGTCGTTTGACCCCAGTACTCTTTCCTGCCATGGCAGGGTGTTGGACTTGATGATCTGCTCAAGTCCCTTCCGACCCTACCAACTATGAAACTACTTCATGTGCATTTATTACAAATGTACGAGTTTCACCCAAGTACCCTCATGTGTGCAAATACATGTTTGATGTGCACAATTGATTTTGGTGTAAACCTTGTAATAAAAATGTCCATATTTTTTAACTCAAATGATTTTTTACTTATTTTTGTCATAGATGTCTGGGAGGTATCTTGAGCTCCATTAGAGGACACAGTCAATTCTGATATGTAAATGTGGCCAAAGCAATGACCATCCTGGGAATCCTGGGCTTGGCTCTGTTCTGAAACAGTTAAATGTTTCTTGTTGTGGGCAGTTACCTATTTTCTTTTCAGACAAGACAATTCTGATTCAGACCAGACTGCTGCCTCAGGTATAGACAAACGTGTGTTATGCCTGATTGAGTACAAACCTGTATATTTTAAGCCTGTATATTTCAACCTGGATATATAAAGCAGGTTGAGGTGTTCTAAGCTATGTCTTCCAAACTGGACCCACGTGCTTCCAAAGTGGTAGGATGAAGCAGGGGTATATTCATTCAATTTTATCATATTTTCAATCTCTTCCTTGATTTCCTTCATCCTTTACTTGATGAAGAAACCATTCCTTTGTCTCAGAGCCCAGCTTATTATCTTCCATTGTCTGTCATTCTCTTTTCTGGAAATGATCATTGAAAAGGTAACTCTGACAAATCCAGAATTTATAGATTTATATATATTTCTTCTAATCTGAGTTTAGGCTTACGTGTGAGAGAGGGACCTGGCTTAGCTGTAGGACTAGCCAAGGTGAGAGATGAAAAACTATGAGGTGCTTGCTAGCTTTTTGAATGCAGCTTCCCAAAGACTACCAAAGGAGGAGCAAGCTACAATGAAGGGCATTGCATTTGGGATGCTTGTTGTTTCCTAATGCTTTGTGGTATCTTATGTTTGCTTTATTTATTTATTATTTTAGTAAAGAGCAATGTTGTGTTCAGAAACTCTATGCAAAGCCTTTCCAGATTTGGTTGTTTACGCTTATAGTGTGGCTACCAAAGAGTTAAACTGTAAATCAGGAGGCTTATGTTTCTTATGGGCAAAAGTATGCTTAAGTTTGGAACAGAAGGAAGGAGGAGGGAGTCTGAAGAGTCAATACTAAGCCCAGGGGGTACAGATAGTTCAACCTGGGTTCCATCTTTTAGAAGGGGACGCCAGATGGAAAATATGCACCTTTGAAACTGTGGCCATGAACAGGTGTTACATTTGTGCTGGGAGAAAAACCTTTCTCCTGGCACTAAAAGAGAGTGTACTGTACAGTCATACAAGAGATTTCTTGTGGAAGAGAACTGGCTCCTCTGCAAGAAGTTAGATTGAATACTTACCAGGAATATCTCCCTCTTCCCAGTCTAATTTGAAGGGCTATACACTTCTCTCATTCTCTACTTTCCCTCCCCAATATTTGACAGTCCTCTGCTTTCCCTCCCCACCTCTAGGAGATGTGCAGGGAGGGGGAGCACTGGCTCTCTGATAGTTTGCCCAGAGATGAGCTGTTAAGGAGCCCTGTCGGGACCCTGCCATGACAAATTCTGCCCCTGACTTGTGAATCAGCTGATTGGTGTGTGGAGGGGCATTTTTCTGTGTGGGGAACCCGTCCAGAATGGGTTCCCACTGTGAGATAATGGCCCCCTTTTTCACCATTCAGCTGATTGGAGGGAAGGGGTGAGCATTCCCCATAGTGGAAATCCTACCAGAATGGGTTTTCACCATAACAGAATGCCCCAATGCCCCCTAGACTGTTCCAGTTCAGCCCAGAAGCAGGCTGCCAATTCTGGTAACAACTTCAGAGAAATTCGTGCTGTAGGAAATGAATGCCTGTCCCTTGTCTGTGTCTAGCAGCTCCAAGATGGGGGCAGTCAGTGAATTCACATCAGATTCCTTAGATTCCAGAAGCTTGCAGTACACGCAGGATTCAATGGATGGATACTCTGACAGGGATCTAAGGAGAGTGGGGGGAGGAGTGATGTGCTTGACCAGATTCTATCTTACCCACAAAGCAAAATTGTTAGGGAAAAAAATAATTATGCATTGATGCGAAATTTTGATTGTAAAAATAAAATACATGTTTAAAATGGTAAAAAAAAAAATGTCAAAACAAACATGATGTTGAAACAGAGAGCTAAGGCCATCCCTATGGGGGGTGTGAATTGGGGCGAGTGCCCCAGGCCCCGCACTTTGGGGGACCCCACGGAACCAGGCGGAGCAGCGCGGCAACTCCGTGCTGCTGCCGGCTTCACGTCTGGCCGCTCGGCACCCCCCCTCCACCCCCCCATGGTTGAATCCACCCCCAGTTTCCTCGTATCTGGGTGCTGAGCCCCACACAGGCTGATTTGCCCTGGGTCCCCCACACTGCTTAGGTCGTCTCTGAATCTTTTCCCTTTTTTTCTGAAACAAAATGTTGTTGAAACTTTCTTGCAGTTCCAGCAAAACATGTCACTTTTGATGAAACAGTCTTTTCTGACAGAAAGCCATCCATCATAAGATTTTGACCAGCCCTAGTTTTGTTAGTTTTTTTTCATCCCAGCTCCAAACAAAAACAAATGTTGCATGACTTGAATTCACCATGAGACAGAAATTCCATTTTTCTATTAGCTCTACTCTCTGATCTGTATTTTTTATCATATTGATATATGTTTGCACATGATCTTAAAAGCAGTGAGTAGGTTATTTTTTAAGATAAAATGTGTATATAATTTAGAAATTAAAGGAAGCATTTTTCTGATGGGGTAACTCACTGAATTTAATTTTCTAGCTTTAATTTAATTTGTGTGTCAGTTTTTATAACTATTTTTCTTATACAGCACATAGAGGGTTGCACAAAATTTTGATAACTCTAACCCTGCTGCCGATTTTTTTCCTTGGCTTGGAGCTTTACTCGAAACTAGGGTGCAGCTAAAGAACTTTCACCCAAACCAATTAGCTTGATTGACTTGTCTGATTTCAGCCACTGCACTGTTTTGTGTAAGTGTGATTGTAAGCCATTAGGTAAACATATCACCAAAAATCTTCCCCATTTGTTGACATCCTTAACAAGTGGTGCTGTGTGAAATCTCACCAGTGCTGAACAAAGTAGAAAAATGAGCCCCATCACTTGCATGTCATGTCCATTAATACATCCCAGTATGTTGTTAGCTTTTTGTGCAACAATATTACAGTGCTGACTGTTTGCAATCCCCTATCAGCCCCAAGAACATAATGCTTAAATAAATATTGAAAGTAAATCCTGATGAGTTGCAGTTGAATGTCGATCATAACCTTAGGGATAATTAATAGAGCAATACCACATGCACAGAAATATGACTATACAACAGGAGCAAGCAGAGAGAAAATAGGCCGTGAAGAAGAAAAGCTGATAATAATAAAAAGGTAAAAATACAAATTTAAAATTCAGCATGTTCCTGGCAAAATTGTTTTTTTTACCATCTTTCTCCCACTTTGCTACTGAATAAGAATTTTTCTTTAATATGTAAAACCTTTAAAAATCAGTCAGACCTAGAAAGGAATACAGTATCTGCTAAAGTATACAATTGCTATTTCCTCATGACGAAAGAACAGAACTCATTAATCAGAACCTGTGCTGGTAGTAGAAGCAAATTTGCCCTTACACTTTTGAAACATTAATTAAAGTGCCACGCTGTACACATAGGTAGTTAGCACTACAGCAACCTTTGTTTTAGCTGGTGACACTTGGATACGTAAGTACTCTATTCAATGACCTATGAGAAGTAGGCTTGTTGTCCTGTTGCATGACAGATAAAAATCCTGCCCTAATAAACAATAGGAATGAGCAAAACGTAATTTCAGACCAACTGGAGGTTTAACTAGAATGCTACCTCCTCGGGTATCTGCAAACCTCCATACTCTCTGTAAGAGACCTGTATAGTATCTATATAGCATTCATTCGTTTGCTAGCAAGCAGGTGAGATCTAACTACCAGAGGTCTTGTATTATAGGATTAATTAACAAATGCACTGAGTAATGTTTGTTCTCTTTACTTAGTATTATTATATTGCAGGAACAGTTTAATAAAAACCTAAGGGACTGAGCTGCCAAGACAAGTGACTCTCTTCCACTTGAATGAAGAATATGATCCAACTTGAAAGTGACAAGAAACATCACTAACTACACAGATTAAGTATTAAATCAATCAAGCGGTGGGGTTTGCTAACTGAACTTTCTTGTAGTTAACACAGCCTCTTAAACTCCTTTGATAGCCTATCTTTTAAAGAAAGGGCCTATGCCAGTGAATGTGAATCAGGATCAGAGTTCCCCTAAATTGCAGGAAGGCCTAAATCTGCACAGAATTTGGGTTTGACCCTACCCATAATTAAAAACACTGAGCAAATTTCCTCCTTACTCTGTTTCCATCCATTTCACTTGACTTATTCAGAAAATTTGGCTGCCAAATCTCATGTCGAAAAAAAAAATCTCATTTTGAAAAAAGGAGTTAAAATAATCAGCCACTGTATTTGGATATGTTCTACGTCATGGAACAAATACCACTTAGATCTTCTGTATAGTATATAAACCATGAAAGTAGAACTTAAGCACTTTATTTAAGATGTCCAAAGTATCTCACACAGTGGGTCTTTACCCTCCCCTGCAAAGATTTTGTTTGTACTTCCACAATATTTGAAACAATTAAAAAGTACATCTGGGTAGTGACAGCTGTGTTAAAATAATAATAATAAAAAACCTTACTGGGATTATTGAAGTAGCAACCATAGGAATCAGATGAAAAAGACTTCAGTCCCCTGCTAGCTCTGTTTTATATATGGGTTCTCAACTCAGTTGTTCTGATATTAGATGAATGGCATAAGATTGCTTGATATCAGATTGGTAGATAACTTTCCAATAAGAAAGGTCAGCTTTGCTTCTTGACTGAGGAGCAGGGATAAACAGGATGGCTATGGAGAGTTGTTCTTTGGAAATGCAGGGCATTTTGATTGCTGTTCTTCAACCAACCATGAAAGGGTTGGTCTCCAACCTTTGCAAACCAAACTATGGGGCTTTCAATTCCCACTGCAAACTGAAACCTTTAGCAGTTTCCATAGCTTTTTTGACATATTTCCTTTCTTTGTAATTTTAGAAAGACAGTTTTGTTTCCATATATATTTTTGTAATTTTGGGGGTATTTATTTTCACCTGCCACTGAGAAAGGCAGCCTACAGGTAACATAAGAAATACAGGCACTTAAGGTTGTGATTTATTGGAAAATAATGTGGCCTTAGGAGTTATAATAAAAATATTCAAATAAGGCACTGAATTGCAGCTCAGGTGATCCTTGTTCAATACTATGTGCTCTGGATTAGTCACTTACAGACAAAAATGGAATCTAGGTGCCTTACACAGGACTTCATCTGACTTTAGGCAGCTGTGTCCAAAACTGATCTAAAAATGACCCCACTGGGCATACCTACATATACATTTATTCCAGCTTGAATTTACAGTGTAGTAAGTTACTGTGCAGTAAGAGGGAATAGGCTGGCATCTACATGTGCAGGCATTAAAATGAATTAACACTGTGTGTGGACTGACTTGGGAGTAAAATTAGTCCCAAGTCAGTCCACACACAGTGTTACTGCATAGTAAGGCATTTACATATGCATTACTGTGCAGTAACTAATCAGGCATAAATTTAATATCAAGTGTATGCTTAAGTCAGTGGGTTGGCATCAAATTTATGCTCAATTCAGTATAAGTCACCATATTTAAAGCACAGTACAGGCATGTATGTGTAGATGTGCACCTGTACTGTGCAGTAATTTTAGTTGCTGCGCAATAAATGTACATATGTAAATGAGTCCACTGAGAAGTTGCCTGAAAGTTGTCTAGGCATTTGACTCATATATATATATCCAGAAATGTCCTGAACTGAAACTGAGGGACCCAATCAGAGGGGGATCTCAGAACATATGTTATGCATACCAACAGGAATGAGACCTGCACAAAACAGACTTGTAGGTGTTTCCTTTTTAAAATATGATTGCCAAAGGAAGAAGTGGCAGATCTGGTTTTGTGCCCTCCTCAATATGAAGGGGTTCAAACTTGCATCTCTTACATACCAGCAAACCTCCAAACTACCAGGCTATAGGCTAGGCTGAACTGGGATAGCAGCCTCTACACTTCTTGTTGAACCTGGGCCCGTGTGCAGATAGAAATGCCAGATTTATGTGGAATAGAGAAGGAGAGTGCACAAGAAAGAGTATGACTCTTTAGCCTAGAGGTTGGGAATCCTGGACTGTTTCCTGGGTACCTGTGGAAGCTGGACCTGTAGTGTAGTCCCCTTATGGGGAGAATAGGCTGTGATTCTCTCTTTTAAGGGACAGGCTGGTAAAGCAGTTGGAACTCTAGGTGTCTCCATTCAAACGTTCTTGGTAAAGCACTTGCAGCAGCTTCGGGAAAAAGTCTGTGAAAGTTCCTGAGAGAAGACTTAAGGATTGTGCAGACCAAATGATAAATATATTTGAATGGGAAAAATTTATCTGGATTTATTACAGATCTCTCAGGTAGGCAGAGCTAAAGTTTGGTTTAAGGTTTCTTAAAGACCTAAGGGGGAGTATTAATACTCAACGTAGGTGAGGAAACCTAAAGGCTTTGACTTACTGACAAAAGAGCCCTTGAGCAAAGCACAGCAGGAAGGCTGGGTTGTAAAGTGCTAGTCCCTATAAAGGGCTCATGGCTTGACTTTCTCTTCAGAGAAGGGCTAACACTTTTCAATTCCCAGTCATCAAGTTATAGGCATAGAAGAGGTAGGCTAGGGACAGAAGTTGCACATAAACTGGCTTAAGTGATCAGAAACTGGTTTAAACATGTAACAGAACAGAGGTTCAGGGAACATAAACAAGTTTCAAAATGGCCAAAACTGATTTAAGATAAGCCTGGTTGAATGTAGTATCAGACTTAACTGATTTGGGCCAAAGCAGTTTATGAAACTTCTGTCTGAGACCTTCCTGGTTTAGTTAAAACAGAGTCCCCCAGCATCCCAGCATGATTTCTAGCCCCGGGCTGGGTTGGGCTGTGCCGTCTGCTCCAGCAGGGGAGGGGACGAGGGGGGAGGCAGAGACTGCCCTGCCAAGCAAACCCCAGCTGGGGTATGGGGCCAGGGAGGGAAGTTAACCCCTCCTTCCCCCAGTTAAGCCCCCTTACCCCAAGTACAGAGCTGCCCTGCCCTGCTAAATGTACTGAAATTTACTGCTGGCTGCAGCTGTGAACTACAAATCCCAGAGGCACCTGGAAGCAGGAAGAGGAAGTGATGAGCAACCCTGCAGAGTCCTGTTGCAGTGATTCTGGACTGCAAATCCTAGAGACCTTGTGGGCAGCAGAAAGAGAAAGTGAACACACAGCCCATGCTAGCTGTGTGCCAGAGAGCCATGCTTCCCCCTCTCCCCCGCCCCCTCGGGTTTTGGCTTGAGCTACTGCAGGCATGTGGCTGCATTTCATGAATCAAAAGTAAATGTGTGTCCAGTTGTTTCTCAGTTTAATCTTTGCAGCTTAGACTAACCTACAAAGACTGAATTGATTTAGCCTCAGGCTTCTTGACTGTCTGTACTTAGCCATAGAGATCCTGTGATCCAAACTTGACAGATGGGGTTAAGGTTGGTGAAGACCTTAAAGGAGAACCACAGCTCCAAAAAACATGCTTTGGATGCAAGACACCATGTTGGAAGATTTATTAGGAAATTAATTGCTTCCTTTACACTGGAAAGACTAGAGTGTTTGGTTGAGGTGGAGAGTTAAGTTAGTCTACCAGTGAGGGACACTAAAGCAAGAGTTGCATTTATACCTGGAAAAGGTAATTTCATAATTTTTGATGTTCAAGTTTCGGTAAAACACCTGCAAATTTCCCATAAATGGGACACAGACTAAGGATTTTTCCTTACAGAAATAACTTGGCGCCCTGGATAATAAATAATTTAGAAAAAATTACATACAATCTGCAAGACAAAAAATTAGCTGGACTCAGTCATTGTCAATTACTCATTACAGCTAAAAAAAAAAGTAAATAGCAGGGGAGACTGTTTGTATGATACTTATGACTTAGCGGGAAACCTCTGTACTGAAAAAAACATGAAAAAGGGCGTTTTTCATGAAATCTCCCATTGTAAAGATGCATTCAAATAATTTTTTCACAGTGATATCATGCGTATGTAACTACACCAACCCCCAGAGCCTTTTGAGATTCACTCATTGTTATTCAATAGTAGAGATGAACCTGAATTGAAATATTGTGATCTGAACCCTCCTCAAATGGTGAGACTTGGGCTCATCTCAGTTACCTCAAAGCATAGCACAGATGTTCACTAAGCCTCCATTATTTATTAGTTGCCTTATCCCTGGCTTTTACTTGGCTAATTTTACCTTATTCCTTATTTATTTACATAGATTCATAGATTCATAGATGTTAGGGTCAGAAGGGACCTCAATAGATCATCGAGTCCGACCCCCTGCATAGG
>NW_005841923.1:2977061-3016584 GCF_000455745.1 Alligator sinensis
CCCCCGTTGCCAATACCAGATCCAGTATGGCATTCCCCCTAGTGGGACCATGTACCTCCTGTGTCAGGTGGAGGTCCTGTACACAGGTTAGAAACCTGCATGAACGGTGGGACTTTGCCGTCTGCGTCTCCCAGCAGATGTCTGGGTAGTTTAGGTCCCCCATGACTACCGCCTCTTTAGCTTTTATGGTCTCTGAGAGCTGCCTCAGGAGCCCCGCATCTATTTCTTTCCCTTGATGTGGGGGTCTGTAGCAGACCCCTACCACCAAATCCCTTTCTCTTTGCCCCCCATGTAGCCTAACCCACAATCCTTCTACTTCCTCATCCTTGGATTCCGTCTTGATTAGGGTTGACGTATATTGCTCATTGACATAGAGCGCAACCCCTCCCCCTTTTTTCCCCACCCTGTCCTTTCTGTACAATCTATAACCCTCAATATGTACTGCCCAGTTGTGGGACGAATCCCACCAGGTTTCCGTTAGCCCTACTAA
The DNA here is from genome assembly GCF_000455745.1 of Alligator sinensis. Classification (NCBI taxonomy): domain Eukaryota; kingdom Metazoa; phylum Chordata; order Crocodylia; family Alligatoridae; genus Alligator; species Alligator sinensis. The sequence continues at coordinate 2,977,552 of NW_005841923.1, forward strand.
GTCGTAGGTGTTTTGTGCAAGCAGGAGCGCTAGTTCATCCTGCTTGTTTCCCATGCTCCTAGCATTAGTATATAGGCACTTGAGCCCTGCGACTGGTGCCTTTGCTGCCCCCCCGCTCGGAGTCCCAAGGGGCCCCTTATTTCTACATGTGTCAAGTGCATATACCTCCCCTGAACTGGACTAATAATGCAATGTATGATGTTTTGTCAGGTGTGGAAGAAGCATTCCACAGGAAATTAAAGGCGTCTGGATGACAATACTTTGATTCCCAAAAGGAGTCTTCCCTCCCTCTTACCATTCTCCCAATCTCAAAAACTTTTGAGAGATGGTTTCCACCCTGTTTTTATCTCTTAACAAGCACAACTGTTCTCTCCTTCTTCCAACAGCCTGCATATACATCTGCACCCACACATGTACTGCATGCTTCATAAAACAGATGTCGCAGGATTTTTAATCCCCACGAGTTCTCGGATGGATTAAAACTCAATTCTCTAAGCATCATTCTTAATTGCTACACCAAGTAATATATGCTTATGTTAACCATCATTTACAATGTAAACTAAAGCAATAGATAGTCAAATATAAACACCTGAAATTCAGGCTGAGCTACACCTGGATGGCACTTCCATGACTTTTTGATTGTTTTTTACACCTGTGTCTGGCTCAGTAACTGCTGTAACAAAACCCAGGTGGTATGTAGGCACCTCTCACATTCTACATACCTGTAACCCTTCAATGGCCAGCTTGAGGATGGAAGGTGTTAGCTTGGAGGCTTGCTTGAAGGAGAAATTGCTCCAATCTATAATTAAAATGAAGCCATTTATCTGAAGTTCTTGATCTTCAATGAGAATTTCCAAGGATAACAGAATAGCCCGTAGAATATCTATGAAGGAATTCCTAAGACCAAAGCAGAAATACAAAAGGGTTGAAAATGCAGATATGTCATGGATTTCACATACATAAGGGGCTAAATGATTTATTTTAAAGATGTTCTTTTAAAAATACAGTCATTTTAAAACATACTGCCAAGGTTTTTCTGTTAGAAAACACACATTCTAATATTTCATTTGATAACTTGTGTTTTCTAAGGAGTAAAATGGACTTAGTTAAATCCCAGATCTTTGTGTGGCATCATTTGTAATAGATTTTAGTTAAGTTACATTGGGAAAATATTTCTCAGTAATAAATTAAACAGCTTTAGGCTATCAGTTTAAACTTTAAACTCCTGAACTCTTGGGTACATTCCAAAAGTCTACTCTAGCATCTACACTATTAGGAGGAAGATAAGAAGCAGAAGGTAACTCTGTGTATGACTCACATAAATGACTTTGTTATAAATAAAAGAGAAGCTGTCTGACTTGTTGTTCCATAAGGAGGGGAAAATTTTAGTCAGACTTCAGACACTGCTCAGCTTATATGACTCAAGCACAAAATAACAGCTCCAAATAGGAAGTCTGTATTAATTAACAGCTAGCAATTAGTAGTTGCAAGGTTTTCCTTATCACAAAAAGAAAAATTAGAAACTTCATTAGTTATGAATGTGGAAGGGAGAGAGACAGAGACCAACTGAGAATAAAACACTGAACATTTTCCCTTAACATGTCATGCTGGACTGACAAACTTGAGTCTGATTTGTACCCACTTACAACATTTTTACACATGCTTAAGTCTGTTAACTTGAAGGGAATTATTCCTGATTTACACACGTGTGAGAAAATAATTAAACCCTATAGGTTCTCCTTAACACCAACTTGAGAAATGAGACAAGAAATTTGTACAGCCTTTTAGTGAAGAATGAAGTATAACCTTCCAGATGAAACTGATGACATTATACTTGTAATCCTTATTATTTTTGCATTATTCTTAAATTTCTGAGTTTTCTGCTCCTGTGGAAAGGTAGCTGCCATTTTGCTACAGGAAAGATAAAGAATGTAGTCTCACATAGAGACATTAGATGTGCTCTTTTCTACTGCTTTCTTTAGTTTAAAAAGAGTCATTTTAAACCTAAAGTTATATGATTTCAATCCGTATATGGAAAAATAAGAGGTACTCATAGTCCAAGAAGACTGGAACCTTTCTTTCCTCCCCCAATACATGAGGCCATACTTATCCCTTTTTAGAAGTAAGGACAACTCTGCTGACCCATGTCAGAGCTGAATTGTGTTCTTGGTCTTTTTTTCTTTTCCTTTGGCAATTTTTGACCTAAAAGTGAATAATTCTTTCCTGGAGAAACTACATCTTGGAAAGTCAGTTTATTTTCTGTGCCTCTTTGTTCCTTTGGTGTAATGCACCAAAAAATATTTTCAAAAGTCTAATAGCTGAGGTGATTTGATATTCACAGAACTTACTGGTGTCACTGAGATCGATGAAAAACTCAGTTTGGATTGAAAGTATGTTTGGCTTTGCTGGCATTGGGCTTCAATGCACCACAGCAAAAGTAACAGGACAACCTCAAACCTAACCAAATTGTACAGAAAATATGAATTGGAAAGTCAAACAAATTCACAAAGTGAATTTGAAACTAAGTCAAACACTAAGGTGTTTCTGCCTTAGTGCTTGGGAAAGCACTAAGGCAGAAACACAACATTGAGTTAACTTGTTTCTCAACAGAACATTTATCCTGATTTCCTTAAAAGTGTGATGTGCAAAATGCATATATCACTTTTTCTGTAGAAACATCATCCACGTGAGGTCTCCAGAACTACCCATCAATCCCTTGGCCAACTATAGACAGCCCTGAATTCCCACCCTTAGACTGTGAGTGGTCAATTAACCAGCAATAGCATTCTTGTCTGATCATGGGAGGGTTGCTACACCTCAATTATATCTAAACTGTTTTTAGTCAGGATCCACCCCATTTACAATGGGGATAATTTTGTGTAACCTCATACATATGGTTGCTGGTGTTTATATGCCTGTAATTAACAGGGATCCAGGATTTAACATGCCTCAGCTGCTTCATGGTAACTGTCCCTGTGCCTGTCCCAGTGAAGGCTAAACTGGGGCAGCCTTTCTCTGAATAAAACAGGCTTAGCTTGGTTTAGCTTTCACTGACCATAATCTAGAAACAAATACAGCAGAGCAGCTGAGCCACGGTAAGTCCCTACACTTTGTTAATTGTGGGCATAAGTCCATGTGCCTGCAATTACTCCACAGTGGACATGTCTATTAATGCAAAGCAATAAACTACAGCACAGTTTGTGCCAGAAGTTATTGCTCCTGGGCACAGCATTTGCAAATGCACCTGCAAGCACAGCACACTGAGCCAGGGCAGCACAACCCCAGCTGGCAGGAAGCCCAGGGGATCTGCCTGCCAGCCTGGGGCTGCTCCTGCCCAACTCAACATGATGTGGAGGGGCTGACTGAGGCACAAGTGTGCTACAGTGCAGGGCTAGCTGACATGCAGCCCCACACGGTAGCATCCTCATACCCCAGTCACTGTCTACATGTGCATTGCAGCAGAGCAAATAACTCTGCCTTAGAATAGTACTTGAGTCGGGCTGTACTATCCTATGGCAGAGTTAATTAGTTTGCTCTGGCCTAATAGCACCGCATGTGTAGACAGTGATGCTTTACTGCAGAGCTACTTAGTCACCTTTGTAGTAAAGTGTCTTTGGAGAAGCACCTAGTACAAGGGTAGGCAACGTTTTTTGGCCAGAGTGCCAAAAAACCCACAATGTCTACCTTGGAAAGTGCTGGAGTGCCAACATGCCGGAGCCCAGAACGGCTGTTTGCAGCCTTGCAGCTGCAGGTGGCCCACAGAGCCCAGTCTGCTTGCAGCAAGGCTTACAGCCTCCCAGCTGCCTGCTGGGAGCAGCCTGGGCTCTGTGGCTGGCAGCAGCTGCTTAGACCCTGGACTGGTGGTGGTGTGCCGAGCAAAATGGCCTTGTGTGCCATGCTCAGCACGTGCGCCAGGGGTTGCTGACCCCTGGCCTAGTGTGTAAATGCAGGCCAGGGTTGGATGGGAAGAACTTACACAGAACATAGAGGCAATCTTTTTAACTTAATGGAGAATGCCACTTGACATTGAAGCCCTCTGCTTCCTAATCTTGTGGCTTTCAGCTAAATCATTCAGCTACTTGACTTGTTTTGCACCCAAATATTTTCTCATGCATTTACACACATTCATTTCCTAGTACCCCATATCTTTGGTTCCTTTGCTTCTCTGTCCCCACCCCAGTTTAACACACTTACAAAAAGTGAAGTAAATCACTATTCCAAGAAAAGGAACTACAATAGCTCTGTATGGATTCAGCATGGAATCTATTTCAGTGAGCTATTAATGACTCAAAAGTTTACATCCCCTTGAACAACAGAAGCAAGAAGGAAAAATGCCTATTCCATTAGGTTGAATGGCAAGGTATTAAAAAAGAGTGTCTTTTTTAAACACTCCAATAGAAAATGGGAAGTTGATCCAAAATAAGCTAGTAGTATGGAAGAATAATACCAAATAATATCGAGTCAGGTTTTGGTAGGAGGTTCAGAGCGTGGGTAAGCCGAAGAATTGCTACAGGAGTAAGCAGCCTATGAAAAACGTTGGAGAACCAGGATGCAAAAAGAACATTGAAGGGGGAAAGGACTTTGCAGAGAAGCTAAGAGATGTATTTGCACTACTATGCATGCTGGGGAAATACTTAGCTAATAAAGATGAAGTCTTGGAGACTGAGGAGTTAGAGAGGAGAGGCTCAAAGAAACTGATAGATTTCTAAGTAGATGGTGTTCCCCTTGACGTTTGAAGTCACTATACCCAATCTATAACTTAAGCATGCATTTAGATTAAAGGACATGAATAATACTTTGCTGAATCAAAGCCATTAATATCAGATAGAGAGAGATGCTAACAAAACATGTAAACTCCCACTAAATTCTGAGGCTATCCCAAGGACTGAAGAGCAGCAAACATTGTACCTATCTTCACATAGAAACTAGGTGTGATGCTGGGATCTACAGGATGTGACAAACTATAGGTTTTATTGTAATTTTCTGTTTAAAATGTGTTGATGTTTTACTAATGTTTTGTGCCCATTTCCTTGATTTCCCTGATTAGCCTGCGCATGGGGAATAAAGTCTTAATAGAGGCTTTGCTAAGTGCCAGAGCTGCCTAGAGCAGGGACAAAAATTGGTAGATCTTCAGCATCAACAGAGACTTGAATAGCTTCGTTGAAACTACAGCAAAGGCGGGATTGCTGGTGACATTGAGGAGGCTCCAGGGAGACATGACAGTGGACAGTGCAGGGTGATGTGTTGGCTGGTGGGTGGTGGTCTGAAGAGAGATACCAGCTGAGCAGCTTTGGGGCTCTGGGCTTTGAGGAAACAAGTGAGCAACTTTGTGGTGCTCAGCTCTATGCAGGCTGGCTTGTGAATAGATGGGCTGCTTCACACTTGGGAGGGGGACAGAGAACCTCTGGCTGGGTGGCCTTTGTCTTCATTGAAGAGGAACTTTCTGTTTTGCTGCTTGGAACTTCAGGGTATATTTCTCTCTTTAACAAGAGGCAAATTCCCTCTCAGGAGCTGAACTAGAATGCAGTTCCTTGATTGAGGCAGGGCCACGGAAAACCAGGAAGGGTCAGGGATTGCAAGGCTAAGGTCTCCGAGTTGGAAGGAGTTAGGGATTCCCCTTCCCTAAAGGGGGCAGGAATCTGTGGTAGACTATTGAATATTACTTCAGTAGCAAATAAATCAATGTAAACAATAATTAGAGACATATACATTACTAGGTAAATGTAATATAACAGGGGTAACTGTTCCTATGTAGTAAAAGTATGGAATATCTTCCTAGTCTATGGTAGTATTTAGCAAATGGAACCAGAATAGTGGACAAAGAAGGAGTTAGAGTAAATTTATTCCAAAATAAATAAACAAATGTTAACAGACTTTCAGAAGAAGAAAAACTTTTAGCCTAAGTTGCACAGAGTAGGTAGTAAAATTTTGCCATAAATTAGAAATGAGGTAAGTTACAACTTTCCTTCCAAAGATCAAACAAAAAGAAAAATCCACCACAAGAAAAGAATAGAAGAAAACAATTGATGTTCAACTTGGGCAAAGGTTTACAGTATGATACCACACTAATTCCTACTAGGAATCATTCATTGATAAATGAATCTCTTTTCAGTACTATTTGGAAAATATCAATCCTTGATTTATTAACTGGAAAAGAGGGTGATGAGCCATATGTTTTTGTAGGCTAATCAAAAATAAAGAAACTGTGAGATGCTTCATAAAGACAAAGGTAAATGAGGAGCACTGTCACTGAGGGCCTCGTTACATGGCAGACTTTGAGCTGCTCACATGTTAATCACTGTGGGTGGGTCTACACGAGAAACTTTGCTGCACATTAGACTAATCTAATGCACAATAAAGCATCACTGTCTACACCTTGCTGGCAATTACTGTGCATTAAATTAGTCTAATGCACTGTTTGCTAGTACCAATACATACAGATACTAGAAAAACAGTGCATTAACTAATGCTCAGAAGTGCATGTGTAGACACTGACTGGGAGCAAATTGCTCCTGGTCAGCCCAGGCAGCAGGGGGCCACAAAGGCTGCCTGGCTAAGCCCTCAAACTCTGGGGGTGGGAGAGAGCTGTCCTGGCTCTGGGAGCAGCTCCTTCCCAGCCACAGGGAGAGCAGGGCTGGCCCCAAGCCCCAGGATGTGGGGGGAGCTGTCTTGGCTCCAGGAGTTGTGAATCTTGGATTGACAACCTGCAAATCATGGCTTGCTACACTTATGTAGTACCTCATGGACTTCAGTGAGGTTTTATGAGAGTACAGCAGTTAGTTCAAAGCTGTTTTGAGGAAGAAGTACTCTCTTCTTACATATAAAAGACATCCACCACAATGAAGCCCCAAAATGATTGGATCTTCTGAAACCTAGTATAATATTTCTATAAAATAAAGATAATGACTCAGCAGTTTCCTGGAATCGTTTCAGCATTGTAACTTTATGATGTGTTGGCTAAGACTGGTCATCAATCTCCAGTTTTAAAGGATTCAGTCAGGGAGCAGAGAAAGCACTTTGCAACTCAGATAATGCAACTTTGCCAAAAATAACGAACAGTCAAACAGAAGAGTTCACAACCAGCCAAGGTGCTGAAAAATGCTCAGATTATATAGCTAAATTCTGAATAACATATACACTCACAGAACTAGGTTTATTAGCTATAGATTAATAAGCAGAGAAAAAGAGCTACATTCACAGCAGTTTTGAACACTTTCAGCTATTTTATCTAATCCCCTGAAAAATATGAGCAATTTAGTAGCACACTCAAACTGGAGATATCACTTACAAGGTAATCCTAGTTTTTATTGAGGAACAAATTTATTTTCCCATCACAGTACTTCAGTATCTGCTTTTCTCTCTACACGACTAGAACATATAGATATGAGATCACTAGTGGGAAAAAATGCAGTATTAAATTAAGGCATTAATTTCAATTCACTCTTCTCTAGCATCCAGTTTAGTCAACTGAGGGTGTCACTGTATGTCAGCTTCAAGCAGACAAGTGTAAGTGTTTTGTAACTGGAGTTCAGCAAGTTATTCTATTCAAGAAGTGTATAAGATAATGAATATTGTTCCCAAATAAACTTACATGAGGGGTAAAGGAAATGGATCAGGGTAGTAGCTTGTCTGCCTCTAAAATCCTTATTTCATTTGAGTATTAGCAATAAGAGTTGGTGAGAGAAGTTTCAGCTCTAACAGATATTTGTCCATATCACAAAACTACCATTACATGATTAGATACATGGACGACATGTGCGCACACCCCCCCCCCTCCCCAGCAACCAGTCAGCAACTGGCGGGGGGCGGGGGGGGAGTCCCTCTGCGGCCAGTCACACTTACCTGGAAGCGGATGCTTCATCCAGTGCTCCCACTCCCCAGCCAGTGCTCTCAAGGGGGTACCAATGCTCTGACTGCCCCATCCCCTGCCTGCCACCTAAGTGGGGAGCACAGCCTGACAGGGGGTGCACATGCACCCCCATGTACCCTCTACACATCACCACTGATTAGATAAGAGACAGTTCCCCACAAATGTCCTCACTGACTTCAAATTCCTCTGAATCTTTGAGCTTTCTTAATGAATTTAAATAATTTCAGCCCTTAGAAAAAGATTGCATAATAGTGTTTGTATCATTCAATTTTGCCCCTCAGTGGATGTGTCTACACATGCTGTTGATGCACAGCAATAAACTCTGGCGCAGTTCATGATGGAGTTTGTTGCTCCTGGGTGTTGTGTTTGAATGTACACCCAGGACCGCAGCATGCTGAACTGGGTTGGAGGAGCCCTGACTGGCAGGGGGCCTGGAGGGTCAGCCTGCCAACACGGGGCTGTGCCAACCTGACTCAACATGCTATGGAGGTGCTGGCTGGGGCATGAGGTTGCTCCGATGCCAGGCTAGCCGGCAGGCAGCCCCCACACTGAAGTACCCTTATGCCCCAGCCAGCTCTGTCAGTGCCTACATGTGCATTGCAGTGCAGAAAAAAACCCCGCCACAGGACAGTACTTGTATTTACAAGTATTAACCTGTGGTGGCATTTATTAGTTTACTGTGGTGTAATAGGGCCGAATGTGTAGACACTGAGACTCTACTGCAGAGCTAATTAGGCTACTCTTCAGTAAACATCTCGTAGATGCATCCAGCCAATGCTTCTTAGATGTAACATATATTCACCACATTATGTTTCTGCTTGAGGTCCTTTTGCATACAAGTATTTATGACACTTTTTTGCTACTACTCTTTATTTCACTGGAATACCATAGCAACCAGCAGCCTCTGCATTACACAATTTGCATTCAACCCTATGTTACAAATCTCTTCATACATATATTTGGTTATGTATAGCTACAGACACCAAAAATCTAGTTTGTCCTTAGTTTTAGGGTGCAAAGTCTGAGATATAAAATAAAGGTAAGGACATACACAACCCCCATCCTACAGGTAGAGGTAGACCACAGGAATGATGCCTATTTTGTATTTCTGGGGGTATAAATTATCCCAGAAGTATCTAGAAAGTAAAGGCAAGGAGGAGGTGGGCCTATAGCTTGCTGCTTCTTTATTTTCTCTGCCCATGTCCTGCAGAAAGGAGCACACTGTGCAACCCTCTAATACAGCAGTTGAAAGGATGGTGCTAAATGCCTACTTCTGTGCACTGTCTACAGCAGTGGTTAGACTCAAGGCACCCTTGGAACATGGGAGCTCTTTGTTTTCTCGGTTTTTTAACTATGGAAAAATAATAGAGTAATTCTTCTTTTGCAAAGAACCTAGAATGACCACAACAGGTCACAATGTTTTTAGCTCTATGGGTTCCTATTTGAAATCTCTGGGTTCATCTTGTGGAGCTTATGTAGGTGCTTGCACACCAAACTGCTAATATTGTGCAGCACCTGTGACACCCTGCAACACCCTTAAAGACTCTTATTGCACGCTAGGGTGTTGAGGCCCACTGGCCCACTGCCACAGAGCAATGAAAATCCCTCTCGGGTCTCTTGTTGGACTTGATCATGAACAGTTCTGACATTACTAAGCAACCTGTCTGAGTCCAACAGAGACTTTAGCACATGCTTAACTTTAGCATGCAAATAACACCTTTATTCAATGGGACAACTTAAATACTTAAAGTTACTTGAACATCTTGGTGTTTTTGCTAGCCTTTCAACAACATACTCAGGACTTTGCTGCACCAAAAGTCAATGAATGAGCTATGTGTTACTCCAGGTAGATCCTATAATCTAACATGGAGTGTAACATGTTCTCCTGTTGTGATTTTTAAACAGAAAAATACTGCTAAAATATTCTATTTTAAAAATTATTTAGTATCCAAAAACTACTGTGTTTACTCATACCATGTGCAACTTTCCCCCAGAATTGTATTGTTTAAGCAAAGAAGTTGATTTCTGCACCTGAATAGAAGCACGGGGATGCTGGAATAGATGCCATGAGCTTTTCTCTCCTCCCTGCCCCATGCAAGAGGGGCAGAGTCCACTTCTCAGTGTCATTTACCCTCTCCCTGTTAAGGTTAAACCTGAAGCTCCAGAGCTGCAAGGAGAGTGTGAATGACACTAAGTTGTGAGTGACACACCACCCTCCTGCATGCAGCTAGCATTCAGCCATGGTTACGCCATGCTGTGACAGTTAAGATTCTCAAAAAAAATTTTTTTTCTTTATTCTGCCATACCAAAACAAGGTGTGCGTCTTATTGGGAGTGTATGGCATATGAGTAAATGTGGTATGTTGGACCTACACTACACTTAGACTTCACTGCTTCTGCCAGTGATAATTTGTTGATGATATTGTTTTTATTTTATTTAAGTGTATCTTGAGCTGGTGGCAGGACTTACAAATTCTGAAATAGTCCCAAGTCCAATTCAGTTATAACAAAGTACTGTAATGATTTAACTACAGGAGACAGTACTTTGTATGAGCAAGAGAGGGGCAATCCCTTGACCCTAATTTCTGTAGAGGCACTGACTTTAGTGTATACTGCAGAATGTTATTTTGGGGATTTTTTTGCTTAATTTAAATTCTTCTGTGGGATCATAAGAAATGATATGTTGGGACATACCAATTATCTATCTGGTCTAGCATCCTGCCTCTAATAATGGAAAGTTCTGGAGATTCCAATAAGAGTGCTTTAAACTCCTTCCATGTACCTATACTATAGCCTCCAAGGACCACTATAGAAGTGGTAGTTATAGTAGTAGTAGTAGTAAGTAACAACCACAACCACAACAACAGTAATAATAATATGGGGAAATGTTCTCTTATTCCCAGAGGGTGGATTGCTTATGCTTGAAAGAATTAGGATTTATGGTTTTTGTTGTTTTATTCTGTCCTGTGTAATTGCAGTCTTGTCTTATTCATACTCTGCATTGTAATCTGCTCCTGAACCATACTAAGCTTTTTGCCTCAATTTCTTGCATCAATGAGTTCCACAAGTTATTTTTCATTATGAGAGAAAACTGATTTCCTTCTGTGCATGTCAAATTTACTGTTTAATTACACAGAATGCATCCTTGTTCAATTATATTAGGAAAGCATAAACAGGGATTCAAAGCCAGCTTTCTTTGAACCATATACATAGCTCTATTGTATTTCACACTGCCTTTTTCCTTTCTGATTTGTATAGTTCTAGGCCTTTTAATTTCCCCTGTTATGTACACCCCTCTCACTCCAATCTCTAATGAATTATTTTCATTGCCATTTTTATATGTTTATAAATATTACATGCACTATCTTTTTAAGCTTATGTGACCCCAAGTAAATTCAGTAGCTAAGGTGAGTTTCGAATGTCAACATACAGAATGGCATATGCCATCCTTTTCCATTATTTTTTTTGTCTTATTGTTCATGTAGCTTAACACCTTCTTTAATTCTCTGTTTCTTACTTGGTCTGTCCATAATGACTAGAGTTTTTTTCCCTGAGAAGTTAAAACTAGTTTAAAATAGGGAACAAATGACCTGCATACCAGAGGTAGTCAGATATTAAAACTTGTAACTTTCTACATTGAACTATATTTCCTGCATAATTAACTAGGATTCTCTAGTTCTGTGATTAAGATGCCAGAGTTAATCACAATCCATTCTAATATTGACTAAACTATAGTACTTTTTAACTGTGTATTTTTCAAATCATCATTCAATTTACTTATATTCACAACAAAGCCTTTATTAACCTTTGCTGATAATTGGCCCCTACCACAAATACATGGGCCTCTCAGAAACAAGGACACTAGGTACCCATGGCTGGGGAAAACTTCATCTATGTTGTTCTGTGAAGGCTTGTGTGCCTGTGAAAGAAAGCAGTAGACAGTCTCTCAGATGCACTTGGTTATATCTGTCTGAGAAAAAAAGCCACAGAGCTAGATTGTAGGTTTAGTGCTGATTGAAAGAGACTAGTAACTATGGGCAAAGAAACCATCCCAGGTTTTCCAGTTCAGTTTCTGCTGTGTTCAGGGAAATAGGATATTAGACCTTCTTTGCTTAAAAAAGTGGGAATCACAAAAATGTATCACAAAAGAACATCTGATTCATTTCTTATAATTTTTCCTCCATTGGAAATAACCCATAATACCTGAGGTTGCTAACCTCTGCAGTAATGTATAGAAATTAAAAGCACTAAAATTATATAACAAAACATTCTATAGACAAGGAAAACACAAAACATAATTAGTTACTTTTGTGATGTTACACATGTGATGCCAATAAATGAAAATGTGTATCTTGGACTTGGAATTGATGTCTGTGATTTATGGAAACAATTACATTTTTAAGGCCTTGTTTTGTGAAAACAGCACAACTTGCGGTGGAGGAAAATATACAGGACATAGAGAACTTCGCATTATAGCAAGTGGAGTCAATCCTTTGCAAGATTTGATTTCCAAAAACTGTAATTTGGTATCATGGGACTCCTTGATGAAATTGCTAGGTTTGTTGCCTGCTTTTTATTTTGTTATTGTCTTGTAGTTGCATTGCATTAAACATGGAAAAACAACATGCAAAAACTATTCATATTGATTTAAGCACTTTCATATGGTACTTTTGGTATAGTTGAAAATCTTTTTTTTTAATTAAATGTAACTATAGTGTATATACTTTTCTTTAATGCTATAGCTTCTCAAAAATATTAATAAAAGGTCTTCCAAAAAGACCAAGATTCAGAGGCAAAATATAGCAAATCCAGCTTTTACAAGATGAATCCCAATATATTTTTATTATTTTCCTTTTGTTGTGAAACATACACAAGGGAAAAGAGAGAGCGAGAAAATATTTCCATCCTCTTGACTTCTGAACTTACAGACAGAAAACTCTTCTACTCCATTATTTTGCATTCAACTGACTCAGCTTTGGTTGACAATTTTAAATCAAATGAAACAGTATTTAACATTCAAGTAAAGTACACTGGCTTCACTTCTATGCAAAGAGTTTGTTTGGCTACTTAGGCCTTGATTCAGTCAGGTACTTGAGCAAATACCTAATGCGAAGTATGTAGATAGTTCCATTGATGTATTTTGTTTCTTCAATTGACTTTAGTAGGACTATTCATATACCATCTTTACCTAAACACAAGATGACCCTGAATTTAAGATGACCCCAAAGATTTAGAATCATAGAAATTTTGGGTTGGGAGGGACCTCAGGAGGTCATCTAGTCCAACCCCTGCTCAAAGCAGGACCATCACCAACTAGATCATCCCAGCCAAAGCTTTGTCTAGCCTGGTTTTGAAAACCTCCAAGGATGGAGCTTCCATCACCTCTGGGTAACCTGTTTCAGTGTTTTTACTACTCCCCTAGTAAGAAAATTTTTCCTAATATCTAACCTAAACTTCCCTTGCTGCAACTTGAGACCATTGCTCCTTGTTCTGTCATCTGCCACCACTGAGAACAGTCTAGCTCCATTCTCTTTTGAACCCCGCTTCAGGTAGTCTGTGATTATATTCTAGAAATAGAAAATTTATACAGTTGTTATAATTTTCCATGTATGGAGTCTCATTATTGGAGTATCATTTTAAATTTACCCTTCCCCCCCTATGGCAGGTGATAGGGGGAGAGGTGATGAGGAGGGCTGTAGGGGGCTAGGTGGTGTGGGAGAGGTAGTAGATGGGCATGTGGTAGGGCAAGCAGTGGGGGGCACTAAGAGGGCGAGCAGTGGGGGACAGGCAGTAAGGAGGCAGGTGGTAGGTGGCAGGCAGTGAGAGATGCAGGCAGCTTTCTCCCTGCTGCCTGTCCCCCACCCTCCTCCACCTTACCCTCCATTGTGCCTGTCCCCAACAGCCTAAGGCCCCCCAACCCCACTTCCCCTGTCTATATAAGAAATGCTTACTGAAGCCAGTGGGCACTTCCAATGTGTCAAGATTTTAAATTTTAGGCCCTGTCCCACCCATCCAGAAGTCAGTGATTGCAATAGGAACAGGATTGAACACATGGCCTTTATTGTATTTCTAACTTATATCCAAACTATTAGAGGTTTAAATAAGAATCTCAAGAAACTGTGGTTATATATCTACTCACAGCAGGATGTGTTGCAAGATGGATGTGGGATGTAGGATTTAATGTGGCAATGCCCACGTCTCCTGTATGTGGGCCTTTCATTGCTTTGTATAGGCCATACATTCAAATCAGAACTATTAGTCATTTAGGACTTGCACATCAAAAGTAATATGAATGGGGTTTTGACAAAACTAACATTAAAAATGAACAATGCTACTAACTAAGAATAGATGCTTTTCAAGCAAGGAGACTTATTTGTGTTCCATTTCCGCCAACCTTTGCAATAAATTTGTGATATGGCCAAAATCCAGTAGGAATAGGCTAGTCATATAACGCTAAACTTAGCTTGTGATCTACTGCATGTAGAGTTAGAACCACCTACTCTGCAAATGAAGAATTTGCGAAGTAAGCTACCACACTACTCGCTTATGTTAATTTGTTTTCTTGACACACAATTAGTGTGGGAAAGAATGGATTTTTCCTAGGTACTTCATGATAATAAATAGGTATTTGGCATTAAATAAATGGTTGTAGAAATGTACATTGAGTCCTATCATAGGGTCAATTTTTGTGGTATCAAAAAGATTTGTTTCTCTTTGTGCATTTTGGAGCTTGAGTAATAAATTCAAATTGTTTCTAGTTTCTTAAGGATCTGAGCACCTGGATTCTTTAAGAAAGGGGTTTCAAACTTGTCTGGCTCCATGGCCAGATGAGTGGTGCAAGATCAGTGACAGGCTAGGTGGATGGTGCCAGGACAGCCTTGTGGGCCAGACTGGGCCTATGGATCCTTTGCCTCTTGGTCAGGGACCCAGCAGGAAGAAGCCAGGCAGCATGGGCACTTGGCTGCTGTCATGGAAACAAGCCATGGTGCCAGGTTTCTTCCCATGAAGATGCTGGAGCTTTAGTGTCCCATCTCTCACCTGAACACTTGGCTACAGGCACAGGAAGATCCCCACCATCAAAGCTGTGGGCCAGATGTGACCTAGTTCTGTGGACCAGACCCGGCCCATAGATTGTACATTTGACCTCCCTGCTTTAAGAGTCAAGTAAAGGTGAAAGAGGACACAGGATCATATACCATTCATATACCATCCCCTAAATTCGGTGGGCAGGAAGTCATGACCAGGATATCTGGCCACTGTTATAGTGGTTATTAGAAGGAGTCTCTTAGGACTTACTGTGTCCCTGGCTGACAGTTCTGTATCAAAGTTTTCATCTAGTTTTGCTTTTGGTAGGCAGGCAACATAGCTCATTCAGTTTCTATAACTGTGGATCAGCTGCAGAGAACTTCCCTCCTACACTGCTCTCCTTGATCTAGCTTCAAGTCCCCAAATCCATGTAAGGCAGCCAAGGGAGAAGAGGAAATTAAACCTTAACATCATTCCCATGGGTAACAGGGTACCTCAAAGGAGGAACTAAAGCTGACACACATTATTTTGAGACTCAAAGGCAGCACTGCACACCAATGCTTTTAGATGAGAAGACTGGGGAGAAATTCTAGAGCTGGGGAAGAAATATTTCTTTTCCAAAAGAAAGAGTCTTCTTCCTCTTCAGGTTCTGGCACTTGATTAGCATTGAAAAAAATGAGTTCCTTTCCTCTTTCTGCCACAACTTAATTGTGTTATGTAACCATATCACTTTATCTCATCATGCCTCAGTTACCCATCTGTAAAAGGGAATTAATAATGCTTCCTTTTTATCCTCACTCTCCATTTGTCTTGCCTATTTAGATTGTAATCATATCTGGGTCAGGTGATGATTCATAAAATGTGCTTGTGCAGTGCCTAGCACACCGAGACCCCAAACTCAGTTGAGACCTTGGTAGTCTAAAATAAGTAAATAAAGATAATAATAGATGTTTTAGATTCACTTGGCAGTCAGTTGCTTCAGAATTGCTAAGATTCACCTACTTTCCCTTTATATATTGAATTAAATAGATAATCACCTATTTGCCTGGCTGTTATTATGGGAAATTGGATTTATTGCATATCTGTTTCTAAGGTACTCACTTGGGCTGCTGCCTACAGTTCTTCCCCTAATAACACATTCTGCAGCCTCAGAGCACTGCCAGTATATATTTCAGTATTTTTACAGCCAAAATCTTAACTCAATTCAGATCTTAATGGGACAGTGCAGTCTCCAGACCCAGTCTCCAGACCCAGTCTCCAGACCCAGCCCACTGGGATTGCAAAGAAGTCCATAGTTCTACTTTAACAGACCTGATAGATTCCAAGGAGAATATGGAAAAGGCTTGTGGGTTATATACTCAACTGCACCAGAAAAGCACTCCAGGGTATGTGAAGAAGGACGAAAGTGAATGTCACTTGGATGGAGTAGTCCCCAAGGACTGTTGATAGCTGGGATAGTCAAAGCACTCTAGCCATGATCTCTGCTGCAGTCACACTTCTATATGCCACCTTATGCAGTGTCATAAGGCATTCATATGGCACCCAAGTGATCCCTACATGAGGATAAGGCAGGACAAGGTGGTAACTTAGAAACTACCTTGTTCAAAAAGGCATAAGCTTTTGTAAGCAACAGACTACTCTGTCAACTGCAGTGAGTGAATTCTCAGGGAGCAGAGGCAATAAATAGAAAGGAATAAAGTAATTTAAATACAAGGAAAGGGAAAGGGGTAGTTTTGGTGTGAGGTGAATGTGTGTCAAAGAGATCAAAAGAGCTAAACAAAGCAGTTTATCCAGTGAGGGACATAAGGATTATAAAAGCTATGGTAATGGGATGAGAACTCAGAGTTCATTTTGAAACCATACTTAACCAGTCAATGATTGTTTGTTCCACAATTTTGTGTTCATGTTGTTTTTTTTAACTTTTTATTGTTTAAATCCAGTAGTAGAATTTCCATGGAGGTTAAAGCATACTGTCCACGCTTTTGTGTTTTTCTGGAATTGTTGTCAAATGTGTTCATTCATTCGTTCATATAGAATTACCCTGTCTGTCCAAATTAGACAGCAGAGGGGTGCTGTGAGCAGGTGATGGTATAAATGCCATGAGTAGATGAGCAGGTAAATGAACCCTGGATATTATAATGTGTTGTTTGGTCTGGTGATTATGTGTTCTGGATATAGATAGCTAAGCCAGCTATAATTCTTGATTACTCCATTCTACAGAATGACCAGGGCTTTAAAAAACTGAAGTCACTTCACTCCCACCTTCAGAGGACAAAATCTATCTGAAAAATTCAAATGTATACATAACTGTCATTCATTTTCACATCATCTGCACATCAGCCTTCCCAAAATATCTGTGCATAAATCTTTTCCTTTAATGTATGGAATGCAATTATTTTAGGAAATGCCAGCAATTCAGCATTAGTTTCCTTGGAAGACTATTTTTTAAGTACTTCCTGAATGAAGAATCTGTACTGCAAGATGACTAAGGATATTGTAGGAGAGACAGACATGTTGCATCATGGCATTCTCAAAGAATAATTTGAATATCTGCATTAAAAGCCTCACAGTCAGCATGATATATTTGTTTGCTCAAGAAACCAACTAAGGTTTTGGAACTATCATTCTCATGTTAGCCTCTGGAGACTTTTTTTAAAGTGCCCAAAGCAGGTAGGAATCCCTTCCCTTTCCCCTCCATACTCAAAGGCAAGTCCTCTCCTCTCCCTTCTTCCCACTACCCCGATTTGTCTTTATCTTTCTTAAAGTGTGGTGCCTCAAAATAGATTCCAAATGATACCTTACCAGTCTTGAGTAAAGCACAGAAATTGCATCCCATGTCTGACTTACATCACCCCTGTTAATGCATCTCAGAACGAGATTACCTTTTTTTGCAACAGCATTGCACTATTGAGTCATATTCATTTTGTGATCCATTATTACCCTTATATCCTTTTCTGCAGCACTGCTCCCAAACCAGCTATTCCCTGTTAATTAAACATGAATGCTTTATCTGACAAACAAAGGTCAAAAAAACAATTGTAACCTGAAGCTTTTGCTAGAAATAAGGATGTGATGACAAGCACACCAGGTACTGTCTACCTCGTAAAGGTCACTGGCTTTTGAAATAGATTATATATTTTATGTAAGTTCAGTAACAAAATGGTTTGAGTTTACTGACTTGATGAATTAATTTTAAAGGAAGTGTATAAAGTACTCACTGAAAGAATGTGTATGTGTGTATGATGGAGGGAGAGAGAAAGAGTCTCTAGTCTTAAGAGATCCTGGCCAGAAAAAGATGTCCGTTTCCAGTTTTTCACTCATTCAGGCTAAAAACTTGTTTAATCTGGGGTTAATTAGTCTGAGATTTGACTTACATCAATATGCGGGGGGGGGGGGGGGGGCAACTGGAGACAAGCATTTACATACAAAGCTCAACCAGCAATTGACTCTAATTAGTGGCTGTTATTTTGAGGCAAAGTGTTAATTCTAATGCCTCATAGGTACTTAATCTTTAGGGTGATCATATTATTCTGAAGGAAATCCGGGAGGGTAGGGGGCGCCCTCCCTCCCACACATACATCCCCACCTGACCCAGGCAGGAGCCCTGATGGCAGAGCAGGGTGGGACAGTGAGGAGGCCTGAGGCTGGACCTAGCTGGGAGTGGTCTCAGTGCCATGTCCCCTGGACTCTGTCAGCACACACTGCGCAGCCACATGGCACCTCCTCCCCAACACCGGCAGTGACCCAAGGTCATCACATGCAGCCTGGGCCTCAATAGTGGCTGCAGTGGCAGAGCATGAGGCTGCCAGTGGTGGGTGTCCATCTTGGCTTGCCCTGCACAGGTGCCCAAGCCCCAGGCCCCTCCCCTGGCCTGCCCCTCCCTGGCTGATCCTTGCCCCAGGCAGGAGGAGCAGTGCTCAGCCCAGCCCCTCCACCTCCAGCTGCTGCTTAGGAGAAGCCAAGCTAGGCACTTGCTGGCAGGGTGGTTCCACCAATCTAGGACTTTTACTTCAATTTTATGAGATGTCTAAGACGATGCCTATGAAATCCATGACTGTCCCAAGCAAACTGGGATGTATGGTCATGTTATTAATGTGGGACAATATGCTTGTTCATCTGTAAGATCTGGGGTTTGCTTCTAGACAAGATGCTCAAATCCGAATCAAATCAGTTGTCTGTGCTTAGCTTCATCCTATCTGAGGAATCCTCAAATTGCTGCCCAGTTCGTCCTCACCAGAATTGCAGGCATTTTTTTATGCAAGGAAAATTAAAGGTTTTGTCAATGTGAAACTGAATTTAAATTGCAGTGGGTGGCTAGAAATGGCTTGCATTTAAAAGATAAACTGAAAAATAAAGCAATTTTCTACTGTTTTTCTATTGGATCAATGCTTACTCCCTTTTTATTAGTTTTGAAATAATTTTAAGGAATATTTTGAAGAAATATTATGAAGACCTATTTTTGTTGTAAATATAAAGATGTTTTTGGCCCAGGGTAACAAGTTGTCTTTTTCCTATTACAGATCTTCCAACCTGAGAAACTGTTTGTGAAAGCACGGGTCAGGATTACAACTGGAAAAAAAGGGGAAAATGTAACAGGGAGGAAAGGTACGTTAAAAATAGACAAATAGAGATGTACAAAGACTGCAAAATAGGAGGAAAGGAAGAATGAGAAAGTGAAAAAAAGAAAAGTACCACAAAACACTAGGACTGTGCAAAACAACACCGTTCCATTTCACCTTGAGGTTCGAGGTTTCGATGGAACAGCATTTCGTATCGAATTTCATTTTGATTCGAAACAGCTGTTCCATTTTGCTTCATCAAAACAGTAAGGCTGTTTTGACTCTGTTTCAACATTTTGCTAGATTAGCTGGGGACAGGGAGTCAGCCCGCTGGGCTAACTCCCTGCACTTGGCCTCATCCAGCATGGGGGATGGGGTCGGCCCAGCTTGGCTGACTTCCCATCCCTGACCAGATCTTGCGCCGGGGATGGGAAGTTAGTCCAACTGTACTGACTGCCCATCCCCATGGTCTAAACATTTCAACTTTTGAAATGTTTCGATTAGCCTCATTTTGTTTTGAGGCTGTTTCGACACCCTTTGTTTCATTTCAATTTTGTTGTTTCAACCTCAAAATCAGTCAAAACAGTGTAGAAATGAAACAGCCACTGAAATTTTGCACAGCCCTACAAAACACAATTTTTGAAACAGAAAGGTGAGAGAGAGAGAGAGAGAAAAGACATAATACTCAAAATGGACAAGACAAGGAAAGATGGAGAGAAAAGAAAACGGGAAGAATTAAAATGGATGGTGGGGAGAGGGGAGCTAAAAATAATCAAGGTAGGGGGAGTGGGAATGCTACAAACCCCGGGGCTGGGAGAGAATGGCTGGGCTTTCTCAGCCCCAGGGCTGCACTACAAATGCCAACAGGCATTCACGACATCCAGTTAACCCAATCTCAATCTTAATTAGTGCATCCACTCAGATGAACTAAGATTGGGCACACCATTTTGGGGCAATTTAAGCCCTTTGTATTCCTGTATTTTTGGGCATGTAGATCAACTTAACCCTGGTTTGGTCCATAGAAATGTAACTCCTGTATGTACACTTATTCCTCTCTCTTTCCTTCTTCCCCCCCCACCGCTCTATTTTGTTGGCTATTTAAAGACCTTTGGCACATCATTAGTCACCTTACTTCCCCTCACATTGTTCATATCCTGTGTGCCTCAGTGTTTCCTGGAACATCCTAGGCATCCTCAAAGTACTCACTGTAAGTACTGTGGCATAACTTAACTTCTTAACTTCAGTGATCAGTCTTGCAAGTTGCTGGACATGAAGAGCTTGCAGAACCTCCTAGGATCACTGTAAGGTAAGTGGCTTTTATTTTGTAAAATATAGTTGTTAATGAGGCCCTGACTTCAAAGGAAAGATTTTTAGTGATACTGGTATCAATTTTTGTCTATGTCAAGAAACATCAGCAGATCATGAAGTTACAATTAGAATTTTACAGTTTTACAATTTAAATCATATTTAAAGAGTCAGTCTCTTTCCACATATTTGTAAAGCTTACAGCCAGCTAGTCAGAGAATATTCCCCCCCACTTTCTTTTTACAATTTGTTCCAGTAACAAGCAAAATGTTTTAACCCATTTTAATTAAGTTAGTAAGTTAGAATGAAATCAGAATATCTAATGTTTGCAAACTGAATAAGCAGAAGGTCCTAACAAAAAATGAACTATCCTAACTCCATACTTCCTACATGGGTAGTTAGTATCACAACAGTTCAAGAAGCTCTTATGTGCAATGCAGTTTCTGGCTAATGTTATGCTGACTTTAGTAATACTCTGTGGATACAGTATTAAGATAGTGGCATTTGCACCACATCACAGGCAAAATGAAGCTTTAAAGTTGGCATATTCAATCCTAAAATGAACCTAGAGCATTCTTTCGTGGTATATAGACAGGGCCTATCCCATTACAATTAGTTAGAAATCCCTTCCCAAGTCTCACCATTCATACCATTTTGGGTTCTGAGGTAAGTATGGAAGCGGGTGACCCAGAGGAAGCACAAGCAGAAGGAGGCAATGGGATGAGGGACTTCTCATTCTTCCTGAGAAAGTAGACAATTGGCTCATTATCTCAGTGTCTGTACATGCATGCATGGAGCCTGAGAAACAAGCAGAAAGAATTGGAAGTCCTTGCAGTGTCAAGAAATCATCATGTAATTAGAATAACAGAGTTGGTGGGATAGCATGAATGATTGGAGTACTGTCCTGAATGGGTACAAATTGTTCAGGAAGGACAGGGAAGGGAGAAGAGGAGGAGGAGTTGCTTTTTATGTGAAAAAGCTGCATGACTGCTAGAGCTCCAGTATGAAACTGGAGACAGGTCTGTTGAACGTTTCTGGGTTAGGGTCACAAGGGAAATCAAAAGAGTGATGTTATGGTGCTTGTCTGCTATAGACCACCAGACCAGGAGGATGGGGTAGATTAGACTTTCTTCAGAAAGCTATTGGAAATTTCTAGATCACAGGCCCTGGTTCTCATGGGGGACTTCAGTCACCCTGACATCTGCTGGGAGGGCAAAACAGCAGTGCACAGGCAATCCAGGAAGTTTTTGAAGAGTGTTGGAGTCAACTTCCTGGTATAAGTGTTGGCCAACTAGGGCCTGTGCTCTTCTTAATCTGCTGCTCACAAACAGGGATGAATTGGTGGGGAATGTAGAAGTGGGTGGCAACTTCGCAGCAGTGACCACAAAATGATTGAGTTCAGGAACCTGAGGAAAGGAAGGAAGGAGAGTTGCAGAGTAAGGACCCTGGACTTCAGAAAAGCAGACTTTGACTTGCTCAGGGAATGGATGGGCAGGATCCCCCAAGAAGCTAGTCTGAGGGGGAAAGCAGTCCAGGTGAGCTGGTTGTACTTTAAAGTAACCTTACTGAGAGCACAGGAATGAACTATCCTGATGTGCAGGAAGACTAGCAAGTATGCCAGAAGACCAGCTTGGCTTAGCAAGGAACTCTTCAGTGAGCTAAAACATAAAAAGTCATCTTATAAGAAGTGGAAACTTGGATAAATGACTAGGGAGGAATAAAAGAGTATTGCTCGAGCATGCAGGGATGACATCAAGAAGGCCAAAGTGCAACTGGAGTTGCAGCTAGCAAGGGACATGAAGGGTAACAAGAAAGGTTTTTACAAGTATGTCAGCAATAAGAGGAAGATCAGGGAAAGTGTGGGTCCCTTACTGAATGGGGGAGGCAACCTAGTGACAGATGATACAGAAAAGACTGAAGGACTCAATGCCTTTTTCACCTCAGTCTTCACATGTAAGGTCAGCTATCAGGCTACTACACCTGACAGCACAGTTTGGGGAAGAGGGGAGAAGCCAACAATGGTAAAAGAACAGGTTAAGGACTATTTAGAAAAGCTGGACGTGTACAAGTCCATGGGGTTGCATGTAATGCACCCAAGGGTACTGAGGGAGTTGGCTGATGTAACTGCAGAGCCACCATTATCTTTGAAAACTTGTGGCAATTAGGAGAGATCCCAGATGACTGGAAAAGCGCAATTATAGTGCCCATCTTTAAGAAAGGAAAGAAGGAGGATCCAGGGAACTACAGATTTGTCTGTCCCTGAAAAAATCATGGAGCAGGTCCTCAAATAATCCATTTCTAAGCAGTTGGAGGAGAAGAAGGTGATTAGGAAAAGTCAGCATGGATTCACCAGAAGCAAGTCATGCCTGACCAACCTGATTGCCTTCTATGATGAGATGACTGGCCCTATGAATGTGGAAAAGCAGTGGACATGATATACCTTGACTTTAGCAAGGTTTTTGATACAGCCTCTGACAACATTCTTACAAGCAAGCTAAGGAAGTATGTGTTGGAAGAATGAACTGTAAGGTGAATAGAAAACTGGCTGGATTGTTGAGCTCAAAGAATAGTAATCAATAGTTCAATGTCTAGTTGGCAGCCGGTATCAAGTAGAGTGCTCCAGGGCTTGGTGCTGGGGCCAATTTTGTTCAATATCTTGATCAACAATCTGGAAGATGGAAAGAAATGAACCTTCAGCAAGTTTGTAGATGACACCAAGCTGTGGGGAGTAGTAGGCACGCTGGAGGGTAGAACTAGGATTCCGAGAGATCTTGACAAATTGGAGGATTGGACCAAAAGAAATATGATATTCAATAGGGATAAGTACAAAGTCCTGCACTTAGGATGGAACATTCCCATGCACTGGTACAGGATGGGAACTGATTGGCTAAGCCGCAACTCTGCAGAAAAGGATCTGGGGGTTATAGCGGAGAATAAACTGAATGTAAGTCAACAATATGCCCATGTTTGAAAGAAAGCTAACAGTATATTGGACTGCCTTAGTAGAAGCATTGCCAGCAGATGGAAGGAAGTGGTTATTCCCCTCTATTCTGCACTGGTGAGGCCACATATGGAGTACTGTGGGAGGTTTGGGCCTCCCACTATGTGGGTATGGACAAATTGCCCCCCACCCCACTACGTAGACATGGACAAATTAGTCAGAGTCCAGCAGGTGGGGAAAAAATGGTTGAGGGCTGAGGCATATGACTTCTGAGGAAGAACTGAGAGATATGGGCTTATTTAGTCTAAAAAAAGACTAAGTGGGGATTTAATAACAGCTTTGTACTACCTGAAGGGTGGATACAGATAGGATGAAGCTAGACTGTTCTCAGTGGTGGCAGGTAACAGAACAAGGAGCAGTGGTCTCATGTTGCATCAAAAGAAGTTTTGATATTAGGAAAAACTGTCTTACTAGGAAGATAATAAAGTACTGGAATAGGTTACCCAGAGAGGTTGTTGAATTTCCATCCTGGGTGGTTTTTAAGACCTGGGCAGACAAAGTCTTGGCTGGGATGATCTAGTTGGGGATGGTTCTGCTTTGAGCAGGAGGTTGGACTAGATGACCTCCTGTGTTCCTTCCAACCCTAATTTTCTATTATTCTATGATACTATGACTATTTGTGACTGATATACATTAGAACACTTTTTGGGCTAAGGTTGTGAACTGTATTTAATTCCAGCAGGGGTGTGCATGTGTGCATGTTCAGCGGGAGATCCAGAGGGGTGAGGTGATGCAGTTACATCCCACTGCTGTCCCCAGATGACCTGGGCACAGAGGTAGCTCCAGAGCTGTTCCTGCCCCACTCTAGTTGCAGGGTGCAGGGAGCTGCTGGACAAGGTGCCAGTCTCAGCAGGGGATAGTGGTGGCACCGGGTGGGTTTCCTCTTCCTGCTCTGTTCCTTGCTGCTCACCGTCCCATGTGCCTCCCGCTGACCAGGAGCAGGTGCTGAAAGTAGTTGATAGCCTGTGTTCTAGCCCTCATTTTCCACATGTTACTGCCTTAAAAATATTATTCTGCTTAAATTTTTGTCTCCCCTCTTCCTTCCCTATGAATGTTATTAACTTCTTAGTCATTTCCTAAAATGAAATAATTTTAAATAGATTACTTTCTTTTTAATATATATTGCTTCTAGATTATTGAACTCGGTATTATCTAGACCAGAATATCATCTATGATGTATTTTACTGGAAGCTGTAACACAGCAGCACTCTGTGCTAAACTCAGACGTTGTTTGTAAAAATCATTTTGATGTTATGGTTGTTTGTACTTTAGCAATGAACTCTCATAGTAAATAGCTACAAGTCTGAATTATTGACACAGTTCAGCAGTTACTATAAATTAATCTCCACAGATGTTTATTGCTTGGCATTTTATTGAGCAGCTGAGGTAACCCTTGCAATATATATTAGAATAATCAACATTTAAAACATATTTATTCATGCCACTGGGATCATCTGATGATAATATCTCAGTAATTACATCATCATGAACATTCTTGGTAAATGCATCATTTTCTATATTATAATCCCTTAAAATATTTATAGCTGCTGCTATGATAGACAGAATAATTCTTGCCCTTTAGAACATCCCTATACATTTTCATACAGAATGGTAAGTATCTGGCATTTAAGGCTCTTGGGTTAATAAAAGAGAATTTATGAGCAGCAGCTGGTATGGAAATATACGTTGTAAAAAAAGCAGCCATTTTCTCTTCTGGGTCCTCAGAAGTATTTGTTGAAGCTATATGCCATCTTCTGAACTGTCCAGCCATAAAAAAGAAAGAAATCAGTTTCCCTAATATTGCAAAGACTGACTGAAAAGCTTCAGCCCCACTGGCCCTCTGTGCATCATTATGGTAAGTAATCCTTGGGCTGGTTCTGCACACAGGTGGATTTTACCCTGGTTGCATATCTTTAAATGACATATCTTGAATCAGAGGATAGCAGGAGTATATATAAAGCCTGACCCTCATTATTTCTGCACCCCAAACTCACAGGGAAGCCATATAGTGGGCCTAGGGACAGAATAAATATGCTAGGGACAGCAATAACATGTCCAGGGACAGCTGGAGTAGTAAGTAAGACATTTCTTAAATCTAAACTATTTTCTGACTCTTAAGAGGCTCAGCTCTTCTCAGTTGGAGAAGTGTGTATTTAGGCTAGTTAGTGTTGATGAGATTAGAAGTTTGGTTGACAAAGGTAGCTCTGTTGCCATTAGAAATGATGAGGAATGGTTTATCTGACGTGCAAATATTTTTCAAAACATTTTCCTGATTTGCTTCATGTGAGAAGCAAGACTTGTTGACATCTTCCCTGAGAAATGAGAGAGAAAATAGCCAACAACCCAATTGTAAGGGCACCCACATGGAATGTAGAAGACTCAGGTTTAAGTTTCTGCTTCAAATCAGGGACTTGACTGTGGGTCTTCTCCATCCTATATTAATATTGTAAACATCAGCCAGAAATTCTGGAAAGGAGTTTCTCAAATTGTCCATTGAAGTTGTTTTACTTTGTATAAATAATTAAGTATTCAAAGAGAGAAAGTGTGGGACACTCTAACTGTAGCTTCATAGTTATAGTTTGTATGTTGAAGACCCCATTTTGTCAACAAAAAAAAATTCTGGCCAGCTCCAGTTAGTGTATACCCTCAGTCTTGTAATGCACTTAGTTTAGCATAACATTCCAATTACAAAAAAAGCACTTACAAAATCAGTGCAGAATATATAAAATGGATTAAAAACTGGCTAGCTGATATATCTCAGCAATTGTAATTATGGAATCAGCATTCTGGAGATACTATCTGTTGTGGTCTGCCAAAAGGATCTGTTCTTGACCATTTTTTCCCCTTTATTCTTATCAGTGATCTGGAAACCTAAAATCATTGCTGGCACAGTTTGAAGATGTCCCAAGAGTTGATAGAATGGTAAGCGATGAGAAGGACAGGTCAGTTCAATAGAAAGATCTGAATTGCCTGGTAAACTGAGTTCGCTTTCATTTTAATGCAGATAAATATAGGTTAAACTTAAAAACAAAGTAGGTAAGTCACAGGCATAGGATGAAGGATCGTGTTTTGGAAAATAGAGATTCAGGACAGGACTTGTCCTGTTCATGAGCTCACAGTATGATATAGTGGCTAGGAAAACAACTCTAATCCTTGGATGTACAAGCAGGGGAATATCAAGCATTACCCAAGGATATGGTAGTAGCAATATATTGTGTCCATTTCTACTGTCTGCCCCTTAAAATGAAGTTGGTTAACTGGAAATGGTTCAGAAAAAAAGGTATATTCATAACTGGAAGTCTGGGAAACCTGCCTCATTGTGAGAGAATAAAGAATCTCCATCTATTTGGCTTATCCAAAGATAGGTAAAAAGGTGATTTGATTATAGTATAAAAATGTCTATGCAGAGAAATTTCTGATTATAGAGGGTTTAATTTAGCAGGCAAAAGTATGATGGTACCTACCACCTGGAAGCTGAAGCTAGACAAATGTAAACTAGAAATAAGTCACACATTTTAAACAGTGAAAGTAATTAACCATTAGAGTAAATTATCCATGGATGTGATAGATCTTCCATCACTTGAAGTTTTAAAATAAAGACTGCAGCGAGGCTCACAATACAAATTCTGGTGGAATGGCTATACTGGTTAAGAATGTGAAAAAATCACACTCTTTACTCCACATAGATAAGCCAGCAAAACCCCTGGTGTATATATGTAGCTTTGCCAACAGAATAATGCTTTGAGGAGGTGTTATAGCTAGGCTGAAAGAAAAATGCCAGCTGTTGACCCACACTGCTTGTCCACTGGGAGGCTCTGCTTTGCAGCAAAGGCCTTATAGAGTAGACAAGCCCAAATGTCTTTCTGTATTCTGAAATGGAAGTTATGGGCTGGTGCAAAGGTCAACCAAAAGATTCTATGGGTTTTTTTCCTCCAGAAGTCCATGCTAGTGTATCATAATGATATCCACTGGCTCTAAAACCTAGGAATTTGTGTTTCCAGACTGCTTTATTCATACAATGTCATCCATTGTATTGTAGAAACGATTTAAAAAGAGCTGTCACAGAGATGTCTCATCTGTAGACAAGTATAGCAATTTTAGAAAATTTATGCTTTCAGAATTATGATTTAGTGATAAAGGGAGAGAAGATGCCGTCCTCTGTGAATGGGGAATGAAGTATTGAAAGAAATTTGTCAGGCTGTTCTCTTCCCTCTGCCTATCCATAGTGAACCCGTGGGCTATATCATGCAGGTAGGCTTGATACACTGGCTGGTGTTATATTTCAGATGTGATATAAAATGAACATCTTGAAATCTTGGGGTCGCTGAAGAGTCAGGTATGGCAGTCAAAATCCAATCCAATCTGGGAAATCCAATCTACTGTCAGATTTCCAGACCGATAAATAGCTCCTTGAGTCAGATGATGAAATCCTATGCACCAGATGAGGGCTGTGGACTGACCCTACACACCAGATTTTATCTGCAGCTCAACCCCATGCACCAGATTAAGTGCCATGGACTGCCCCTGTGCCAGTCAACCAGCCCATGAGTAACCATCACTGCTAAACACACACCACCAAATATATATATGCCACCAAAAACATATTCTGGTGGCAGAAAAGGGGAAGGGATCCTTATATTCATGTATGGGGCAAATCTTGTTCCTAATGCATGAGAAAGTTCTACTGAGACCAGGAAAAGAAAATTCACCTTTCCCTGTAGGCTGTAGAACATGATCAGTGACTGGCAGACCACAATGACAGGTGCAGATGGAAGCCCTAGCTGAACCCTAAGTGATAAATAATTTGTGTTTTAAGTGGCATATGATCAATAATCATTAACCTTGCATTCAAGTCATAAGCAGTAGCCTAGAAAGGGAGAAGAATCTGCTTCTTAAGGCCACTAACATTAAGCTATGGCCAAGAGTAAATAACTGCTTTGTGGAAAACACTTAATAGCAGCTAAAAGTAACAACTGATGTTTTGTCTTTTGATAAAAGGAATTGAATTATATGTAGTTAGCTAGAATCCTATTGAAATAATGTTTTGGTTACCATGTTCTTAGCCTTGCCCATTTACAATCGATTTGTGCTAAGTTGGAGAAGTGTGGCTAAAGCAGAAGGTCCAAATGTCTGTTTCAGAATGAACCTTTGCAGACATCACAACTAGCGTGATCAGTAAAGTCAAAGAAATGGAATATGGCAAAACAGTATTCCCAGGTGGTGAAGGAAAGAGATACAAAGTCCTCTCTCCCAGAATCGTAGTTTTCACAAGGGCATAGACCCCAGGTAATTGGCATCCTCCAAGTTCATAAAAATGTTCCTGGAGTGTAAGCAGTAATAAGCTCAGATATAGACCTGTCTCTTGCCTCTTTATCTGACTTTATTGGTAATAATAAACTTTACCTGTTAAGAGAGAGTGGGTGATGATTGGGAAGTGTAATTGCATCTCGATTTGGGGTACAGAAGAGGTAATCATTCAGGAAATCATAACTGTCCCTTAATTATGTGTCTAAGCTTGCAAAAGAAGTCCTGATCAAAGATAGGACAAAGCTATAGTCTTGTCTCTTCAAAGACCAAATGGTCCTGGGTTTTTGGTATAACCCTGGCAATACAATACTGAAGTAGCTCTCAGCATCCACCATGACCTTTCTCCATTTGCAGGGTTTACATATAGAAGCCTGTACTTTGTAATTCCAAGTGATTCCCAGTACTTTGGGATATAATAACTGAATTGTATGTAGTTAGCTAGAATGAATGTAATCAGATTGTGGCCCGGATGAAGTGATGCCTTGTATTGTGTTGTGTTGTAGCCATCAAATCCTGTCCGTGAGGGATACAGTTCCATTTGCATTATTTTGAGTTTGGGATTGTTTGCTTATTTTTAAGGTATTACTTCTATATCTGCATCTAGCTATACTGCACTGTTATAGGAATTCAGCAAACTCTAACTGATATCTGGAAGAGTTGCTTTTCTTTCAAGATATGTGTGTGTGAGCCTGGATGACAGCAACCTTAGCTTTCCCAGAGCAAGCCCTGATAAACAGGGTTAATCTTAAGACTTCATTTTGCTGAGGGCTCAGAAACCTAAGGCTAGTTATATATAATACTTAAATCCCTTAATTCAACCAGTGGAGCTACAACGTTCCTGGCCAGTAAAGCTGATATTTTATATTCATTCAGGATACGTGTTCATTCATCCTTTCTTTCAGCTGTGTTGCTGGAAGAGTTTTTGCCAGAAAACTCTCACATTCACACTTTAATAGAATATTAGGCCCAAATCTACACGATACAAAATGGAGTGTGAAATCTTGGCCCCTAAAATCCAGACTTTGGCTGAATTTTGGTACTGAAACTTGATTTAGTGTGTACCGTTCCAATATAAACCCAAATTATTAGTTTTCTAATAAACCGAACCAAAATGCTTAGCTGGCACACCCCAGAGCTTGAGGACTTCAAAACTGGATCCTGGATTTTGTAATTTGAGTTGTTTTCCACTAAAAATCAGTAAGAGGCATCAAAATTCTGTATTTTATTACATTGTTCAGCTTCATCATGCAAGTGGAAGAATTTCAAGGCTGTGACTGTGGACAAGGAGGATTTCTCCTTCGTACATGTTTCTGTCACCTCAAATAGATAACAAAAGCTGACTAATCACAATAACTTATAACTGTATAGATTTAGTGTCGGAAGATATCTTTATAATAATGATGGGCTGAACTGAAAATAACCTTTGACTATGTGTATATCTCAATCATTGGACTACTGGTAGGTCATAAAGAAGAGGGAGAACGCCTTTTCTTTTTTCCTGCAGAGAGCAGGATTCAAACCAGTGGCTTAAAGTAGCAGTAAAGTAAGTTTAGACTGGATACCAGGAAAAACTTCTTCACTGTTAGAACAGTTAGGAAGCAGTGTTAGGACAGACCACCTAGGAAAGCATAGAATCTTCATCATTGTAGGTATTTAAGACAAGATTTGAATTATGATTCACTCCTTCTTAGCAGGTAAGGTATATTACTACCACCAAAGTCAGAGAAAGAGGCAAGAAACGAGTCTGTATCCCAACCTATTATTGTTTACACCCTAGGAACATTTCTATGGACTTGAATAAGAGAGAATTATTGGTCAGGACTGATCTAGGAGTAGTTAAGCCTATGAAGTTTGCCATGCTTTGGGCCTTTGCACGTTGCCAGATGGCACTGGGAAGGAATATTTTTCCCCTCCTCCTGCTACATGTATCATGGGTTATTTTTCACCTGCTCCAGAAGCACTGGGTGTTGGCTATAGCAAGGCTGGGAATACTAACTGCAGTTTGCTCTATGAGCATGTGCGTTTTCAGCAGCTCAAATAGGAGTGGCACAAATTTGGGCTGGGGGTTTCTGCCTCAGCACACATGTCCAGACATGCTGTTTGGTGTGGGGCAAGTTGTGCCACTTAGGGCAAAATAACCTTGCCCAGCTCCTCCCAGACCTGCAGCCAGGGGAAGCTAGAGCCTGGGGCTAGCACCTGTGCTGGCCTGAGCAGTATAAAAACCTGCCCTGTGCTGGCCCCAGCAGTATAGAAAGCTACCCTGGCGAGCAGCTCAGAGCTACTTGCCCTTAGGAGCTTCTGAGACCCAGCCACTTGGTATCTGGGGACACTACCCCTTGTGGCAGCTGGACTGCTGTAGCAGCCCTGACCTGGAGTGGCCCCTGCACCCTCTACACACTGCAGCAGTCTGGCAGTGGGGGCTGCTGCCTGCCTGTGACCTGCTGCCACTTGCGACAGCAACTGCCCCCTTGGACTTGCGGCCCCATGGCTGCACCCCTGTCAGACCCCTGCTCTGCCATCTGGACAGCTACTACCCAGAAGATGTGCTCCTTGTGGTGGCCCACTTTGAGCTGTTAAAGCATATCCTCTTGGCCCCAAATGGCCAAGAAGTCAGTCACTTTGTCTGCCCACAAGCTGGGTCCCCAGTGCTGGCCCTGGATATGCTCCTCTACATGGGTCTTGCCACTTGTCTCCCTAGTAGAGATCCTGGTATTCCCTGCTTACAAATTGCAAATACTCTGATAAGAAACCCAAATTCTCTCATTAAAATAGTGTTCTTCCGCTGTTTAAATGAAATGTTGCTATATAGAGAGAGATCAGTTGGGCAATGTTTTATTGATATATTTACAAGTGTAAAGCAATTTGGAGGAAGGGAGGGAGGGTTGGGGGAGTTTGTGGGTGGGTGTAGGGTTTGTGGGGCTGAGGTCTGTGCAGGTATGGGGCTTGTGTGGGTATTTGGGGTTTGTGGCTGTTTATGTAGGTGAGGGGTTTGTGGGGGTGGCTTGGGGATGTGGGTGGATTGTGGGGGGCTGTTCAAGTGGGGTTTGTTCCCTTCCCCACCCCACAGGGAGCAGCCCCCCTGCACAGTTCATGGATTGCCCCCCCCCACAGGGCCCACATGCCCCACTGCAGGGCCCCCCCCAACAGGGCTCACAGCTCACCCCTGCAGCAGCAGCCATGGGGCACTCAGGGCCTGCTGCAGCCTGAGACAGCAGTGGTGCAGCATGGCCCCAATTGCCTCAGAGCCAGCGCCACCTGTGCCGCTCGTCACAGGACTGTTCCAGCTTGGTGCTGCAAAATGCAGGGCTGTGAGGCTTCATGTAGCACCGGGGCTGCTCAGGCTGCTACCCGGGGTCCAGCCCAGCTCTCAGGGATTGCGTGTCATGCTGGGAACAGCAGCAGCAGCCATGGGGGCGCTCGGGTCCTCCTGGCACAGCACCTTCATGCAGCACGCGGCAGCACAGCTTGGCCAAGGCCACCTGGTACCCGGCGCTGCCTGTGCTACATTGCGTGGCTCTGACCCAGCTTGGTGCAGTGCTGTGCACCTTTGGGCAGCTCTGGGCCACTCAGACTGTCACCTGGGGTCCCACACCACTCTCAGGGACTGCCTTGCAGGTTGGGCTGGGTCCTGTGTGCACGGAAGCGGCTCAGCCCGACAGGCGGGGGAGCTATGCCAGGAAGGCCCCGGCTGCCCCAATGGCCACTGCAGCTATGGGTGAGCTATGGGCTGTGAGGGGGGGCTGAGGTCCTGTGGGGCACAGGAGGGGTACCCACCCCTCCCAAGTTGCCCCTCATGGTCCCCTGCACCCTCACAGCCCCCCCTCCTCCAGCCCCTCTACCCCTGTTTACTGGGAACAGAGCCCAAGTCCGGGTCACTGCAGTCTGCACTGCTCCTTGCCCCACACGTGCTGCAGTATGCTGCAGCACTGGGACAAGGGGCTGACATAGAAAGCTCTGGCTGGCTACCAAAGCTTCTCTTTGGAGGACCCTAGCCTCCGGTTGCCTCAGGGCTCCATTTTTTTTTGCAGGTTATTTTTTAATACCTGGATATCCAGGTATCAAATTTTGAGTTGAGCCCAGAATGCCTCTTGCCATGTCTAAAACTACTTTGAGACATGGCAAGAGGCACGTGTGGGCTCGTCTGGATGTGCCCAGTGAGACTAAAACCTGGAGATTTCTGGTTAGGCTCAGAGTCAGACCAATCACGCATTTGGGATCAGGAAGAAATTTTTTCCCCATGGTCAGACTTGTACGGTCTGTGAAGATTTTTGCCATCCACTGACATGGGGGGCATGGCCCTCTTCCTTGGGACACTTGAGAGTATTTTAACAACCCATGCAGTGGCAAGACACTGATCGTCATTGTTTCCCTGCTTTGCTATGGCAAAGCACCTGAGGATGCAGTGCCTTGTAGTTGTGTGACAGTGTTGATTGTGTAGTATTAATTATAGGTTAGACAAGGATTTGTATGGGATGGTTTAGATAAGGATGATTCTCCCTCAGGCAAGGGGTTGGACTAAATGACCTCTAGAGGTCACTTTCAGGCCTACTTTTCTATGATTCAGAGGTCTTTACTCCCAGACAACCTGTGCAGCTCATCACTAACATCCAGGATATAATTATATAATAGGTATTAAAATATGTACTGCAAGCAATGAATATCTGACTATAAACGCTGCAATATTTTTGGAAAAATACAAGCTACTTATTTGAAGCAATGGCGTATAGTAATTCTGCTGCAGTATATGCATGAGAAATGATGGGTGATCTGATTAGATGAAAGCTTTAGTGAAATGGACTGGTGTTTGGAATATGCTTTTATCAGAATGATCTTGCTGTTTGAAATATGGTGACTAATAACCAGTGAACAGGTTATAAAAGTGTCTATGTCTGCATGTAAAAAGATAAGGACATTATCTACATTTACCTACTCTGATCCCAGTTGGCTGCAAAGAGCAGAAGAATCTTTCTGCCACAGTGATCACGATTTTCCAGTACTCCGGGGAACCCATCAATCAGAGCTCTTTTGATCCCTGGATCATCAGCCTTGAAGTTTTTGAACATATCCAGGTTTAACTGGCGGTACTGGAAGTACTGGGCCAGCAATCTGAAGGCCTCTGTTTGGTGAAACTTCCTGGCTCGGAGAAATCTCAAGATGAAGGCATCATCTGTACGTAAAAACCCAATGTCAGGCCTGGTGATGATCATATCCCTGACTTGTTGGATATCCTGATGCAAAATGTCTGGGTTTTCATTCAGTTCCAGTCGGGCTTTCTCTATAGTTTCTGGACTAAGTCCAGCTTGTAAATGGGTCATCTCTGCAAAAATTTATTTTCAAAATCCTTATCTTAAGATAATTTAGGAAGAGAAATGCTGATCCCATTCAACTGATGGTCTGCTGTAAGTGTGATCCATTCAAAACCTTTTTGAGTTTAGGCAGATATTTGACAAGTAAAATGGGAAGGTTTTTTCATATCCTTGCAGGAAGCATAACATTCAGTTCGTAGATACTGTAATCCAGAGGAAAGTGAAGCTTATTCCACTGCTTACTAAAAAACAAAATAAAACAAAATTAAGGACATGGAGAAAGCAAATGTTTCTGAGCTTGTACATAATAACTACACCCGCTTGTGTATATCAAATATTAAGAGGTTAGTAAGCAAATAGCATAATGTAGTTGACGTCTCAAACATAAAATAAAAGGGTGTAAGAAAGCATTCAGAAATTATAATGATTTTGAGCATTTAGCAGCAGTAATGTTTTACTGGATTAATACTAGATTATTCTTTATTTATTGAGTCTGCAAAAACTGATGTGGAAAGACAGCATCCCAGTGTGTCCTGTAATGCCACTCCTGTGACACAAGCACCTTTTATGGCTGCCCTGACCAGGCAACAGTAAGAAAAAAGTGTGATATTTTTACTCGTGATGAGACAAAATGTGTTCTCTTCTGATGAACTGCTAATAAAAAGGACATTTTTAGTCCCCTAAATACACAGATTTAGATTTTTCATGATTAGGCTATCATTTTTAAAAGTTGCTGTTATTGTTAATTGTTATTATATTATTTTATAAATGTTCTCTTTATATGTGACAAGGTTTATAGAGAGAAGTGTGATAAAATAAAAAAATATGACTTTTACTCAGCATTATTTTGGAGCTGGTGATGTCTCCTAGAAAATATTTTCCACTAAGGAGTTTTTTTCTTTTTTTTTTTGAAGTTTACCCTCATTTTTTCCTGAGGTAACATTCTGCCTAAGCCAATAATACAAAGGATTTATTTCACTGTGTTTTTAATCTCAGGTTAATTTATGTGTATTGCCTATCCTGCCAGAAAAAGCCCCAGCACTTTTGGCCAAATTCTTGTCTATCTCTAAAAGAATTTTTTGCAGCTTTTTTGGCACATAAATCACTTAAGTTGATTCTAATTCACCCTGCATAATGGCTACTGAGGCACCTACCTTCACTTGTGAGCAGCTGGAGTCCTAAATCCAGCTGGGAAATATGTACATTTTCTATGACCCTACAAAACTTTCCTCCCAGAAAAACCATAGGCAGCACATTTTTGAAGCAAAGAGGAGGAAGGTATCCAGTCAGGCTCTTAGTGCAACAGACTACTGGTTAGATCACTTGCCCAGCAAGTGCTTTCCCCACCAATACTGTTCAATGCCAAATGCAGAAACAGAACTCATCTCTCTCCTGCCCAAGTTAGTGCCTTTCTCACATGGCCACAAAGTTACAGTTTCTGAATTGTTCTCTTCCTGCCCCCATGGTTTTTACCTGCCTATGTGGTGGGAGGGAGGGGGGCAGTGTTGCCCTCTACCTGGGATCTCTTGAGTGTATATTAACAATCTTTTTTAGAAGCAAGGTGCTGGCTGTCCTGGGTCCCCTACTTTATCTGTGTCAAGTTAGGGTGTAATGTTTTGTGTTGTGTCAGGGTTGATGGTCATTTTACGAGAAGTTTGGATTATGGTTTTGTACAGGGTGGTTTGGATAGGGATGATCTTGCCTACAGGCGGGGGAGGTTGGAGTAGATGACATCTGGAGGTTCTCTGTGATTCTGTGCCCTGCTTCTTTCTTGGTTGTTCAGAGGCCCAGCTTCAGCAGAAGGGATGGAACTATGTAGCCCATGGCCTAATTGGTTAGGGGACATTAGAGGAATTGGTAGACATTGCTTAAGCTTTGTCTGATTGAGGGGGATGTAGAAGTAGGTTCCTGCATTTTGTGCAAATTGCCTAAACACTAGGCTAGCAGGCTAAAAGGTGGGACAGCTCTTTGTTTAGAATACTCCCTCTGAGTGAGATATATATGGCATAGCCATATTCATGGCCCCCCAGCGTAAATCTAGGAGAGTCTTTGGATTAGGATTAATTTCTGGGGCCACATTAAGATGCCCATTGAGAGAGTATGTATCTATGTAACTATGTATTTCCCTGGTGGATTTGAATTACACTCATGAGGTAAGATGTATACTATTTATTTCATATGTGGCAAAGATTTAGAGGTAGATTGGGATTTGGCCCTTTATCATGAGGAATACTAGCTGAGCTCAACCTCAAGCAGAAGCTATACTGTGGAACAGGCCTAATTACCTTGCTGTAAACATTACAGGTATTTTGTCTCCATTCAGCTTTACAGCCAGGTACCTCATAGGCATTCATTATCCTGCTGTGTATAAACCATCTTGTGGGCAGTGAAGACATATCCAGAAGCATCATTCATTGGCAGCTGTTGAACAGCAACCCTAACAGAATTTAATGCTCAGCAAAGACACCAGTCCATTATTATTCTTGGTGAGCACATTGTATCTCCACTCTCCTTAACTTCCTGGTCCCTTGTCACCTTAGATTTTTAAGGGTGTTTTTGGTAGCAGTTCTTATCTTCCAAAGGAAAACTGTAACCATTTTGTTTAACTCAATTGTCTCAATTGTCTCGAAGCTCAAAACATGAGAAAGTTTCACCATGAAAAAATTGTGAAACGTATTTGATAATTTGAACACTTTAAGTTTCAAAGTCTAGATCAGTGGTTCTCAACTTCTTTAGATTTGAGGCACCCCTCAGAAAATGCCAGCTCTTAGTTTTCTCTTGTTCTTTGACCACAGAAAAATGATAAAGCAAGTCTTGTGTTGAATAGAAATCTGAAAGACCACAACAGGTCAGAATGTTTTGGCACTATGGGTTCTTATTTGAAGTCTGATGGTTTATCTTGTAACTCATGTTAGCATAGCTATTGGTGCTAATGTTGCATGGAATGCTGTGGCACACTTGAAAGGATATCAGTGAACCCTGGTTGTGAATCACTGGTCTACATGTTTGAATATATGTTTTATGCTAAGTTCTTATTTTCAAATTTTTACCTTTTTTTTAATATAAGTTTTGCATTTTTTCATCCTTTTTTTTTTCTTTGCCTTGACATTTTCTGATAGAAGTTTTCAGGAAAAGCACCTGGCTAGTATAGGTATGACAAAAGATGCTATAGGATCTTTTGATCAGTTTCAGTGATGGAAATCAGGAGATACCTCTACTGAAGTCAAAAAAGTTACACCTATGTAAAGCAGGACCAGAATCAGGGCCAATTTTTTCAGGCTTTAAAAGTGTTCAGGGTCTTTTTTATGTTGTATATCGCAAAAGGAACTTTGTTTATATTTATTTATTTATATCCCCTAGTGATGGATGTTCTTTATTTTATTTGAAGAAAGTTTCTTGAAGAATAGTGAAGGCTTAGATAATTAAAATATTGTTTTGACTTCATTAATACCATTGATTTCTGGCTGCCATATCAGACCCTTGGGACAGCAGTAACAAGTTTGACTTCACATCCAAGGCTGCTGCAAGTTTTGTTAGCAGTACTGTTGCGAGGGCAGGGAGAATAGGGTGACCGCCATAGGCACTGAAGCAAAGGGGTGCCAATAGGCACTGCCAAGCCAGGGTGGGGTGCAGGATGAAGCTGTGAGCGGCTTGTTTGGGAGGGCATGGGGATAAGGGATAGGGTGGCTCCTGCTGCTTTGTGTACACCTGGGCAAGCATGGAGGGTGGGGAGGGCAAGGAGAATAGGGATATGTGCGTGGGGCGAGGGTGGGCTGCCGCTGTGGGCTTGGCTCCAGGCACCAAACTTTGTTGCTATGTCCTTGTTTATTAGTGATCAGGAGCTTGTGGAGCACAGAGGACATGTGGGATCACCATTTTTTCAGCTGTATCTTACTGGTCCCTCATTCATAGACTGTAATTGAGGGTCTCAGTACCTAAATTTGAATGTAGTGGGATCAACTCTCCTTTGCACTGTGATAGGTTAAAAACAGATTTCAGATTTCTCCCAGGACAAATCCTTTTGTTCTGAATTAGCCCCATGTTATAAATACCTGTGAAGTACTGAGATAATACTCTCCCCTCCCCCCAGAAATCTGAGCTAATTGAAGTTAATTGCCATTCAAGCTGCATGTGTGCATGACTGTCCCATGATTGTTTTAATATGAATCAAAGCCTGGGTCAATCACAGACTCATAGAGAAGTAGGGCTGGAAGGGACCTCCATAGGTCTTATAGTCCAAACCCCTGCCTGAGGCTGGATTATCCCTGTCTATTAGGGCTCTGTGAAGTCAATTCGATTTGGAGGAGATTTGACCCAATTTGGTGGCCGATTCTGAATTGAATTGGGAGACCAATTAAAAGGTCCGAATCAAATCAGAAGCCTCTGAATCAATTCAGAAAAGATTCAGTGCCACTTCAGAGATTCAGCCATAGACTTAACAGGCAGCAGTCCTCACCACGCTGGACACAGCTGCCTCCAGCTGGTAAATCTGATTGTGGTGGGCGGAGTGGGGAGGTAAGGGGTATGGAGGGGGCAGATCAATGCCCCCACAGCAAAGGAGGGATTGGGGCTGGGGCTGGGACAAGCTGGTGGGGCAGGGGGAAGTGAGCTGCGCCTTCTTCCCGCACGTCTGAGGGGTACAGGGAGGGGGGGCAGCTAC
>NW_005841923.1:3016701-3043729 GCF_000455745.1 Alligator sinensis
ACTTGTCCCAGCCTCAGCTCCAATCCCTTCCTTGTTGTGGGGGTGTTGATCTGCTCCCCCATGCCCCTTCCCTTCACCCTCCGCCCACCACAACAGACTTACCAGCTGGAGGCAGATGTGTCCAGTGTGGTAAGGACTGCTGCCTCTTTAGTCTATGGCCAAATCTCTGAAGTGGTGCCAAATCTTCAGATCTGATTTGGCTGAATTGAATTGGGACAGTGATTCAAATCTCTGAATTGAATCACTGTGCCTCCAAATCAGCCAAATCTGAATCCAAACAGAATACTTGCCACTTCGCACAGGCCTACTATCCATACCATACTATACAAATTCATTGTCTAACTTATTAGCAAAACTACATGATCAGCCTGACACAAGACATAACACCCTAATCTGCCACAGGTAAAGGAGGGGGACCATGATAACCAACATCACACTGCTGTAAAGTTTGTTAATATATGCTTAGGAGATCACAGGAAGATCATCAAACCTGAGATAAACTCCATGGCACTTTTTAGTCTTTGCATAAACTAAGTGAGGGGGAGCTCCACCAATGTCAGCTCAGAATCTGAGCCTTATTTTGTAATTAAAATCTCAAATGAAATGTGGTATTAACATAATTTTATTGCACTTAATTAAGTTTTTAATTACAATAGTCACTATACAACCGATTAGTGGCACTTATTTTATTTAAAAGTGACACCACCAGTGTTGGGAATGTAGTGTACAAACTAGTACACTTTCCAGTCTATTGCAGCAGTATCTCAAAATCGAAACAAATGTGCTGTATCAGTCCTGCTCTGAAGACTGCTCAACTAAAATGAAGGTGCAAGAAGGGAACTGTAGCTGCTCTGTCTTCTTCAGTGATCTGGAAGACGGGATAGAGGGCACCCTCAGCAAGTTAGCAGATGTCACCAAGGTGCGGGGAGTAGTAGATACTCTTGAGGGTAGGGAAAGGATTCAGAGAGACCTAAACAAATTGGAGGACTGGACCAAAAGAAATCTCACACGGTTCAATAAGGACAAGTGCAAAGTACTGCACTTAGGATGGAACAGTCCCATGCACCAGTACAGGCTGGGGACCAACTGGCTAAGCAGCAGCTCTGCAGAAAGGACTTGGGGTTACAGTCCACAATAAGCTACAAAGGCTAACAGCATACTGGGTTGCATTAGTAGGAGTGTTGCTGGCAGATCAAGGGAAGTGATTGTTCCCTTCTATTCGCATGGGTGAGGCCACACTTGGAGTATTGTGTCCAGTTTTGGGCCCCCCCACTACAGAAAGGACATGGACAAATTGGAGAGAGTCCAGCGGAGGTCAACAAAAATGGTTAGAGGGCTGGGGACTTCTGAGGAGAGGCTAAGGGAACTGGGCTTATGTAGTCTGGAGAAGAGAAGATTAAGGGGAGAATTAATAGCAACATTCAACTATCTGAAGAATTGTTCCAAAAAGGACAGAGCAATATATTTGGAGATGGTCCTGCTTTGAGCAGGGGTTTGGACTAGATTATCTCCTGATTTTCAACCATAATTTTCTATGATTATATGATTCCCTCATGTAAATTAGTGTTGGGTCTGTTCTTAGTTATGGCACTTAGCTATGATCTCTAAGCATACACCAACTGATAATTTATGGAGTGGGATTGCATTTTGCCTTGCTCTGTCCTTATCTGACCATCTTCTTTATTACATCCTTTATTACAACCTGCTGGCAACAAGTATCACAGTTAGGTAGGAACAAATTCTAGGCAGGGCAACTATAGCGGTATTCTGACCCTTCAACAGAACAGGGTTCAACCTAAAGGAGAGTCTGACCCATTGATTTAGTGTTTGAACGCTGTCAGTCTTCCAAATTCTTACAGCGTGGGTGAAGAGTTTTTGTTGTTGTTGTCATTTACAGATTGTTTAACAAGATTTCCATGCAGCCAGTTGCACAAATGATGCCACTTTGTGGTCTTGTGATTTATCACTATAACTACCTGCTCTGAATAGAAATAGCAGCCATAATGCACTAAACAGTTTCAAACAGAGAGAGCTGCAGTCCCTACTCGACTGTGATGGCTGTTGCCAGAAAGCAATTTGGGAATGTCTGATGTAATTAAAATGATTTATTTTCAAATGCATTTCACAGTTTATTTTTATTGAAATGAGTCTCTTACCCTGTGGAACATAGTGATCACTGAGCTGAACAAAGTTTTCTCTGAAATACAGTATTGACACCAGTGAGATATACAGATATACTACAAAATAATCCATAATGCATGTAAACAATGCAGTAGCTGTCAGAATCAAATGAGAAATCATGGGAATAGATCCTCAGCTGTTGCAGTTTTCTGTAGCTCCATTGAATTCAAGGGAATTACACTAGCTGA
This sequence comes from Alligator sinensis, assembly GCF_000455745.1. NCBI lineage: Eukaryota > Metazoa > Chordata > Crocodylia > Alligatoridae > Alligator > Alligator sinensis. The sequence goes on from NW_005841923.1 coordinate 3,019,071, forward strand.
GGATTTAACATCCACATGGTTCTTACAGTGGTAACCTATTTTCTGCCAAAGAGCTACCCAATTTAATTGTCACTGCAGTTCCTTAAATGGTACTGATCTCTTAAAATCCCTCAATGCATAACAGACGCACATTCCCATTATCACACCCACACATTGGCATTTCCCCTCCTCCACTTGTTTTGTCTGACGTATATGAAAAGCTCCAGATTTAAAGCTAACTTTGCATCTCTATTCCTTCATATAGGAGTGCTGACATTTTTTCCTCTTTAATATTGCTGCTTTGTGATGGCACAACAGAAGCTTTGTTATAGTCTCAGCAGCATTGGTTTTGTTATGACGTCTCATCTCCAAAGGAACTGCTTCCTCTGTTGATGTCCTTTCACAGCCTCCTAAAATAAATAGTTCCTTCAAAAGAACAAACCTCAACTATAAGAAAGATGCAATAATTAACATGATTGAAAACACAAAATATGGAGAAAATATTCTTTATGAAATCTGTCACATTAGATACCCTTTTAAAAAACTCTGTTTATTAAGTTCACACAAAGTCAGAGAAAGGGCAGAGTCTGACTTTAGGATGATATAAATATTGAAAATATTCTGGCATCTCTGTTCAGTAGCCTATGTTTTTGTCTTGTGCAAAGGACAATATGTAACAATAGTGTTTACACTTATAAGAATAGTGGTAAGTACACATGTCTGTGGTGTTCTCCATTCAAAGTTCTTAAAATATATTACAAAGATTGTGTTTTACAAATTCCATCAAAGTCATATTACCTGTTGTCAGGAAACTGAGGCACAGAAGGTTCAAGTGACTTGCCAACGGATCATATTGCAAGTCAATAGCAGTGTTAGAAGTTAGAAGCTTGCTTCCCAGTTACCATAGTACTATCTGCAACTATAACTTGTGACTCAGGATTGATAAAGTAGTACACCATCTCACTGAAAATCTGGCAAATTCCAGCTTTCTAATGAGACACACATTTTTTTCCCCAGACCTCTTGCTACTATGCAATGAGATATTAATATCACAACATCCACAACTTGAAATACTGCTCTGACTTAGCCTTTTCCCATCATTTTTTTTTCCAACCTGAGTTTGCCTACCCCTACCTATGAAGCTAGATACAATGCTGTATAAGAGCTTGTCATCACAGTTTCCAGTAGTATGAAGTGCTTTGGTCCAATTCTCAGCTGTTTATAGGCATAGCTCCATTAAGATCTGGCCCCATAATATAATTTCTAACTACTGACATTCATGAGGATATTGGCTGCTAAAATCATGCTGGAAGGGAAATGTGTGGGCAGGAAGCGAAGCAAGATGGTAATCCAGAATGACTTGATTTCAAAGTGTGGGTGTCATCTCATTACATTGCTTTTTAAAAGATTTCAATGTTATCTTGGGGCTAGATTCTTCTTGGCAGGGATTACTTAATGATGGTGAGGGGGAGATGGAGTGCTAACTATTTATGGTGTATGTGTGGCTCCTCACAGGCCTCTTTTTATCTTTATACCACCTGTGAGAGGCAAGTTGTAGATATCCCCATTTTACAGAGTGGGGACTGAGGAACTAATGCTAGAAACAGACATTGCATTTACTCCTGCATAAGTCATGCCTGTGTTTGTCCCTGAACAAAATATCCTGGGATTGCCATCACCCTTCTAATCAGGGTTAAGTGAGTGACTGAATATACTGCTGGTTTTCTATCACCAGTTCAGCATCCTCCCCCAACCACTTACCTGTCTCACACCTATTGTCTCCCATTCCCTCTGATCCCTACTACCGTGCATTTGCATTTTCACAGGCCCACATTTTGCATATTAGCTTCTTTTTCACCATGGAGAACACACAACACCAGCAGACTCTCCCTATGCCTGAAGAAGGGTGTTTGTGCCTGAAAGCTTGCAAAGAACAATTTTTCCAGCTACGTAGTTGGTCTAATAAAAGATATCACATTTACCCCAAAAACCTTATCTCTTGCTTTTCTGCCATTGATTCAGTGCTGCAATCCTTGGATAACTCTACAGACATAGTTTGCAATATCCCAGGATAAATTACTATTATTCCTCCTGTTCAAGAAACATTTTTAGAATTTATCCTAAGAATGGCATGGACATCTATATGGATGCACTTTGTCTTAGAGTAAAATTGTTTATCCCAGCTGAAATTTGACATCTGTTTGCAGGCTAAATGCATCTTTGGATCTGGACCACAGAGACTAAATCATTTTCCCAAGGTCATTGAAGAAGTCTGGAACAGGTAAATGCATATGGGTCTCCAAAGTCTCAGTTTCATGACGTAATACCTGCACCTTACTATAACCTACATGCTGCTATGGTTGTGTTGTACCCTGAAGAAGATATGCAGCAGTGTGGATGCTCTTCCTAGACACTGGGAAACTCAGTGAGACTGACTGCAGTGCTCCTTCCGTGGCTGTATAGCTTCACTCTGTCCCTAGGGTAAGACTGGGCTTAAATCCAATATAAGCCTCAATAGTTTAAATGTTTCTTTACTTTTTATACTTTTATCTGCTTTAACTTCTCCCATCAAAATCCAAGAGGCTCACCCACCAAGCATTTCCTGTTCCTCCATTGAGGAACTAGACTTGCTCAGTGAATGATGTGGGGAAAATATCTGATTACATTATCTTTCTAACGATGGTATTTATTTTCTTAAATTGCACTCCAGAGTTGTAGCCTCTTTTGAATGTGAAAATAGGAAGCATTTGTCATGCTAACAGCATCAAGCGATTCAAAAGCTTCTAAGCACTTGGACAAACAGTTACACAGTTTAAAAAGGGGTAATGAGACTTCCTGCTTGTGGGCGCACACACATGCTGATCTGGTGTAACTGTTTTATTTATCCATGCTGTACTGCAGTAAGGGAAATCAGATTGTAGCATTTTAACCCTGTTTCATTTAAGGTGTAAGCACATTTAATATCTGTTTAATAGAGATAGGAGTAGGTAGATGAAATAGTTCTAGTAGCTTCAGCAGAACTGTAGGAAATCCCTAAGTCCCCACTTAATATGGAATAATTTGCATCCATCCATACCCTGAGATTTTCTGGTCCTGGGAATCTAGCTAAGGTTTAAATACCAACATTTCTTTAAGTTTAGTAAAACCAACATGTCAGAAATTCCAAACAATCTCAAATAACAGTCTTTTGCAGTTTAAGACATTTATACATCTCCCATGGGCCACATGTATCTGTCCAGAAGTGGTAATTTAACCATGGTACAATACAAAACACTGCAGAAACTTGATTAATATTTGTGGTCTCTGCACAGCAAGTAGAGCAGCCAAGACTGCAACATCTACTTGCATTTGTTCCTGTTGTTGCTATGGGCTTAAAAGCAAGAAGATAGGTGATTAGGTTGAATAGCAGAAATGAGATTCAGAATCTGTCCTGTTACCTTTGGGACTGGAATTTGGATAAATTTACTATCTATTTATCTACTTAGCTAGTTATCTAGTTACCTACCTAACCAATGTTTCAAAGAAAGAGTTCCATTTTGAGAAACCAAACATTTTATAAATACACATTTTAAACATTTCTGATAATTGTAGCCTTCCTCTAAATAAATTGATATGATAAGAGAACCAGCCCTAAATTAAATGCAAATCCATGGAATGTAATCTATGAACAAAGGCATCCAAAATATGGCAGATTCACCTGGCAGTGAGACCCACGTTACACACGCCTTCCATGATAATATATCAAACAGCCCAAATGACACTTTGCATCCTGCCAAAAGTCCTATACTATCATCATAGTAAGTCCAATGGGCAAGAAGTAAGCAGGTAGCTTAACAGTCTTCTTGTAGAATATATTATCAGTAATGCTTAATAACAAGAAATGTTACATATAAACACAACATCTGGGAAGCATGCAGAACTCTGCATTAAAAACTAGCAAAATACTCAAGTCAGGGGGTCACTGTGTGTGTACAGAAGGTTATGGACAATTATATGTATATATTGGGTGTGACACTATCATCTTACACCTTTAAAAACATGATTTAATGTCTCAAGTAATTTTTTGTTGTTTTGATGTACATTTTAAATGTTGAATCTTAAAAACTAATAATTAGAGTACTAACATGTACTCTAATGTTAGTTGTACATTACTGGCCCAATTCCATAGCTTTGACTTCTAATTTAGCTATAACATCCACTAAAGACAATAGACATATTTTCGGAAGAAGGACTGCAGCACTGGGCATGATAGAATCTATATTGTATTTATTTTGAAAGACTGAGAGAGAGAGAATTTCTTTATTAATGAAATGAGGAAATGCTGGAATTTTCCTGTTGTTTCACCTTTCAGCCATACCCTATCCTAAACACTCTCTTTCTTTCTCTCTCTCTCTGTCCCAAAATTACATTAAAAAGATTAATTTCATTTTAAAATGGATGTAGATTTGGATTCTCAGTTGAAAAAAGTACTATACATGAGAATTCTGATTTCTTCAAAGCCTTCAAAGAAAAAAAACAACAATTTGGGGTGGAATTCTCAGATTAAATCTTAGGAAACTGTATTAATATCTGGAGCAAAGGGATATTTACTTACCCATGAAAACCAGTATGGGACACTACTCACTCAATTCCCCTTTATATAAAAGAAGAATTATACTGCTGCTCTTCTTTATTATGTATAAGTGTATGTCTCATTGGAGCCAACATACTACAGCCCATATACACATACACACAAACAGAAATAATAATACTGTCCTAACAACTAGTGACATAAATGCTTCAACAGACAAGCATATAAATGGAAAGTTGCAATGACTTACAGGTCCAAGGTTTAAGGAAATGATCTTCATTTTACTATAGAACTGGTCATGACATTTGTATTTTCTCTGACATAGTCTTCTTCTACAGTGGAACAGCAGAAGCTCATCCTAGCATTTGAATAAATTATCCTCTAGGTTCAGAGCCAATAGATGTTAATGAATGTTATATATTCATGTGAATCACTGCTGTGGGTCTGATACTGCAACACGCTGCTGAAGTCAATTGTACTACTCCCTTAAGTATGTGTTTCTCAATGTAAGTAAGAGTTGCAAAGTCAGGCTCTACATGAGCTAAGTGATTATCAAATAACAAACCAGGAACTTGAAAGTTCTTAAAAATAGATTTTAGTATCTCAAATTGTTTTGCAGTACCTTGCAAAAAGCTGATTCCTTAATGATTTTCAAAGCTAGGATGAGTCAACAAAAAACCCTAAAATAATCACCAGTATTTTATAACTGTCAAAACTGCTTATGTTAACAAAAGAAACTAACCCTTTCAATTTTGAGCTGGACTTTCAATACAAAACAGTGAAGGATTTATAAGGTTAATCGACTGTTGGCTGAAATAAAAAAGTCCTTACCTTCACTATGCACTGTATAGTATAATACTGTTACATAATATGCCATTTACACATTGACACTGTATTAACTTTTTAATATACCACAAAATCTGAGTTCTCATCTGATTACTCTGAAAGCACATAAAATCTGTCTTTATCTAATTTGATCTTTCCTTCCAAATATGATCCTGTCACTGACAAGTGATGAACAAAGACCAGCCATCTGTTCCTTAACTTCATTATTTGGGGGGATTATTTAGAGTAAATATGGAGCAGTCAGTGTTTTTGATAAGAAGGCAAAACTGCCCAGATTTCCACAGCTGGAAGTGAATTAAAGTAGGTCCTATAAAAAAAATGCAAGGCTTGTTTTGCAATTGTTGCTCCTTTGTTTGAAAAGCTTTACCTTAATGGACTCAATTTTCCAGTGCGTGAGGAAACAACTTAATTCTTGAGTTCCTGCAGTACTGAATCGGAGGGGAGCCTGAGCAGGAGTGAGTCACCCCTAGCCCTCCCACATGCAGCATAAATGACAATTTCCCGTTGGGAAGCCAGAACCCTTGACTGCCCCAGTTTGTTTCCCTCATCCCACATCCTGGCACTTCAGGTTTAATCTGCCTGATGAAAACAGGCAGCAATTTGCTGAGGAACAACAGCTACCTACTGGTTTTTGGCAAGTGCCCCATCTGGCTGCGCCTGGCTGGGGTCCTTCTCGGCTCTCTTCACTCTCCCTTTTTCCCAGTCATCTTCTCCCTCGCTCCTTTTGTTGTGCAATGACCTCGTTCATCCCAACTTTCCTTTCAAAGTTGTGGCCCTTCCCCATCTCCGGGATCCTGGAGTTTATTTATTATTTATTGTTATTGCCAATCCCCCCTTCCCCGCTCCTTGGATGTGCCAGAGGACAGGGAAGGCAGCGCCGGGGGAGGCAGAGGCGGGCAGGGATGAGGTGCGGATGGACTGCAGATGGGAGCTGTCCACGCGTGGGAGTGCTGAAACGCCGCAGCCGCGGCATTGCAACAAGGAGAAATAAAATGGGGGGAGAGGAGCCTGCTGCAAGAAGAGGGTGGGGGGAAAAGAGTCGATCCAAATACCTTCACAGAGGCAGGCAGCCTTGCCTGGGGGTATTTTTCCTGCAGGCGTCCTCGCAAGATCCGCGTCTTCCAGGTTCAGCCTCAGATCTCTCTAGAAAACTGTGAATGAGAGAGCTCCAGCTGCACGGGGCTATGAATTTTTGGTAGGAGGCGTGTGCACCAAAGCCTCTGTCCTTCCCCGGTAGCTGGCGTTCCCCTGGGTCCTAACTGCCTCCCTTCAAACTTGGTCCTCCAGCAGGCAGATTCAAGATGAGGATGTAGGATGCGATTCTGTGACAGATGCTTTCCAAAGGAGCTGTGATTCTCTCACTGAAGGCAGGCTAGGAATGCATGGCAATAGCATACTGCTTCCATGTAAGAGCTTCTGTGCTGTCAAACTCAGCACCGAGATCCTGAAAGATGGATTAATTTAATTTAATTTATTTTTGTTGTTGTTGTTGTTGACTTGAATAAGCAGCATGAGCTACACTGGGCTGATTCAGGGAAAGAAAGGAAGGGGAATCCATTTCTTTTTGTTTTCCTGACTGCACCTTTCCTGGTAAGTGCAAAGCTCCTGAGACCTCTGGTTCCTTGCTCTGCAGAACTGTGGCTGTGATTCTGTCCAGGAAATCTAGGCCTGTCAAAGAGAAAACAATCCTCAGTCCTTCTCCCCAGATACTTTACTATCACTGGCTTAATGCATGGACACTTTATAGGTCCACTGGTTAACATCATACAGAAATAAATTCCCTTCCTCCTAAACATTTCTTTTTCAGTATGGTGCCTTATAAGGCCTTGCCTATATCAGAAACAAGTATGCATGTATTCTCTTGGTACAGTGTAACTAACAAATAATTTTGGCAGAGTTCATTCACAGGTCCTTGTGCTGAAAATTTTAGCAGCAAAAAAGCATATTGCACTGTCCTTGACAGACAGCCTTTGATAGACAAAGGTGCCCCACCATGTGGGAAATTGTTGCTATGTAATGTGGGGCAACCACTATATGCTGTGGGATGCTTACAGATTTCTTAAGAATCACAGGGAATAGGGGTCAGATGTTTCTTATTGTTTCTGTTCTATCTGATAATCAGCAGCTCTCCAATGTCAGCCATAAACTTCACACTGAAAACATGAATACCACAACAAGGAAGCATCTCTCTTCTCCATTGTAAGTTTAAAGCATCTGATGAAGTAAACTGTTGCTTACAAAAGCATATGCATCTATGATTTAATGAGTCTATAAGGTACAAATCTACTCTACCTTCTGCTTAACTTCAGACTAACGTGGCAACTACCTCTCTGCTTAAGAATAAAGCTACAATTCTCTTTTGTTGGCGTGGAAGCAGAACTGAGACAAACTCAGCTGGCTATTGTTTCTGGAGGCTATGTTGTACAGCTCTTTGGGAGAAAATTATCTTTGTGGCCTCACAGCTTAGGGCCCATTCAACAAACATTGAATGGTAGGATTGAATTCTGGTGTGAACTGGAGACAACTCCAAATTTTCAGATGCAGAAGAGCATGTTCATGGAACCATGTGCTAAATTCGCTCCTGTCTTGCAGTGCAAAAACATGGGTAGAGAGTTGTCCTTCCACTAAAGAAGTAAATAGTAATGTCTGTGCAGAAGTTGCAGTTGTTCTTACATTACAATGCCAGATATTTAGCCATATTGGACTTTCTGACAAACTGAAATTAAGGACTGAAAGTCAACCTCCACATCACCCTTTCTCCAAGTTCCCCAGCTAAGGCTCAGTCTTCCTCTCTCCCATAATGACTCCAAAACTCTTCATCCTTGTCTCCTTGCCTAGTCAGTCATAGTGTCCATGGGTGACTGGTGCCTTGACTTGAGTCTGGCGGGGTGGGCACATGTTCTTGTCCTCCTTTTTGTAATTTCAGATTACCCCCCTCCTTTCCCCAGTCACAATCTTCTCTCTGCTCTCCTAATTCTCCTTGAACAACCAATCTGTGTCGTCTTGTGCCAGTTCTCCAGATTGCGAACTTTTCTCTTCCTTCCAGTCACTGTTTCCTTCTGATGTCCTTGACCACATATTTTTGCTCAGTTAGTGTATCCTCCCTTGTCTCTGATTTCAGTGTGCCGCTGCCATTTAGCTCCCCATTATTTAACCCCTGGCTTATTGTCTTTGTTTCTTTACCCAACCAGCCCTAGTCCCCATCCACAGCTTCTAGTTTCCTCCATCAGCAATGAGCATGAAGACTAATGTAGAATTAGTCTTCAAGTATTTAGCTGCCAAATTCTTACTTTTCCCTACTGGGAATGTATAAACTATGCTTTCTCAAAAACTCATAACTTGGCCAAATTTGGACAGTTTTTCCTGTGGATGGCAAGAAGTATATTGCTAATACCAATAAGTCCATCCCAAAGTCTGAAGTCCCTTTGCTTCAAAGAATGACAGATCTAGAGCTTGCCAATAAAATAATGTTGAAGATGTTTGCTATACACATTTTCAGAAATGACTGAACCATCTTTGATGTATCTTAAAAAATAAACCAGTCTTGAGGCAAACCCTCACCTTAGAAAATTTCATCTTGAATGATTAGTACTTACTAGCTGAAAACTGAAAATAGTGTCTTATAATGAGAAATGTTGGGTAATTTGAAGTATGAGCAGTGCTGCCAGTCTTGCCTAAAATTCAGAAGCTACCTATGATTGACATGAAAGTGACAGCTTTTGCTGCACTAGCCAAAGAAGAGAGAGGGACTCAGGTGGTGGGGGGAGGGAAGGAACTGCCCCCTATTTTTACCTTAAAATGCTCTCCAGGTTTAAAACTGGGAGAGCAAGTCTTTTGCAACCTCTGACCCAGCCTCATGGGGTGGAAGAAATAAATCAGCTTCTTCCAATGACAGGGCAGGCAGCTCCACAGCAAAGTACCTTCACAGTCCTCTGGATCAGTGGTATCAGCAGATATTTAAATTCTTTAAAGAGATCAGTTTTGAATTTTCATTGTTTTATTTTTATCATCCTACTGCAAGCTTCCAGTTCTTGTGCATATGATAAAGATTAATATACTAATTGCAGTAACTTGGCAGTACTCTTTGGTAATTGTTAATAATATTAAAACACAGTGCACATGACTGTATAGATCAGCTCTACTATTGGTCAGCCTATTGTGTTGGCTCTTAAGTGGTCTCAAGGTTTTGCTGCTGTTTGTTGTTATTTTGTCCGCATGCCCTTTAAATTAAAGTCACCCCTACTAGATGACCAGTACACTGCAAACTCCACTTGTGATCTGAAAGCCAACCCTGATTCTTCCCATCTTGTGCATTACCACCAGCAATTAAGATTTTCAAGACCAAATTATGTCCTCAGTGACACCTCTGCAGTGCAGTGGCCTTCAGTGGATGGTTTTGTTCATAAGTGTTTGGAGCTTACTGAACTATTCTGTTGATGGTGTTCAAGGTGGAATACAATCCTCTTCTCAGTCTCCTTTATTGTGCTGTCTCTGAAGGGCTAATGGAGCAAAAAGCAGCAAAAATGTAACATTTGTCACTGAAGCCAGTAGAGCTGACTGAATATACACAAGCAGATTGATTTAGCAGGAAGGTGCACATTTTACACAGTCACTTCTCACAGAAAATGAATGTATTGATACTCAGCTTACTGTAATCTGGCTATTGCTATTTTCAGAGACATCTCTGCTCTGTTTCAATAGAAAAACCTGTGAGGTAAGAAAGAACTTTGACTATAAGATATATTTTCACTACTAGTAGAAATGCTATTCCAGGGCATAGGAATGTGAACTACATACACTTAAGGCTGTAAGAGGGCAAGATCTGGCTGTACATTTCAAAAGAAAGAAAAAATGTAAGTCCAGCAGAAACTGGTTACCATCTTGTTAAAAGCCAAAATATTTATTTTCATGTAAATAGCATTAGTTATTAAACTTCTTGCCAATCTATATTTATGTAATAGGCAACCATCAGCGTATGTCTCAATTTAAATTTCATATGAAGCATTCAGTTACACCCCGATTCCATTAAAATTGTTTGCCAAGCTCTCAAAGCCAGATGTTTAAGGTGCCTAATGCTTACCAGTTCTACTGGCAGTTAAGTGCTAAATTACCTTTCAAAATCTGTCCTTCACTGACTTCCAGCAGAATTGTAGCTGTACAGTGTTTCTCCATAGCTTATGTAGCCATGCCTGTGTTTTCTCTGCTGTTCACTTTAATTCACTGCTATGCAGAGGATCAGCATAAAATCTCAATGGGTTTATAAAAATTATCAAACAAGAGTTGCAGGAGTTAAATATTGCAAAATAAGCTCACTCTTTTTCTGTATGGATTAGAAGCAGCTAGGGATTTTCTGATGAAACTTTTTTTTTGGCACAAAATGTTGAATTATCAGAATTATTTTTTTTTTCATAGAAAAGTACCTAGTAGTGTTGACCAGAGTGACATTTCTGGTTGAAAGGAAAGGGAAGGACCCCTTCCCTCACTTCCCTGCCCCCAACTCAACAGTGACCAACAGACCTGCGGTAAGGTTCCCATTTGGAATGTGGGAAGCACAGACGCAGACTACAGCCAAAAGCCTTATTTTCCTATATTGTAGGTGAATGCTATAACTGCAGCTAGACAACAGAGGCTGTGGATGGATATTGATTTGTAGTCCAACAAATGCCTCAGCACTTTATAGTGCTATAAAAACAGAGGGGCAAATCCACAGCCCTGCTGGTTGGAGAGCTACAAAGCTACCTCAAAAACTAGGGGATAAGTGGGTGTTCCTTTGCTTTCCCACAGGTTGCTCCTTCAGCAGCCTGCCAGTGAGCCTGCAAGTCCCAAAAGGATGGCAAGGAAAGCTTCTGCTCCTCTATGACAGGGCAACACTATCTACCTAACAGCTGGCTGCCCTCTCCAGAAGGGCAGCAAGGAGAGCCAGTGCTACCTGGTGCCCTGGTAGTGGTAGCAACTGTCTCTGTTCCTGTGGCGAGTGTGCCAGCTATCCCTAGGGCCCTAGTACCAGCAGTGTCAGGCTTCTCCCCTGTTGTTGCAGCCAGGACACCAGCCATCTTTGAGGCCTCAGCAGCAGCAGTGGCAGCTATATAAACCATAATACTACAGTTTAGTTCTAGTTTCAAACAGGAGCATTTTGTTAATGCAGTTGTCATTTTTGTAAGATGGGTGCCATTTTTGTAACACTACAGAGAATGTGCACATTTGTAGCCTTTGAAAGACCTGGGTTCTGAGACCCCAAGATTGAAGTCCCTGCTCTACAGTTACTTATAGAAAATAGAATAGCTCCAACAGGACCTCTGAAGAGATTGGCACTTAGCATACTCACCTGAAATGCAAGAGAATGATGTTCAAGTCTGGCCAGAATGAGGCAGATTTCTTTAATCTCTCATATATTTGGGCAGGGATTTCATTGCTCTGGTTTTTCAGAAATAACTGTGAAAAATCTCCAGTTCACCTGCATAATGAACAGGGATAGTCTTTGAAATCTTGAAAAATGTTGTCAAATGGGAAAACTTGATTCTTATCTAGAAAGGATGCATAACTACAGTGAACAGAAGGTGAAGACACTCAACACCTTACAGGGTTGAAAACAATGCTGGCTGAAGTTGCATGTATATCAAGAGAAGACTGCACCTTTACAACAATTGAACTTGCCCTCCAGTTCCCCTTTTTTTTTTAATTTAATGTCTAACTTCCAAATGATAATCCTCAATTTATAGCTAGGAAATTTGAGAAATTACACAAAATAGTGGTAAATAATTGGGAATACACTCTTATCTTTAAGGTTTCATTGACAAACAATGTGCTGTGTCTAAAATTAACAGTTTAATTTTAATAATTAATTGGGAGCTTGTTCTTTTCCCCAATCTACAATTACCATCTGGCTTTATTTCCTTTGAAAGGCTTTCAAAGATTTGAAAGTACCAATATATTTAAAAGTGGGGCTTGAACTGTTTAGGCCCCCAAATTTATTATTTTTAAAGGAAAAGTAAATCCCAGGAAACATTTCAGAGGAAATCATATGACACTGTGCCTTTCATATTTTTCAAACTCTTAAAATACTAAAGCATACATATCCAGGAGGATCCTACTTACGCATAATGCAAAAAGGGTTCCTAGTGAATTGCTGATGTGATTAATTTAATCACAGAGGGTCTAAGTTTTCCTCTGTTATTCACGTTGAGTGAAATTCTCACCTTACTGAATGAACATACACTTCCTATTTAACATGCAAGTCTTAATTAAGCTCCCATATGTGGGACTCAATCAGGGTTTAAGTCTTGGGTGAGCCATCCACACAGGTTGAGTACCCCTCCAAGTAGCCCCTAAGGGACTAGATCTAATAGGAAATGTATGCAGAATATAGTCACACAGATCCATGCCTTGCCTCTTGCTCAGATGCTTCCTAATCTTGGAGATGACTAAATTCCACAGGTGCCTTAGGGTTTTTTTTCTGGGAGTAGTACAAGCACTCTGACACCTAAACCCTGATCAGCTTTCAGAAATTAGACATTCCTCTAAGTCCCCAGGGACCTGACCTGAACTACTAGGCATACTCAGGGCACACCTAACACAAAGCAATTGAACTGGCCTTCCCACAAAACGCAGTTGCAGCCACTGACTTTTTTATAAAAGATGTGGTGGTATACTACATAAAGCCTGGGCTGGAATTCACAACTGCCCCATACCCTAATCAATATGCCCCTTTTGCTTCCTCTCTTTCTGTGACTCAGTGAATTTAGAATTCTTTTCTGCACAGTGGCACAGGTTCAACAGAACAGTTCCCTTCCTACCCTTGCCCCTCACAGGAAGTAGAAAATGTGATTTTGCATTCCCTTGGGCAGAACAATATCAATATGGGTATCCTTCCTGGGCGGTGCTCTAAAGGGGTCTGTTAGCATAATTGCTATCTGCCATGCCCTAGAAGAAAGCAGTTAGAAGTGTGTTTTGTTAGGAGGTCATCCATGTCAGTGTATGTCAGATAACATCTGGGTAGTATCATGCTAAATGTAAGAAAATTAAATATTATTCTTTCATAGGACAGTTAAGTCCTGGTGATATATAGTATTTTTGATGATTGGTGTACAAATGATACAATCTAACCTTGCAGGGTTTTTGGTTGTAGCTTTCTTCCAACTACTTTTTTTCCAACTGGTCTAATAAAATATATCACATCTACCCAAAGAAGCTTGACAATCTAACCTTTAATTCATTACAATATAAATATAAGTTCTATTTCGGGAGTACGCTGATATCAGGCTTAATGCGGTATTTTTTTCTTCCTGAACCTAGAATATGGAGCCATAGCGGCAAGTCTGATGAGATGGCTTATGCTAAGATACATTATCCAGAAATTATTCTATCTTAAGCCTTTTCACCACAAGCCTGGTGAGAAGGCGTAAGATAGGGCTTCACATAGAATTATTTTAGTAATGCCCTTTTATTAAAAATCTTAACCTTAGAAGGGAAGGCAGTTCCTGGTTGTGATTTAGAGTAGTGTGGTTGTATGCACCACTCAGTTATGTATTCTGCATGGTCCATACTTCACAGAAAATATTTCTAAAATGTCTGAGAAATATTTTAAACTTGGTGCTATTTTTTGTATCTTTATGCTTACAAGGTTACAGTTCATATTCCAGGTCCACCCTCTCGTTGTACATTGTACATTTTCTGAAATAGCTTCACCTTTATAATTGTTTTCCTTTTCTTTTCCAGTTCAGCCCCAAATAACCTGAACTGTTGACTGTAAAGCATAGAGCAAGTGTTCTCTGTTTACTGATGTGATTGGAAAAAATTAAAAAGTAAGCTCAGCTAAAATTGCTGGAAATGAAGAAAATATTAGTGTACCATTGATTGATTCCTGATTGATTAGCTTGTTTTGCAACTGCTGTATGGCTGATATTTTATTTTACAATGGTTTGTATATTTTCAAATGGATGAAGTAGAAACATATATGCAATTTTGACTAGGAATGCTATAAACCAATAGTAAGAATGATCATAAGCTCTTACATGTGTGTAAGCAAGCACATATGCAGTATAACCCCAATTATCTTAATGTCATTGGAGACAGAGAATAATTTCACTTATTTGTAGTTCCAGATGACAGAAGGAATTTTGAGTGGGATGAAAAGAAAAACTGATGGGAGACATGACCCCATTCTATATAGTGGAAGTTTGTATAATTGAGGTTGAAGTGCACATACGTATGTACATGCACAAAGAGAAATACTAGGATTCAATTCCTCATCTGAGCAAATGAGTGAAATTCCAGTAATGAGCCTAGGTTGATTAAGACTAGCTAAGATTGGTGCCTGGAGGGGTGGAAGAAGGATGAGCACCTACGGAGAGAAATTATTTTACCCCCATTCAGGGAGGAATGCTCAGCAATCTGGCAGCATGTGTTAACATGATATAGTAGGAAGTAAAAGATACCATAAACTATGAAAACTATTTCCTAATGCAGTTTCATTCTCCAGGGATGAAACATTAGCATGGGTCCCTAAGTATAAGCAGTATTCCCTTGTTATTACTGGGCAAGTTTTCGTATGTTTAGAAGTCCCTGTGCAATCCATATAGCCCCTGTGCAATCCATATTCTGCAGAGTAAGGGTCATGCAACAGCAATATATTCTATAGCATACTACACGTCTTTCTGTGTTGCATTTCACTTTTCAAACCCAGCAAGTCCCTAACGCGGCAAAGCTGCCATCATTCCCGTACCAAATATATGCTAATCCAGTCATTAACGTGTGCATTCATCTTCTTTTTCTAGCACCTAGTGGTTGTACAGCAGTTTTATTAAAATTGCCAATAAGAAACTGTCTTAAATCATCTAGATTCCTGACTGGCAGTGTCACAACATATGTAGCAGGGCAAATGGAGACTGTTCACTAGGAGCTGTGCACTATGGCATGTATCAGCCAGATCTTTTTATCTTTAATAAACAACAAGGGGCAGGATATGAAGAGCGGGGAGGGAACTGGGAGACTACTGGAAACTGCTCCTCCCTTATTTGTGTCATTACTAAGTCTCACATCAGCTCTTCAGAATGATAAGGAAAAAAGAGTCCCTATCACTAAGTGACCCCAAGTTTAGGGAAAAAAAGTGTTAATCAGCTTGTTCACAGGCAACATGGACCTGGAGGAGCTCTAACTGGAGAAATGCCAATGAGCTGTCACTTCACAGATCACAGAGCAGCAGATTCGGTCCTTTCCCTTTTGGCTGGGACTTTAATTGCTTTGAGGGACATGTCTCCCTTGTTCTGTCAGTGTATGTGTCAGACAGAAAGAAAGAGAAACCAGGAGTCTCTCCCTCTCTCTCTCTCATATATATATATATTAATTCCAGAAGTAGAAGCCCCTTCTGCTGGCATGGCTGAAGTGTGGTCCACAGCTATCTCTGGAAAGCCAGCAAAATCCCAGAGATTGCTTAATCCCTGTGTTCAAAGTAAATTGTTGTGTAAAAAACTGAGTAGAATTGGCTTTGTGTCCAAGTCTTGACAAATGAGTATTAGGGCTGCGCAAAATGGCACCGTTCCGTTTCGCTTTGAGTTTCGACGGTTCGAGGCAACAGCTAAAAACAGCTGTTCCATTCCGTTCTATCGAAACAGAAAGGCTGTTTTGATGTTGTTTCAAGTTTCACGGGGGATGATCCCCAGTGCTAGATCACTCCAGGGGTGGAAGGCAGCTCAGCTAGGCTGCTTCCTGGTCCCTTGGCGCGATGTAGTGCGGGGGACGGGAAAGCAGCCCAGCTGGGCTGCCTCCAGCCCTTGGTGTGATCTAGTGCAGGGGACTGGGAGCAGCCCAGCTGGGCTGCCTTACCACCCCCTGCCGGATCTTGCACTGGGGATGGGAAGTCAGCCCAGCTGGACTGACTTCCCGTCCCTAGCCTATGGTCGAAACGTTTTGACTTTTGAAACATTTTGACCAGCCTTGTTTTGTTTTGAGGCTATTTCAATGGCCTTTGCTTCATTCCACTTTTGCTGTTTTGGCCTCGAAATTGGTCGAAACAGTGTCAGAACAAAATGGCCGGTGAAATTTCACACAGCCCTAATGAGCATGTTGTAGTTTTCAGCTGTTTTTGTGATGATAAACTGGGTGAAAGGTACCTCACACATTGAAGACCCAGTGTCTAGCTTCATTTCATTCCCTTAAGAAGGGACAGAATTATGCTTCATGTGGGATGCCATGGGAAAAGCAGTAGATGAAGCTATCATTCTTGGTATAAGATTATGAGAGTTTTATTATGTGTATATGTTGGTCAGGAAGAAAAGTGGTGTTTCAAAGTCTTTATGAAATTAGCTCTTTCAATCTTTTGATATTACAGTGAAGGCCTGCACAGACCTACACTGTGCAACATTCTTCAGTCTCATGGAATTCCAGATAAAGTCGCTAACATCACTCAGGTCATTTAGAGGGAGATAAAATGTTCCATCAGGGTAAATAACCATAAACTGGAGTGCAAACACAGGCATGAAATAGGTCTACATGCTCTCTCCACTTCTGTTTGGTATTGCCACAGACAGGATGATAAACAAATGTGGGCAATACAAACATTGGAATAACATGAGTAGGTGACAAATACCCAGAAAACCCAGACTTTGCTAATGACATTGTGCTACTGAGGAACACTGCTGGAAAGCTTCAGGGGAGACAGCCTACAAAGTGAGGACACATAGCAGGGCTTCAAATTTGTCATACCACAGCTAAGTTCCTTGGAACCCAGATGTGAAGCAGCTGCTTCATATTAGAAGCCAAAAACATCAAGTAACTTTGGAACATAAGATTAGAAACTCTGTTGTGTCACTTAGTCTAGTTTCCAACCAAAGGTGGAACCAGTAGAGTGCAGTAGTTTAGGTAGGTAGATTTTTTTAGAAGGCTCCTCTAATTTTCAACCTAAATGTATTGTGGCCCATTTATTTTTGTGCCTTTAGATTAAACTGATCATCCTTTAATTTAAATAATCCTTCTCCCACTTCATATTCCCTCTTATTTTGCCTTCATTTTGATAGATTAAGCAAGTCACACCCTCATAGGTCATGGGCAGGACTGTGTTAGCCATGGAGATGTCAAGAAAGAAGTGACATCAAGGATAGGAAAGACATCCTATTTCAATACACAGCACCAGGAGAAAACTGAGACTTTTGAGCTCAAACGAAATCTGAGTTCTGATATACAGTTGTGAATTAAATGCCTTTGAAAATGAATGTCTGCAAAAGATTCTGGGTGTCTAATGGAAAGCTTTCACCAACAAAGAGATCTGAGGAATCACCAACCAACAGCCAGTCTCCAGCCCTTCAAAATCAGAAGGATCTGCTGGACACGTAATGGTATATACATGACATGCCAACAGGCAGATTCCCATATGAAGCCATGAAGTAGAAAATAGCTGGCATGAAGAAACAAGAGTATCCAAAACATCATCACCACAGAGTAAATGGATGAAGCAGATGGAAATAGAGGCAGCAGTGAGATGTAAGTTCTGAAACTACAGGGCTCACTTTATGCTTATACAAGATTGCTAGAGTATACTAATGAGATTGCCTTGTGAACAACTAAAAGAGAGGAGTGGAGGAAACTAGTTTGTCTGTACCAACATTGGCACAAGAAATTTTAATGAATGAATCATGCATGTTGCAAGCACTCATTTACCATATATTCTCAGAAACAACTCACACTTTTTTCCAAAAATCAGCTGCTGGAAATTGGGGTAGTGTATTATAAGTGAGGAAACAGGGTAATAGCAGTTCCTGCTATCCAAGCCACTGCCTGGCAAAATAAAACTGCACGTATTCCACAAAGAGCATCACAATGAGCACATTTGTCTCCCTAGATGCTGGTACTCAGTTTCTTGCTGTTACTTACCAGCATTTTCAGAGAAAGATCTTTTCTTCTTCATCCTGGGTGCAT
This sequence comes from Alligator sinensis, assembly GCF_000455745.1. Classification (NCBI taxonomy): domain Eukaryota; kingdom Metazoa; phylum Chordata; order Crocodylia; family Alligatoridae; genus Alligator; species Alligator sinensis. The sequence continues at coordinate 3,037,375 of NW_005841923.1, forward strand.
CTACACATTCAATTAGTATGGCACAATAAACTCTGGTGCAGTTTGCGCTACAGTTAATGGAGCAAATGGAAATAGAAGTGTGTACATGTGCTCCTGGGACTGCAGCAGTTTGAGCTGGGATGGGGCAGCCTTGGGCTGGCCATAGGATTGAGGACCAGCCCCAGACTCTGGGTCACAGCATTGGGCAGCACCACAGCTGGTTGGGGCATGAGAGTGTGGCTAGGCAGCAGGCAGGGTTCTGGTCCCCTGCTGCCTGGGCTGACCAGGCACAATTTATGCCCGAATCAGTGTCTACACATGCATCTAGGTGCAGTTATTGTTGCCACCATAAGGTAGTACTGTCCCTGACAGTAGTGTCTTACAGCAGCAAAAATTAGTTTGTTGCAGTTGCACAGGTAGACTATGATGCTTTGATGCTTTACATTGCAGCAAATTAGCCTACTTCACAGTTAAGTGCATGTGTAGATGCACCCTCTGCCTTTCAATAACAGGGTATGTATCTTATTCATGGGTGTGTTGCACATGAGAAAATATAGTACTAAGGTTTGTTACACACATTAAGAACTATGGAGGGGAAAGCACTAAAAAGTACAGGATATGATTAGTACAACATGATCCAAAGCTTTATCATGTTTATATTTTTATAAATTATATTTAATTTCACTTTGAAAGTCTGTGGTTTTGAGTGGTCACTGCTAAGGAGCTATCTTTGCTGCTGCTCAAGAGCTGGAGCTTGTAACAGTGGATCGATGATGGATGATACCACAAAATAAGAGATTACCAAAGATTTCCAGTAGGCAAGCTCTTGTACTTTTAATTTCTAATGTGAAATTCTCTTAAAGTTCTGTTCTGTTCAAAGTATTTTTGACTTACACAACTTAGGGGATTCTGCATGTCATGTAGGATTTTATTCTTCTGGTTTTTAAGAATGAGTCAAACATGGGACTCCAGGAGTTAGCAACTTATATATGTGGAAAACAACATTGTGCCCAATCCCTCACCTGGCAACACATGGAAAGTGTCCCATAAGAATAGCTATAATGCTGGCTTAAGGAAGAGAAGAGTGATATATGGTTACTGAGTGCCATGAGAGCTTTCCATTTGTTTGAGTGGGCAACAGATCAGGGCCACACATAGAAGGCAGTAGTGGGATTTATCTTCTGAAACTAAGGGGCCCAAAACTATGCAAGATTGTTGGGAGTATACTAATTAAATTGCCTTGTAAACAAACTGTGTGCTTTCATGTAATCTGAATTTTCCATATTCCAGGTACTGGGCTTCTCTTTTTGAAGTAATAACCTTGGCAGACCAGACTCTTTTAAAATAATTCCATTACATCAGGAAAAAAAATATCAGTAGGCATATACAGTTTTGAGTTTTGCCCATCTGCATTCAGTTGCCTGTTTTCATCCTATTTTGCTATGCATGCATGCACAGTGTATCATTTCTTTGGCATGTACCTAGCAAGCTGAGTCCAGCCACAATTGTAGTTACTTGGTGAGTGATTTTCAAACAGTTTTAAAGCTGCCAAATCAAAACCAATTTCCTCCTAAACATGGCTGTGCTGTGTATGGATGCTCGGAAGAGATATTATCATGACATAGTGCAGCTTTCAACCCTCAAAATTCTTATTATGGGGGAATAAATAAATGTATCATTTTTGCTCAAATTTAAAAATAGGCTTTAGATCAATATAGCTGCATGCAGTGGGAATAATGTACTATGTTGTATGTAATTATACATAACCACAAATGTATGAACCCAGCAATCATCATCCAACAGAATGCATCAGGAGCAGAATCTAGAAGTTTTAACAATAAATAATTCACTACATTTAAAGGACCAGCTGTGTTCCAAAACTGAACTGTCTAAAATTCAGGCCCCTGGCCCAAGGAGGACAAAACTAATTGAAAATGTTAGGCACCTATGATCTCTATACAGTCAATAGAGAGGCTCAAGTGCCTCTGAAGAGCAATCCAAATAGGTAGGGATAGGGCTGTAAGCTGGATAATGGCAAGAAGGAGGTGTCTCCAAAAGGTGTTTCAGAAAGCCTGAAAGTATCTAGAACTAATCAATAGGAACATAGTGTTTCCTATTGATTAGTTCCTATTTCCTTAGAGTTATAACCTAAGCATAGGTTATATGCCTAAGGCACCTGTCTTAGGGCGATGTACTAGGCACCTCTGTGCACTTAGAAGCTAGAATACCTATTCTTTCTTATGCAGATTGATACTTAATTGTCTGGTAGTTATGCTCACTTTTGACATAATCCCACAGTGATTAACACATTCAGACAGAAAGTGGGAGACCTTGATCATAGAGCTATCTCAGCCTGAGAAGAGTCAAACCCACATTCCCCACTTTTTAGGCTGAAGTCAGCCTATAACCTAGATCTTCCACTTCCTGATCAAGTGTTATAGCCACTTGACTCTAATACCTAAGAAAACTGCAGTTTTGCAGACTGCGTGGAAACTGTGAAATTTGCCACACACCGCAGTTTTTAAGGGTGAGCATAGGCGATAGAAAGCCAGAGCTAATGGGGCTTAGCCCCCTCAAATGTTAGGCAGCGTAGAGGGCCACAGGGCATCCTAGGTGTGGGCTACAGGTGGCTGCAGCAGGGGTGGATGGGTGCACACAGACAGACACGTAGCCTGCACTCAGCTAGTATTGCAGCCCAGATGGTGTGCGGAGCACTGCCCACCACAGCAAGTAAGTCAGGAAAGGGGAAAGGATGTGGGGGGGGGGAGGGTGCAGACTGAAGCCCCCACAGTGAAGGAGGGAGTGGGGCAGAGGCAGGGACAGTGGCTGGGGTGAATGGGGCCCTGGGGTAGGTCGTGGGATGCTCGGAGCCCAGGCAGCTCATCCAATGGTGCGGGGGGTTCCTGCCAGTGTGCGTACCTCAGGAGAGGCCCAGGGGGCACATGCCCCTCAGATTTGTGCACAGGGCAGAGGTGGGCTGCTGTTACAGGCTGGGCTTTGCAACCTGCTGTCCCAGGAGCTGGCTGCCACATGCAGTGCCATGTGCCTGCCACCACTGGCTTCTGGGGCAGCAGCAGCGGGGCGCAGCAGCCCACCTCTATCCTGCACACAAATCCAGGGGGCACGTACCCCCCAGCCTCTCCCAAGGTGCACGCAGTGGTGCCCTCCTCCGCCCCCCCCCGAACAAGCCATCCAGACTCCAAGCATCCCGCCACCTGCCCTGGGGTCCCACCCCCTGCCCCTGCCCCACTCCCTCCCTCTCTGTGGGGGCCTTGATCTGCCTCCCACCGACCCCACCAGTCCCTTCATAGATTTCATAGACATTAGGGCTGGAAGGGACCTCGGAAGATCTTTGAGTCCAACCCCCTGCCCCAGGGGCAGGAAGTCAGCTAGGGTCAAAGGATGCCAGTAAGATAGATGTCCAAATGCTTTTTAAAAGAGTCCAGAATAGGTGCTTGCACCACCTCTGGAGGCAGTCTATTCCAGGCCTTGGGGGCTTGGACAGTAAATAAGTTTTTCCTTATGTCCAGCCTGAAATGGTCTTGGAGGAGTTTGACTGTTTGACCTTGTCAATCCTTGAGGTGCTCTGGTAAACAGGCATTCCCCCAGATCCTGATGTACCCCTTATATATTTATAGGCAGCCACCAGGTCCCCCCTGAGCCTGTGCTTTTCTAGGCTGAAGAGTCCCATGGCTCTCAGCCTCTCATCATACGGCCTGTTCTCCTGCCCTCTGATCAAACACATGGCTCTCCTTTAGACTCTCTCAAGCTTTTCCACATCCTTTTTAAACTGTGGAGCCCAGAATTGGATGCAGTACTCCAGCTGTGGCCTCACCAAGGCTGAGTACAGCGGGAGAATGACATCCTGGGATTTGCTTGAGAAGTACCTATGGATGCAAGCCAGAGTTTTGCTTGCTTTACCACCTGCAACACTGCATTGGTGGCTCATATTCATCTTGTGGTCAATCATGACCCCCAAGTCCCTTTCGGCCATGGTGCTAGCAAGCGTAGCACTGCCAAGCCTAGAAGCGTGCTGTGGGGTTTTTTTCCAAGGTGGAGTACCTGGCATTTTTCAGTGTTGAATGCCATCTGGTTTTCATCCGCCCATTCTGCTGAAGTCGACCTGGATCACCAGCCTATCCTCAGGAGTGGACACTTTACCCCAAAGTTTGGTGTCATCAGTGAACTTGGCCAGTCCGCTTCTGATACCAATGTCCACATCATTAATGCGTGCTGTGGGGTTTTTTTCCAAGGTGGAGTACCTGGCATTTTTCAGTGTTGAATGCCATCTGGTTTTCATCCGCCCATTCTGCTGAAGTCGACCTGGATCACCAGCCTATCCTCAGGAGTGGACACTTTACCCCAAAGTTTGGTGTCATCAGTGAACTTGGCCAGTCCGCTTCTGATACCAATGTCCACATCATTAATAAAGATGTTAATGAGTATAGGCCTAAGGATAGAGCCTTGGGGGAACCCCACTGGTCACAGTGCACCACGATGATTTACTTCTGTCTATTTCACTCTCTGGGTCCAACCTCAGAGCCAGTTCCCCAGCCATTGGACTGTGATGTAGTCAAGGCTGCAGTTGGCTGATTTTTTCATGAGGAGATTATGGGACACCAGATTGAAGACTTTTTAAAAGTCAAGATATATGACGTCAATCTCTTCTCCCTTGTCCAGATGATATGTCACCTGGTCATAGAAGGAGATGAGATTGGTCAGGCAAGACCTGCCCGCAAAAAACCTGTGTTGACTATCCCTCAGGATGTTGCCATTAGCCAGTTTGTCCAGAATGGTCTCTTTGATAATTTTTTCCAAGATCTTCCCCGGGATAGAGGTCAGGCTATTAGGCCTGTAGTTTCCTGGGTATACTTTCCTTCCTTTCTCAAAGATAGGCACCACATTGGCCTTCTTCCAATCTTCAGGCACTTCACGTGAGTGCCACAAGTTCTTGAAGATCCATGCCAGTGGCTGAGCTATGATGCCTGCCAGCTCCTTAGGTACCCTGGCATGTAAACTGTCTGGGCCAGGTGACTTGAAGGTTTCCAGCCTCTCAAGGTGTTCCTTTACATGGTCTACATTGATGTAGGGTAACAATTCTCCCTCACCCTGGCTGTCCTGTACCATATTGAGATGGGTGGTCCCTTGAGGCTGGTGAAAAACTGACACAAAATACCCATTAAGCAGGTTAGCTTTTTCCTGGGTGTCAGTTTTCAGTTGTCTCATTTGGTTTAGCAGGAGTCAAATGTTACCCTTGCTCTTCTTCTGGCTCCCCACATATCTGAAAAGGGATTTTTTATTGTCTTTGATACATGTAGCCCGTTGGAGTTTGGTCGCAGCCTTAGCTTTCCTGGTTCGCTCCCTACAGGTCCAGACGAGTGCAGAATACTCCTCCTTTGAAGTGATTACAGTCTTCCACCCTTTATAGGTCTTTCTTTTTAGATGCAGGAGGTCCACAAGTTCCCTGCATAGTCAAGGGGGCTGCTGTGCCCTTTTGCTACCTTTCCTCCGAGATGGCATAGACATTGCTTGTGTTTTCAGGATCTCTCCCTTGAGGAGCAACCACTCATCCTGAACTCCCATTCCCTTCAGGTCATGGTCCCTTCTGGACTTGCCGACAAACCTCCTGAGCTTGTCAAAGTCAGCTTTCCTGAAGTTGAGGACTTCTGCATTGCTGACTGACTTGCCAGCTTTACAGTGGATAGTGAAAGTGATCAGCTCATGGTCACTGTCTCCCAGCTTCCCTTCAATCATTAGGTCAGAAACTAGATCATCTCCCTTTGCCAGTACCAGGTCAAACAGTGCTTTGCTTCTTGTCAGTCCATAGACTTCTTGAGTCAGATACAGCTTGTCCACACATGTGAGGAAGTTTTGTGACCATTCAGATTTGGCTGAGTGCTCTTCCCACAAGATGTCTGGGTAGTTGAAGTCTCCCATGACAACCATGCACCAGGAGTGTGCAGCCTCAGCCAGTTCCTTAGCGTATTCCCGGTCGAGCTCTTGATCCTGATTAGGAGGTCTGTAGTAGACTCCTACCATTGTGTCCCCTGTGCCATGTTCACCATGGATTTTAACCCAGAGGGTCTCCAGTCATCCACCCTGGGTGCCAATCTCAGCTTGCAGGGACGTATAGCTTTCCTTGACATAGAGAGCTATACCCTTGCCCCTTTTATCTGCACAATCTCTCCTGTACAGGGAATAGCTATCTGTACCTGTGGTCCAGTCACAGGTGGAGTCCCACCAGGTCTCTGTTATCTCTATGAGATCATAATCATTCTTGTTTAGGAGGAGGACCAGTTCCTCCTGTTTGTTCCCCAAGCTCCTGGCATTGGTGTACAGGCACATAAGTGTCCCATTGGAGGCCCTAGTCTTCCCT